>NC_133653.1:25359589-25703821 GCF_009905375.1 Apium graveolens
TGAATAAAGCAGATGAAAAATAAAATGTTGTGCCTTTGTTTTCTGCTGTGTTCTTGACTTGTGTTTTCTGTTGAATTATTGCATGAATGTCTTCTGCTGTGTTTTTGTTGTTTAAGTAAACAGAACAATCCATTTTACTCAGCAAGACTTTCGGCAAGACAATCAAATGAACTGGTATGACAATCCATTTGAACTGGTAGGACTTTCGGTGAGACTATCCTCTTGAACTAGCAAGACAATCCCAATAGCTAGCAAGACAATCAGAATGAACTAGCAAGACTTTCGGTATGACTATCAATTGTCATACCGATTGTCATAGTAGTTCAAATCACATTGTCTTACTGAATTATTAATAGATTTTAATCTAATAATAATTCTGAAAATCCTTAATATTAATTCTGAATTAATTAATCAATTAATTCAATTAATCAATTAATTCAATTAATCAATAAATTAATCTTTGCAGATATAATTTATTTTCTTAATTAAATTATTTGACTTAATTAATTAATAGAGAATTAATACTAATCTTGAGCAACAACCATTCTTCTGAAAATCTTCTGAAAATTACTGTCAATTATGAATCAATTCCACCACTTCAATGTTGACACTCGATGTACTGTCTGGTTCATGAGTGACTAACTTCCGTGACGTTTCTTCAAGCCTTGACCTTGATACTCTTGATTTTCTTCAGATTAAATCCTTGTAATTAATTGATACCCTGACGAGATCTCTGTCACTTGATTAAATCCACAATCTTGATTTATATCACTGAGGGTTGATCAATTTCTTGAGCTTCTTCCAGTGAATTAAGTCTTCAAGTCTGTAGATGAATAATGTTTCTTAACCCTTTGATAGATGTTACTTTGTGAGATCTCTCTGACGATAGATCCACTATTTACTTATTACATTCTTATTTGAGTTGAGTTATATCCTCGAATATACAAATAGGCTATGCCATATGCCTTTCATGAAGGAATTTTTGTTGGATATGTTGTTGGTAAAGCATATAAAGTCTACAATCTAAGAACCAACATTGTTGTGGAATCAATACATGTTGTGTTTGATGATAAAAAAGATTGAAGGACTGCAAGATGGAGATTACCATGAGAGTCTCAAATTTGACAATGTGGAGATGGTTAGTGATGACAATGATGATGAAAGTGATCAAGAAACAGTATTAAAGGATAATGCAGAAAAATCTCCTACCAATGAAGTACAAAATTCAACGTCTGTCGAGTTGCAAAATGCTTCATCCGTCATGAGACAATCTGCTTTATCTGTCGGGAGAAAACCAGCTTCATCCGTCGGTACTCAAGATTCACAATCCGCCGGGTCATCAAAAGAAGTTGGAAGTCAGAATAGATCACTTACAGAAAGCTCCTCTTTCTCAAATCAAAGATCCATTAACTCAGGGGGAGTTTCTAACAATCAAAACTCAATCACACATCAAGACAACAATGAGACCTCTTCATCTAGAGCTAATCTACCTCAACAAAGAAAATGGACAAAGGTTCACCCATTTGAGCTCATCATTGGTGATGTATCTTCCAGAGTTCAAACAAGGAGAGCAACTCAAGAAGAATATCTGTACATCATCTTTCTTTTTAAGGAAGAACCAAAGAAGGTAGAAGAAGCTTTGTTGGATCCTGATTGGATTTTAGCTATGTAGGAGGAGCTAAACCAATTTGAGAGGAATAAGGAATGGAAGCTGGTGCCCAAGCCTAGAGGAAAGAATCCAATTGACACCAAATGGGTATTCAGAAATAAGATGGATGAAAATGGCATAATAGTCAGGAACAAAGCTAGATTGGTTGCTAAGGACTATTGTCAACAAGAAGGAATAGATTTTGATGAAACATTTGCTCCTGTTGCAAGACTTGAAGCCATCAGAATCTTCTTAGCCTATTCAGCCCATGCCAATTTCAAGGTCTATCAAATGGATGTCAAAAGTGCCTTTCTGAATGGAGACTTGGAGGAGGAAGTCTATGTCAGTCAGCCTCCTGGTTTTGAAGATCAAAATTTTCCAGAATATGTCTACTATCTTTTGAAGGCATTTTATGGACTGAAGCAACCACCTAGAGCTTGGTATGACACTTTATCAAAGTTCCTTTTGGAAAATCACTTCACAAGAGGTACTGTAGATAAAACTTTATTCTTTAGAAATGTTAATGGCTCTAGTATACTTGTTCAAATTTATGTAGATGACATTATTTTTGGCTCTACAGATGAAAAACTTTACAAAAAGTTTGCCTAATTGATGTAGAGTAAGTATGAAATGAGTATGATGGGAGAACTAACTTACTTTCTTGGTTTGCAAGTCAAGCAAGTTAGTGATGGAATATTCATTAGTCAAACTAAATACATTTACGATCTTTTAAAGAAGTTTGATCTAATGGATTGCACATCTACAAAAACTCCCATGTCCACTGCAACTAAGCTTGAATTAAACACTACTGAAAAGTCTGTGGATATTTCAAGTTATAGGGGCATGGTTGGCTCAATTCTGTACTTAACAACTAGTAGGCCAGATATAATGTTTGCTACATGTTTGTGTGCTAGATTTTAGGCTGATCCTAGAGAATCTCACTTAGTAGCTATTAGGAGAATTTTCAGATATCTCAAGGGAACACCAAAACTTGGCATTTGGTACCCTAGAGATTCTGGTTTTGATCTAACTAGTTATTCAGATGCAGATTATGCAGGTTGTAGAATTGATAGAAAAAGTACAACATGAACCTGTCAATTTCTAGGAAACAAGCTTGTGTCCTGGTTCAGTAAAAAGCAGAATTCAGTTTCTACTTCTACAGCTGAAGCTGAATATATTGCTACTGGCAGTTGCTGTGCCCAGATTTTGTGGATGAAAAATCAATTGCTAGACTATGATTTGCAAGTTGAAAGGATTCCTATTTTCTGTGATAACACAAGTGCAATTGCCATCACTAAAAATCCAGTACAACATTCAAGGACAAAGCACATAGACATCAAGTACAACATAAAGGAACATGTAATGAATGGCACTGTGGAACTACATTTTGTTCCAAGTGAGAAGCAGCTTGCAGATATTTTTACCAAGCCACTGGATGAATCCACCTTTTTAAGGTTGGTAAGTGAGTTAGGTATGCTCAATTTTTCTTAAATCTTTTCAGATAATTTGCAAGTTGTCATGCAGCCAGAAATTTAATTGATTTTTCAGTCTTAGATGGAATTTTGGCTAAGTCAGAATTTACATCTCGACGGATGATCTTTATCCATCGAGTTTGATCATCCGTTGGAATACTGTTTGTAAATAAAAATCAATTATTTTTCTGGAATATTTTATAACTCGACGGATAACAATTTATCCTCATCCGTCGAATTGTCTTAATCTTAGTCGTTAATTTCCTGAACATTATCCATCGAGTATACTTACAATTTGTAAGCACAACACGACGGATAATTGATGGAATTTTTACAATTTATTTTTAAACAGATATTTTGGGCAATTTCATTGGTTACTTTATTTTACTTTATTATTTTTTATAGTTATTTTTGAGATAGTATAAAAGCTTATTTCATTTCCATTGCTTTTCTTTTATCATTCTCAAATTATCTGCTCTAAATTCTCTCTCTCAAAAGTAACTATCATCTCTATCTCTGCAATTTCCACTCTCTTACAATGGCACAAGTAGTCAAGATCATGTCACAAACTGGATACATCTATTAGAAGAACAACTTCATGGCTCTAGTAAACAAGGGAATTCAACATTCAAGTGACTACCACAATATGATGGATTTTGTGAAGAACTGCAAACTCGGCTATGCAATGCTAGAATCACCCACCATCTTCTGTGAGGTTGTTGAAGAGATGTGGACGACTACTACATACAACTCTACTGATAAGACCATCACACTCACTATTAAAGATAAGGAATTCTGTATCAATAGTGATGTTATTAAAGCATGTTTCAAAATTCCTGATAATACTGTGACCTTACCACACACAGATACTGATATTGTTAATATGTTTAATTCCATGAACTATGCACTCTCTACTTCTAAGTTAAGTGATATTAGGAGGTTGGGTCTTAGGAAAGAATGGAGTTTCATGTGTGATGTAGTTACCAAGGTCTTTTCTGGTAAAATTAGTAATTTTGATTCTGTCAATACCTCTATGCTTAACATGCTCTACATGCTAGTTACATATAAGTTCTTTAATTTTAGTGATCTTGTTTTGTTTGAGTTGGGATTTAAATTGGGGGAGTTAAATAAGAGGGGTAAAAATGTTTATTATGCTAGATTTTTCATGATGTTAGCTAACCACCTCTCTGAGGAAATTGTGCTTGAGAACCCAAACAACAAATTAGATTGTTGGGTTTAAGAAAGAAAAATTATTGCAGATTTGAAAAGGGCAAATCATCACAAGGAGAGGCTGTAACGACCGAGGAATTACGCTGGTATTATATTATAATAATGATAAATTATGTGTATTATGATGTGATTAAATGTGTAAGTTGTTAAACCCTAACTGCTATGTGTTATGTGTTGGCTGTTTTGATCCAAACGTGTTTTGGATATTTATTGAACGTTTTATCGTCAGTTATATATATTATATCAAAACCTGTACAGCTCAAAACTATGTTTTAAAAGCCCGTATTTCAAACAAAATCATTGGCCCTATTTTGCCAAAAATGCCCTATACCATATCGCTATTTTGAACCCCTAGACGTTTTACCAATTGATCTTTTTCGCGAAAAACGACTTTTCCGGATCCCTTCGGGTACCAAAAACCCCACAAAAATTATATTTTTATTTTTATATGATCATGAAATTATCATATATCATTTTTCTTTGTATTTTTGTATTTTTCATAATTTTTCGGAATTTTTAGTATTTATTGGACATTTAAAAATTCAATAATAATACCCAAAAATTATAAAAATTGGGGCCAAATATTTTTAATAGGAGTGTAATTAGACCCTTAATTTACTTAGGGGTATTATCTTCATAAATATAAATACCTGAATTATTATTAATTAAATCAGTTAATTACAATTACTCGGGTTTGATTTTCTGGTTGTTGTTTGATGTTTTGATGATTACGAGCGTGTAGATCGTCATTTTGTGAGTCGATTGGCATCGGTTTCGTCGAGGTTGGTGTACGTTTTGAGCTCGCCGGAGTTCCGCCGCCGCGTTTCTCAGGTTTCCGACTGTTGTAGTCGACGAGGACGAAGGAGGAACAGAAGGGGAGCGTCGTTGTGTTGCTATGCGTCGAAAACGCAGAAGGAACGAATGGAATCGAACGTTTTCGTCTCGCCGGAAAATCTCCGCCGGCGTCGGATTCTGGGCAGTGGCTGGTGTTCTTCGTGACCCGATCGGGTCGAAGACGACCCGATTGCAACCCGGTTTCGACCCGGTTTCGATCCAAAAACCCCCAATCTGTTTTTCTGATTTCTGTTTCTGAATCTTTATTATTTAATTCTATTTTATAAAAACAGAAATTAGATTTATTAATTCTAAAAATCAATTAAAAATTAATTTTGAATTCTGAAAATAGTATTATTAATTTCTAAATTATTTTATTAAATTATAAATTCGAATTTATTTATTTATTTAATTATTTATCTAATTATTTATTAATTATTTAATTAATTAATAATTGGATAATTAATTAGTAATTAGGTAATTAATTAATAAATAAGGATTAGAAATAATTAAGAAATGTGATTAATAATCTAATAATTAGTTAATAGTGCAAATAATGATTCGATAATTAGAATTATTATTCGAGCGCTAGTTATTCGATTAATATTGTAATAATTATTCGTATCGTATAATTAGATATTAGTAACTAATTGATTAGCGAATCGTATAAGTCTCGATAGTAATTTAATATTCGATAATTATGCGGGAATTGCGAGTAATTCGTAGTTATATAAGTAATTAATCGTTAAGTGATCTATAATTTGAATAATTTATAGTTATTCGATAAATAGCGTATCGGTTAATTAAGTTGATTGATTATTTGTAAATAATCGATCTAATCGAATAAATATCGATAAGTTATAAATATTATAATAAATTGTGATTAATCCTAATAATTAGGGATTTATTATTTTAAATTATTAAATAAGTATTTATTAATTAGTTATTTATTTATTAAATATTTAAAAAGTGATTAATTATTTCGATAATTAATCACATGATTTTCAATAAATCATAACTTCTTCATTTTAACTCCAAAAATTATAAAAAAATTATTTTTGACTTTGATTTTTCTTAAATAATTATTTAAAAATTATTTTAGGATTTAAAAGGTTGTAATAATTATTTATATTGAATAATAAATTGAATCATCAGTATTTAATTCATAACAATTCAACCGTTAGTCCGATTTAAGTGAAACGAAGACCCCTAGACTCAGAAAAATGAGACGAATCCAATAAAAATAGTTGTAAGTTATAATTTCTTCCGAAAAAGAGTGGTTTGGTGATAATTGATAGTTCGTAAGTCCTAATAGGAGTATAATTGAGCCGAATAAATCCCGAAAAATTATAATAAAATCTGATAAGACTAGTAATGCACGTATAAGCCTAGAATTGATTCCAAAAATAATTATAAATCTAGAAATTAATTATGTGCTTTACGTGCTACGTGCTTTATGTGATTATGTGAATAGATGTGCTGTATAAATGTATGTATATATATACGAGTCAGATAGAAATGCATGGGTAGACTGATAAGGTTGCGTGATATCAATTCAAGATACACGTATATAGTAAGTTATCTAAACACCTATATTTCCATAATTTGTTCAGTGTTAGCAAGGCAGAGCAAGCTAGGGTCAGAAGGCAGTGAGTTAAACCAGGTTAAGTACGCGCAAGGCAAGTTTTTCCCCTATTCTAAATTCAGAATAGTGATTTATATTTCTTTTCTATCGTATCAATTCTCTTTGATAATCATTATTCATATACACTGTTACCCATTTATTATTGCTTGTTCCAGTTTCATTTCAATTCTTGATTTACCCAATTTATTGAATTCCCTGTTCATATTTCAATTCCTTTACCCTACATATACTCTGGTATATCCTGGTGTTGGGATATATCAATAGCATACTGATTGTTCCGAATGCTCAGCCTTGGACTGGATAGTTACTATAAAGGCTGGGTTTTTCCCAGACCATTAATTAATAGGCCATAGTTTCCTGAGTACTCCTTATGTTGGTTGGGTCTAGGCAGTTGGGTATAGATCCGCACTATATTCTGACTGATCAGCAGATTATATTGCATATGTTGGTTCTTATTTCCAGTCTTGTTCATTTGGCACTCGCCATCATTGGCAAATTACTATTCGATACAGATACAGATGGTTGTTACAACCAGCAGCTTATTGTTTCTCTCATTTCTCTTTCTCTATACCATATATATATATATATATTTTTGCAGGCTTGTTGAGCAATTTTGGCTCATCCCTTTTTATTGTTACTCCTATTGTTTTACAGTTAAGGTAGAGAATGAAACCCATCAGGACCCGCATAGTCAAGAAGCGAGTCAAGCAGCGGGACCCTCTTATACCAAGAGTGTTCCTTCCTATTCCCGAAGAGAGCTTTGAATTGCCAGATCAGGTGTAGCAGGATAAGTAGTAATGTTGGGTTGAATAAAAGTCTTGTGTAGTTTGAATAAAAGTTGTGTAGTGAAACTGTAGATAGAATAAAGTTTTGTATCAAAGATAGTTCTTGAGACAAGTTTTATTTAGTTGGGTTTGTAATAAAGTGTAGTGCGTGATTCTTGTTTTCAAACTCAGACCTTAAAAGATCCTGAGTAGTGATAGTTCGGGGTAATTATTATATTTATATTCCGCTTGTGCAGGTATAGTTGGTAATTGTTGTTAATAATGCCCCAAATCTATACCCCAAATTTGGAGGGTGTTATAGAGGCCACTCTTCTATTTCCCTGTAATGGAAGCACCTCAGGTAAGTGAGGTAAGTTCATCTGTCCCTACTATTCTAACCTCACAAATTTCTTTGAATTCTAGTATAGTTATGGCAACTGTGTCAATGACCCAACAATTGCCTACCCAAGCTACCAAACCATCAAAAGTTTCAAAATCCAAATCAAAGAAAGCCCCCTCTGGTATCTCTCAAAAGATGCCAGTTGTAAAATCCACCAAAACCAAAGAGGCGAGTGTGAAGGTGGGAAAGGTAGGTGAGGGACAGGGTGAACATAAAAGAAACCCTAAGGATAAGGATGAAGAGTTAAGTGGTTCCCAGCCTAGCCACACTGCAGTTTCCCAACAAACTACAGTGATTAATAAGGATAAAAGCTCATTTCTAGTTGCATCCTCTCAAAAGGATGTGACTATTGAACAAAGCTATCAACCAAGAGCACATGTCAAAAGGGTAAGGGACACTAGCTCACCTCAAACTTATGCCAGAAAGAAGAAATCCAAAACCTTTGGGGATGCACAGGGTTCACACACTGTGCAAACTGGTGCTAAAGACACAGTCACTGCACCTTCACAAATTCAGCTTGATGTGGCTCCAATAAATGTGGAGTCACAGCCAAAATCATTAGTTATAGAAGCACCTCAAACACCAAATTCTCCCACAAACTCTCTGGATGTGGATATGATCAACACATCAATCCCTGATTCCCCTTCTTTAACTTTGTTGGGGAAACCAAAATCTAGTGCAGGTGAGCATCATCTTTTGGATGATTTGTTGGCTCACTTGCCAATTCTTTCAGGAACTGTTGAACCATCTGTGCCCAAAATCTCATCAATCAGCACAGAGTCCACAATAGTTTCAATTCCAAGTTCATTCATTTCTACTATCTCGATGGATATTGCTCATCCGTCGAGTAATGATTGTATCCCGACGGATAAGCTTAACAGTATTTATCCGTCGGATAGTCAAACTGCTAACCCGATGGATAATCCTCATCTGTCGGGTGTCTTTGTACAACTTCAAATTTCATCTATTATCTCTATGCAGAAGACTTAGTGGTTGTACAGTCGCTCTTAGGATTGAGGGATGAAAGTATTATGAGTGAGAGTCTGGGTTGCTTCCAGGAAAAAGGAGAGGAAAAGAGTGAAAATAAGCAATCCAGTTCTTCAGGATTGGCAAAAGAGAGTGAGAGGAGTCCCACCTTAGATGGTGAAGGTGAGGGTGTGATGGTGGGAAGCCAGGGTGAGACCCTGATGCAACAAAAGAGAGAACAAGAGAGAAATGCAGGTACATGAGCTAAAAGGATGGATGTCATTGCTAGTGAGTTAATGAATGTCAAGGATGCAGACAGGGAGGGACTATCTCAGCAACCTCAAGCTGTTATAGATTCCACCTCCCTTGATGCTGAGGCATTTACTCACCCTATTCCAGCTTATCAACTTCTAGCTGAACAGGGCAATAGCAATGCAGAAAGGATGCTCAATTTGGTGCATACCACTCAGTCAATGCTAAGAGCTAAGGATGCCATCACAGTTTTGCCCTCTACAGCTGGTGATGTTGATTATGAGACTAGTGGTTCAGCAGATTTCTTTGGAGATGAAGGTGGAGATAGTGAAGAAGAGCCATTGGACATAGGGGGAGAAGTAGGTTCCAGTTCAAGATCAGGCATGCCATCATGGGCATTTTCAAAACATTGTGATGAACACTACTTCAAGACAACCCTGATCCAACTCATAAATCAGACAAATTCTGCTCTTCAAACCACTACAAATGCCAACACCAAGAAGCTCCTTCAAGCACATCTTGCTTCTCTGCAACTACAACAGATTCAAGGCTACCAACATGTTAGAGATGTCAACACCATCAAGGATGATATTGATGAAATGAAAAAGGCTATTAATGACAAGATGAACTCTAAGCTTCCAGAAGCTACAATGCTTGACATCAAGAGAGAACTCAGAAAAAATTCTGATCTTTCCACAAAGATAGATGCCTTGGATACAAGAATGTCAGTTATGGAAGCATCTCTAACAGCCATTCATCTGCATCAAGCTCAACAGACAGACTTGCTTCAGAAACTGGTGGCTGCACAAACCTCCTCCTCTACTCAACTTGATGATAACAAAAAGGGGGATAAAGGACCAAGTGAGGGGGATAAGCTTCACATTTAAATCAGTAAAGTAATTATGCCTACAATTGCTTTCACCAAGCCACCAGTAACAGACAGTATTGATCTGATCAATGAAGCAGCAGCCAACATAAGAGTAGCTGAAAAGAAGAAGTTGAGTCCAATCAACTGGGAGAAAATTGATGAGGACATGCAAAAGAAGTTTGGGCTAGTACAGAAGCCAGAAAAGTCAGCCATTCATCATTCTCAAGTCAAGCAGATTTCTGTGAACGAAATGAGCATGAACTATCTGGAAAGAGGACAACCAACCTGCATCAAATCTCCAAAGGCTGAAATAATTTTGAAGCCAAGGGTGAACTATCCAAAATTATCATTAAAGAACCCTTTGGATACAGTGTATGAGACACCTAAGCCTGATGAGAAGAAGCTTCTGTCAAGATCAATTGCCTTCTACAAGGATCCAGCTGATTCAGCTTTAAAAAGGAGAATTGCTAAAGTTTTCAGAAATGGTAAAGAAATTTGTGTAGTGGCTGGACATCCTCAATTTGCTCAAGCAAAGAGAGAAGAAAAGGCAAGACTAAAGCAAGAAAAGAAGCAAGCTGCTCTAGATGCCAAAAAGGCTAAGCAAAAGAAAGAGCAAGCTGCTATCTTGGCCAAGCTACAAGCTGTAAAACCAACACAACAAATTCCTGCTCAGCCATCTGAAATCACTGAATCTCAAGATCCAAAGAAGCAATTTGAACCACAACAAAATAAAGCTCCAAGATACAAGGAATTGGCCAAAAGAACCAAAAGGAAATTGTACTTTGTTGATAAGGAATTGGAGTATCAGTTTTCCAAGGAATCCACTTCAACTACAACTCAAGCATCAAAACCCTCTGTAGTATTTGAAGACATCAAGGTTGTGGATCCTTACAGGAACATTCATGGTGAACCTATTATGCCTAAGGATGACCAATAGACTGGGAGAGCCTACCAATTCCTGACTTCAATTTGCCAATCCTTAGTAAGCCAAAAAGAACAAAGTTAAGAGCAGTTAAGAAAGTGAACTTATCACCTCTCAAATCCAAATCTCTAACTAAAGCTCAATCCAAAGTCAACAAGGGAGATTACATGTACTTATATGACATTAAGGAATTCTCTGATCTAAATCTCTATCTAGATGAACTAGAAGAAGTGAGAGGGATTGATGCCTACAGGAATCTACCTGAAAGGTTAGTTTTCAAGTATAAGGGAGGAAAGGAGATTCAATGGCCACTTCATAGGATCCTTCAAGAAAGCCAAGCTGTGCTAAATAAAGGTTTATTCATCCTTCAAGAAGAACTTTGGATTCAATGTAACTGCAAGAAGACCGGTTCTAAAGAAGATTGAAGAACTGAGGAGTATTAGAGCTAAAGATGCACTCCCAAAGACTCTAATCAATCCCTACACAGGGGAACGAGTGCATCTAAGGCCCTACTGGCTGATGGAGTTCATGGATGACAAAGGAGTTAGAAGATTTTTCAGATTAGAAGACCAATTGAGCATCTCTAGCAATGAGACTCTTTTGGAAATGCAAGAAAAGCTAAATCTCTCAGAATCTGATGAACTGGAATTCCACAGACAGCTCCAAAATCAGATAGAAGAAAATAACAGAAAGCTTGGAAAGAGATCCAGATCTTCAAAGAAATAGATTAATCTGCTCAGGATAGAGGAGCACCTTAAAAATGACTGTGAGCAAATCTTTGTACATTTTGTTAATTGAAGCACTTTACAGTATTATCTACTTTCTTTTGAAGCTGTATTTTTAGGGTATTTTGTTATCATCAAGTTTCTCTTAATTTATGGCTACAATTCCAGTAGACATAAATTGGGGGAGATTATTGTGAATATGTTGTGAACTTGATGATTTCATTAACAAAACACTTTAGTAGATTTTACTAAGTGAAAAATGTAGCACTCGACGAATAAGGATTGTAGTCCCGACGGATGACTCAATATAGTCCCGACGGATGATGATTTATTATCCATCGAGTGAGTAGCTTGTGTAATAATAAGTCTGCAGCACATTTCTGCATACATATTGTTTAGATACTGTAGTAGTACTCAAGTCATGTTGACTTTAACTAGATATGCAGAATAGGTTGATTAATTGTACATAGATGATGTCTTGTAATTTTGCATAAATGAAATGAAGTCAAGTACCAGATAGCTACCCGACAGATAAACAACAATGCCATTCAACGGATGATCAACAAGACAACCCGACGGATGATCATGAACCCGACGGATAAAGAATTCAAACATCTGTTGACAGTGACTGTAATAACCCCAAATTTTGGAAATTTTTGAAACCCTTATGAATAGTGATTTTGCAGATTATGCTGAATGAGAAAACTTTTCATGCCACACTATGTAGGGGTTCTGTTATTGATCTTCTGGGATATTATTAGTACTCTATGTGGTATATAAGTGTATGTAAAGATCGTCAGAATCCAATTCCGAACACTTTGATTTTTCCCGGAAATCCACTAGATACGGAAAGAATTGAGTATAAGGTAATAGGATAAAAAGGATTTAAATTAAAGGATTATAAGAGAGGGTCATAAAAGGAATATAATATATTGAGAAAGGTTAAGGGAACCTAAGTAATAAGATCCCGGGTATGATCCCTCAAACGATAAATGAAAATGAAAGTTAAGCGAACCGTATAACAGATCAGCAGTCATTAGGCAAACAATTAGAAGCTAATCAAAGAGATTAGTGGGGATGATGTTATCCAACCAATAGAAAGAGGACAAAGGAGGGATGATGACATCACAAAGTGATGCAAGCATGACATAAGAAGGAAGGAAATGTGGTGGAATATTAACCACACAAAACCAAGGTTAATTTGGTAATTAACCTAAAACAAATCAAATAAGCAACCAACCAAAACAAATCAAAACAAAAACACAAAACATTTCATCTTCTCCAAGCTTTACTCTCGGCTTTTTACTATTTCAAAGAAAAGAATTTTCAAAATCCAAGTTCAAGGCTTCCTAAATTGGTAAGATAATTCCCTAGTATTCCTTATGCATAGTTATGGCTATTCTATGAGTTAAAGCCTCCAAATCATTCACAATCTTCTTCAAGAAATCAATGAAGAAGACAATGAATAGTGACTTCAAGAATTTTAACTTGATTTTCTTGTTTTTCCTTTAAGATCCAAGCATCCCTAAGTCATCTCAAGGCTTCTTAAGGCTTCCTAGCTACTCACACCACTTCAAGGAAGGTATATCATCCCCAAACCCTAGCTTTACTTTGTTAAATAGGATGATTTTAGTTGTTATGGTGATATAGTAGCTTAATGTTTGTTGGTTTAGAATTTGGGTTGGAGTGGTAGTGAAATGGATGGTGAATCTTGTTGTTTTGGTTAAAAGAACTTAGGTATAGTTAAATTCAAGCTTAAGCATAAGTATAAATGTTAATATTGAATTGATTGGAGCTGTTATGATGTGGTATGGATGGAGTTTGGATTGGGATGTGATTGTGTCTTGATTATGGGTTGAATTGGAAGGGTATAAAATTGGGAAATCGCGTAAACATAGCCGTCGTAATGTCCGATTTACCGTAGACTGTTTTTGTTCTTAACATCAGAACCCTTGAACTCACTGATAGGTTTTTACCATTGCCATGTTTAGATAGTTCATGTTACGAGCTTCGTTTTGATATGTGGTTCGTTGGATTCCGATGAGCGGTTTAGGAGAAACGACCGTTTTAAGTAACGGCGTTTCGCGACCGAACCATTACCCCTCACCTTACTTTGAAACCTTGGTTAAGGACCTTAAATGACTAATTGAGGTAAGAAACAATTATGTAAAGTGGATTAGGCAGTTGGTAAGGTACTCGCGAAAAAATCGTCTTAAAACCCTTAATGGTTAATTTATTAAAAATGGTGGAGCCGAGGGTACTCGAGTGACTTAAGTAAATCGTTAAGCGCGAAAGCGAACGTTAGGACTCTAAATGGTTAAAGTCTAGTTTCTTAAGCGACCGGGGTTTAATTCCGACTTATGTTGTTGTTCATAGGTTATCAGACCCACTCTAAGCTTAAGTCTATCCGGGAGCACTCAGGCAAGTTTTCTACCCGTTATACTGTTGTTGTGATGTATACACTTGTATATGCATTATCTTGTAATAGATGCATGATGGTTATATTAGCAAATTCTTGCGATATATTGTAGCATGTGATATGGTACATATGCATGCCTGTTTCGTATTCTTTCCATATATCTGTTGGTTCAGTTGATAATACCTATGCTAGAGAATAGCGGTAATTTGCATATACCCTTAGTATAGGGACCCAAAGGTGAAAGCATTTTCTAAAACCGGGAGTCGAGGATCCCGAGTAGATTTTATATATATATATATATATATTTTATATATATATATGGTAATAGTTTTCAAAACTATTAATCGAATAAGGTTTATTCGATAACTTTATTTTATTAATGAATATTATCTTGAATATTCATTCGAGGACTTATGACTCCTTTATATTATTTATTGAATATTACTTGGATATTCATTTGAGGATGTATGACTCCTTTATTTTATTTATCGAATATTATTTATAATATTCATTCGAGGTATTATGACTCCGCTTATTATTTATTAATATTATTTACCTTATTAAAGAATAATGTTCGATAATCAAACTTATCTTGATTATTCAAAGAAAGATAGTACTTTCGTATAAGTATATCTTTGGTTATTTAATACTCATTTCAAGTATAAGTTTTACAACTTCTACCTCAATTATTTGTATAAAGATTATTCTTTATAGGAATATTATTTAAATAATAATATTCAGATATTTTCTAATATATTGGGACTGATTTACTTTATTAAATCAGCATTACTCCTAACACTCTTTAAAGTGTTTTCGAGTCTTTAAAATGATTTTTAAAAGTTAGAGCGGATCCCAAAACTCATTTTTATATATTTAAGATCTTCCTTTTAAAGGGGATTTAAATACTCGCTCAAAACCAGAGGGATCCGGCTCTGTGATGTATTTTATATTCGCAACGAGGTTGCTGTTTTGATAAATGAATTGATTACTTACCCAAGGTTCGGGAAGTAAGTCCATCTATTGAGTCGGCATAAGCGACAGACCGGGGTACGGTCTATCAAAGTGTAAGTGGCTGGGTGGCAGTCCATCAACGCGTAAGAGGCCGGGTGGCGGTCTAGCACAAGGTCCTTATGTGGCCAGGGTGATGACCGGTGGGGGATTCATCCATCTACTAGTAGAAAAGGTTACTTATTGGTATCTTTGCCTGATCAGCAAGATATCGGGTTTATGCCAAAATTCTTTTCTTTCCAAAATTCATTGGATATTGCAACTCTGTTCATACTTTACATGACAGAGGTTTTCAGGAAATGTATGAGATATATATATATATCGGGACTTAATGAAGTATCTCGTAACTTCATTTCATTCAATAATATTTCAAAGATTGAATCTATTCAAGTCTTATCTTGTATTCTCATCTATGTGATGAACTTTTGAAACTAATTATAACTTGAACAGTGGTAGTTCAAGTAGTATTCGGAAAGATATAAGTATATTGGAGTATCTTGTAACTTCATCTTTTAAACTTATATCTAGTAAATGATTATCTTGTGCATGTCAAAGATTTTCGGAAAAACGTTGAGACAAGGTTAGATATATGAGATCACCTTGCAACGATATTTTATACAGTTATAAACGGGAACTCTGTGTTTATTATGCATGGAAGAGGACTTCCAAGATTTTGAAAAGTATATGTATATATATATACTGAATTATTTTGCGACTTGGTCGTGTTAAGATATCAGCTTGGTTCATTTCTTCTTGACCAAGACTTTCATGAGTACTATGAGAATGCTCATATATTATTAATTATTATACATATTATTTTGGTGGGCTTGTTGCTCACCCTTGCTTTCTTCTTTCATCACACAACATCAGATAGACAAGATGAACAAGATCAAACTCCCAATTCGCGAGCGGATAGGAAACGTTCCGCAGTTTCCTGTAGGCGTTGATGCCATTGTAGCTGAGGTAGGATCTACCAATAGGCTAGGCTTTCAACTTTTGATGTACCAGATTTATGTATATTTATGAATTGTAATAATGGCAAAGAAATGTAAATTTATTCAGAAACCCTTTTAAAGTGTATTGGCATATAATTGTGGAATAAAATGACTTGTGATTATTTTTGGATATTCATCTCTGAGACTATAACTTGTGGTGTGTGTGTTTATTGTGGGGTCACAGTACAGAGTAGTTGATTATTTATTAAGATTGGGTGTTATTAAGGGAAATGGAACTCGTGACAACCCGGATCCCCGACCCCGGATTTGGGGGTGTTACAGAAATGGTATCAGAGCTAAGCGTTATAAACCTCAGAGATGATGTGACGTTAAGATAATAAGTTCACAAAGATAATAAGAACTCTTGCCAAGTTCATAGTCAGGCTACCTAACGTAGTACTGACAGTTAAAACCCTTATGGGAACCCTTATAAATATCTTGATAGAAGCGTAGTTCGTTATCATATATGGTAGCGGGACTCCGAACCCTGAGGTTGAGGAGCAACAACGCGATGATGTTTTATTAGTTATTGGAGATCAGATTGTGGATCCAATAGAACACCCTAATGAGGGACCGGATGATGTTCATATTGAGGATGTAGCGGTTGAGGATGTTGTCCTAGAAGGGATTGTTGCTGAGAAGAATCCCGTGGAGGGTCCTGACAAGAATGAATAAAGGACCACTGAGGAATTGGTGACCATGGTTAGGGGAATTACCAGAGGTAGGATTGGCTGGTCACTACCGGAGGTTCGTTCAAGTTTGTAAAGATAGTAGCCCCTTTAACGCGGCTTACTCGTAAGACTAAGAAGTTTGAATGGACAGAGAAATGCGAGAACAGCTTTCAAGAACTGAAGCAAAGATTGGTGATGGCCCCTATATTGGCATTGCCGGATGGAAAAAGGAGATTTTGTGATTTGTATTGACGCTTCGCATAAGGAATTAGGGTGCTTCTTATACAGCACAACAAGGTAATCGCGTACGCGTCAAGAGAATTAAGGGAATATAAAATTCGATATCCCCACCTATGAGCTTGGGCTCATGGCAATAGTTTTTCCCTAAAGATTGGAGGCACTACTTGTATGGAGAGAAGTGCGAGAATTATCTAAGCCATAAGTGCTCTAGTACATTTTCACGTAGAAAGAGCTCAACATACGCCAGAGGAGGCGGTTAGAGCTAATCAAGAATTATGATTGAGAGATTCTTTATCATTCGGGGAAAGCCAATGTGGTGGCTGATGCCCTTAGTAAAAAGGAGAGACTCAAGATTATAATGTCTTTGGGAGAGTTATAAGAGATTTTGAGAAAATGGAAATAGAAGTGAAGGTAACCGGAGCCGGTACCGAAAAGCTGTTTTAGATTGCAATACAGACCGAATTATTGGAAAAGAGCATATTGTGCCAGAAAAAGGTGATGAATGAAGGCAGAGAGCCAACAAATAAATATGAGATTAATACCGAGAAAGATGATAAGGGAATAATGAGGTATTCCTATAGAATTTAGGTTCCGAATGTTCAAGAGCTTAAAGATGAGATCTTAGATGAAAGCTAGTTTGAGGAATAAGATTTAGAGCAAACCCTGAACGTGATAGCCAGGGAGGTCGCCATCAAGATAGAAGGAACCCATAACATAATGAAGTGGAAAATGAGGATTTTAACGTATAAGATAACCCCAAGTATGGGAGAAGGATGAAACATTTCATACTAAGGAAACAGAAAGTCGAGTAAGGAAAGGAGACCCGAGACGGTACTTCTATACGGCAATTCGTGGACCTGTCTAAAAAGGACTTAGACTATTATCCCCAACCACCACCCTGAGGAAACAATGCGGTGAGAAATTCTTTCAGGACCTTTAAGTCGCTAAGCCCTTAGAGTTCCAAGGAACAAGCTGACCCAGTCGAGGCAAGAGCCTGACTAAAGGAAATATAGGAATCATTTGAAATTCTAAATGATTGATGAATCACAAAAGACTGTTTTTGTCACTTACCCTCCTAAGAGAGAGGCCACCCGCTGGTGAAAGGCCAAGGAAGGCATGGAGCAAGAGATTATAATAAACTGATTTAAGTTCAGCCAATTGTTTTCAGGAAAGTACTTCCCAAGGTTATGGAGATAGTGTAAAAGCTTTGGAGCCAGAACAAAGACAGACGAGTATGATGAATTATGAATCTAAGTTGTAAAAGTTGTCAAGATTCGTTCTGATGACAAGAATCCCAGAATGATGTGATGCTTGAAGTCAATGATTAGTGGGTTCATGAAATAATGATAAGAGAAAGGAAAATAAAAAGAAACTGAAGTGGAAAGGAATATAAAGGCAATAGAGTTTGAGGAATGAGAAGGGAGTTGGGTATGAGGAAACCCTAAAGACTCGTAGCAATAGAAATAGAAAAGTATGTAATCGTCAGGATGAGGGTGATTCACCATGAGTTAAAATTGATGGTTGAAGGCATAAGAGATACATATATTTTATCCCCTGTAAGTTGGGAGGATTCGAGGAAACCTTGAGATAATTCGAAGGATAAATAATGAGACGCGGATAGACTGAGGAGACAAGGAAGTAAGAAATTAGGAAAATTGGATGAAGGAAGTGACCTTCAAGAATGTGAAGTGTAAGACCGGTGGCTTGATACCCAGAAAGGGAGACGCCAGGTATGAAAGATATCCCAACATTAAGATGACTGTTGAAATAAACAACAAAAGTAAATAAGGAATTATTAAGAAGAAGTTCCCGTTGAACACGACCAATATCTTCCAGAACATCCTTGTTATTGTTACCAAATTAGGCAAGAAAAGCGGATGACCATTGTTATCTTTTGGAGGCCATATGGATTGACCTCAATTTGAATAAGGATGCTATTATGAAATTAGGTATAGACTATCGAGGTGGGAATGATGAATAAGGTAATCTATCAAGGATATATGACTTGATTTATCCATGGAAGGATGCAAGTACCTTTTTAAAGGTGGGATTAAGGATATAACTTCGATAACTTGAGATAAATCATAGGGGAATGCATGAAGGTTGGCATTTCACCCTTAATAGGGATAGTATGAGTTTTGACAGTATGAATTGGAAAATATTAAGGTAATGATGACCTTTAAGTATCAGTGGAGAAAATTTTTCAGAAACATATAGATAATGGTTCTAGTATTAGTAAAGGGTATTTTGATATGCCCTGTATCTAGGGAATACAGGAGGAACGAATCAAGGATAACCTTAGAGGTTTTACAAGGAGAAAGGTAATATTCAAAATTCTCAAGAATAGAAATGTTGATAAAGGAGATATGACGTAATTATAATGATGCCAAGTGGGGCACGTGTTAAATCACGAGAAAGTATGGATCGAACCAGTAAAGGTCGAAACTGTTCAGGGAAATTAGGACCTAAGATAAAAGATGTTCTAAGAATGATTGAGAGTCATTCGTAACAGTGATTAACCTCTAAAGACTGAGGCAATAACTTATGGAAAAATGGTGATATTTTTTTTACTCATCAGATTTTAAGGAAAACATCTTCACATAAGTAGTGATTGAGATGAGGTAGAAAATTTATTTGGAAGTGGTTAAAATGACATTGACTGTAGGGAAATGTTACTATCAGGAAAGGCCAAAGAGGTGGCCGACACTTTAAAGGTAAGAGGATAATTATAGGCGCTTGTGCCAAAGGAATACAGTGATGATGGTTAAACCTGTGAAGGTTGTATTATGGTTTGGAAGATTGACATTCCTTCGGATGACTGTGCAATACCCAACCGTAATAGTAGTTGGTAAAGGTTTAATTCGTGTAATCGCCATGAGCGGGCTATCTATCTCAGAAGATACTATCTTGAGATAAGTCAGGACCATATTTCAAAAAGGACTAGACGAACCTTTGAGTTAAGTCTTCTATTTAAGGCATATGATTAAGAATGGTATTAACCTGCTATCGTTGCTTTGATTGAAACTCTTCTGCAATTTTATCTGCTTCATGTTATGAATATACGCCAGGATCTGGAGTGTTCTCCATGAATCATGAATGGTGATTATGTTAACTCCTTAGAAGGATTCTATACGACATGTATGGACTCCGTATGGTTAGATATTAAGATTTCATGGAAAGTGAATGACGACAGTAGGTCAGTGGTGGACCATAGTAATGCAGCAATGATTCTGCGAGTAATGAGCTGATTACAACCGTGAGAGTTGTATTGGAATGGATGTTGAGGTTGAGTACCACTAATCGGGTCGTGGCAGTGTATAAGTTATCATTGATAGACTAATTAAGTAGAGTATCTATCTATTGAATATTTATTCCCTCTTATCAATAGAGAGGCGTATTACTATACGAGGAAGGTTGTGGTGCAAGCACAGAATTCTAGTATCGATGATGTATAAAATGAGATTCCAGATTCGATTTTCGATGTCGAGGGAGTTTCAAAGGTGATTGAGTATAAGCTCGAGGAAGAGTATGGGTCCATAGAATGATGGACGGAATAACAAAAATATTTAGGCATGTGAAATACGATGCTATAATACTTGATGTTGATATAAATACATATATGTTTTGTTCTCCTATAACAAACCTCTATAGTTCAGAGGTAGGTTCCAAGCCAGATATTTTGTGGCAGTATATTTTTTTTTATATATATACAATTCTCTTCAATTCGTTCTTTTCTCTCATTTTCATTTCATGTAAGTTGAGAAGAACAACCCTTCTAGAAGGGGAGGTATTGCCGAATGACTATCTATCTGTGTGATAGAAGCCTAGTAGGATACCACATGTTGTTTAATTGCTTGTCAAGTACTAAAGGCTGGCCACCTTCTGTACTAACTATGCGATATAACAAGTGTTCATGATCATAGTGATCTCTCAATAAATTCTTTTACTTCTATATGAAGGATTAAGCTTTCGAAGATAGAAGCAGCTGAAAAAGGAGTAGTAAAGTTGTGGTGGTATTCGGAATGGAAACACATTCGTGATACTAAGGTTGACGAGGTTATTAAAAGGTTATAGAACGCTAACGAGCAAAAGTATAACCAGTATAATATTAGGAACGGAAGGTAGTAGCGATTACGAACTAGAAAAGAATGGGTATTGAGAAGCAAAAGCTCTAATGCTAAAAGCTATAATGAGAGTCTGTGCAATAGACTTGAAAGAAATTGGAATGATCACTTAACACAGATTGAGTTTTCTTACGACAATAGATCATATGTCATTATCGAGTTGTCGCCTTATGAGATCCTTGAGGGAAGACAATGTCGATCTCCCTTATGTTAGGATGAAGTTGTAGAGCGCAAGATGCTCGGACCCGCAGTAGTCCAAAGGACCAAGGATATACTGGATCTAATCAGAGGACGGCTGGTAGTAACCCAAGATGGACATAAGAAGTATGTTGATTTGACACGAAAGGACAAAGAATAGGAAGTAGGGGACCTAGTGTTGTTAAAGGTATCCCCTTGGAAACCCTTGGAAAGGATTGATGAGGTTCGGAAAGAAAGGAAAGCTAAGTCTACAATTTGTTGGACCCTTGAATATATTAAGACGTTTTGGGAAGTTAGCATATGAGCTAGCCCTACCCCCGAACATGTAGCAAGTCATAACGTGTTCCACGTATCAATGTTAAGGAAGTATAATTCGGATGCCAGATTAATAGGGGCATATGAGCGCATACACATGCAACCCGACGTAACCTATATGGAGCAACCAGGAAGGGTTATAGAGTAAAAAGGAACAAGTGCTTAGGAGAAGGGTTATCAAACTATTCAGAGTTTGATGGAAGAACCACAATGTGGGAAAATTTACTCGAGAGTTAGAAAGTGCAATGTTAATAAAGTATCCCTATTCATTTTCTATCTGATTCCGGGACGGAATCCTTTTAAGGAGGGGAGACTGTAATAACCCCAATTTTTGGAAATTTTTGAAACCCTTATGAATAGTGATTTTGCAGATTATGCTGAATGAGAAAACTTTTCATGCCACACTATGTAGGGGTTCGGTTATTGATCTTCTGGGATATTATTAGTACTCTATGTGGTATATAAGTGTATATAAAGATCGTCAGAATCCAATTCCGAACACTTTGATTTTTCCCGAAAATCCACTAGATACGGAAAGAATTGAGTATAAGGTAACAGGATAAAAAGAATTTAAATTAAAGGATTATAAGAGAGGGTCATAAAAGGAATATAATATATTGAGAAAGGTTAAGGGAACCTAAGTAATAAGATCCCGGGTATGATCCCTCAAACGATAAAAGAAAACGAAAGTTAAGCGAACCGTATAACAGATCAGTGGTCATTAGGCAAACAATTAGAAGCTAATCAAAGAGATTAGTGGGGATGATGTTATCCAACCAATATAAAGAGGACAAAGGAGGGATGATGACATCACAAAGTGATGCAAGCATGACATAAGAAGGAAGGAAATGTGGTGGAATATTAACCACACAAAACTAAGGTTAATTTGGTAATTAACCTAAAACAAATCAAATAAGCAACCAACCAAAACAAATCAAAACAAAAACACAAAACATTTCATCTTCTCCAAGCTTTACTCTCGGCTTTTTACTATTTCAAAGAAAAGAATTTTCAAAATCCAAGTTCAAGGCTTCCTAAATTGGTAAGATAATTCCCTAGTATTCCTTATGCATAGTTATGGCTATTCTATGAGTTTAAGCCTCCAAATCATTCATAATCTTCTTCAAGAAATCAATGAAGAAGACAATGAATAGTGACTTCAAGAATTTTAACTTGATTTTCTTGTTTTTCCTTTAAGATCCAAGCATCCCTAAGTCATCTCAAGGCTTCTTAAGGCTTCCTAGCTACTCACACCACTTCAAGGAAGGTATATCATCCCCAAACCCTAGCTTTACTTTTTTAAATAGGATGATTTTAGTTGTTATGGTGATATAGTAGCTTAATGCTTGTTGGTTTAGAATTTGGGTTGGAGTGGTAGTGAAATGGATGGTGAATCTTGTTATTTTGGTTAAAAGAACTTAGATATAGTTAAATTCAAGCTTAAGCATAAGTATAAATGTTACTATTGAATTGATTGGGGCTGTTATGATGTGGTATGGATGGAGTTTGGATTGGGATGTGATTGTGGCTTGATTATGGGTTGAATTGGAAGGGTATAAAATTGGGAAATCGCGTAAACATAGCTGTCGTAATGTCCGATTTACCGTAGACTGTTTTTGTTCTTAACATCAGAACCCTTGAACTCACTGCTAGGTTTTGACCATTACCATGTTTAGATAGTTCATGTTACGAGCTTCGTTTTGATATGTGGTTCGTTGGATTCCGATGAACGGTTTAGGAGAAACGACCGTTTTAAGTAACGGTGTTTCGCGACCGAACCATTACCCCTCGCCTTACTTTGAAACCTTGGTTAAGGACCTTAAATGACTAATTGAGGTAAGAAACAATTATGTAAAGTGGATTAGGCAGTTGGTAAGGTACTCGCAAAAAAATCGCCTTAAAACCCTTAATGGTTAATTTATTAAAAATGGTGGAGCCGAGGGTACTCGAGCGACTTAAGTAAATCGTTAAGCGCGAAAGCGAACGTTAGGACTCTAAATGGTTAAAGTCTAGTTTCTTAAGCGACCGGGGTTTAATTCCGACTTATGTTGTTGTTCATAGGTTATCGGACCCACTCTAAGCTTAAGTCTATCCGGGAGCACTCAGGCAAGTTTTCTACCTGTTATACTATTGTTGTGATGTATACACTTGTATATGCATTATCTTGTAATAGATGCATGATGGTTATATTAGCAAATTCTTGCGATATATTGTAGCATGTGATATGGTACGTATGCATGCCTGTTTCGTATTCTTGCCATATATATCTGTTGGTTCAGTTGATAATACCTATGCTAGAGAATAGCGGTAATTTGCATATACCCTTTGTATAGTGACCCAAAGGTGAAAGCATTTTCTAAAACCGGGAGTCGAGGATCCCGAGTAGATTATATATATATATATATATATATATTTTTATATATATATATGGTAATAGTTTTCAAAACTATTAATCGAATAAGGTTTATTCGATAACTTTATTTTTGAGGACTTATGACTCCTTTATATTATTTATTGAATATTACTTGGATATTCATTTGAGGATGTATGACTCCTTTATTTTATTTATCGAATATTATTTATAATATTCATTCGAGGTATTATGACTCCGCTTATTATTTATTAATATTCTTTACCTTATTAAAGAATAATGTTCGATAATCAAACTTATCTTGATTATTCAAAGAAAGATAGTACTTTCGTATAAGTATATCTTTGGTTATTTAATACTCATTTCAAGTATAAGTTTTACAACTTCTACCTAAATTATTTGTATAAAGATTATTCTTTATGGGAATATTATTTAAATAATAATATTCAGATATTTTCTAATATATTGGGACTGATTTACTTTATTAAATCAGCATTACTCCTAACACTCTTTAAAGTGTTTTCGACTCTTTAAAATGATTTTTAAAAGTTAGAGCGGATCCCAAAACTCATTTTTATATATTTAAGATCTTCCTTTTAAAGGGGATTTAAATACTCGCTCAAAATCAGAGGGATCCGGCTCTGTGGTGTATTTTATATTCGCAACGAGGTTGCTATTTTGATAAATGAATTGATTACTTACCCAAGGTTCGGGAAGTAAGTCCATCTATTGAGTCGGCATAAGCGATAGGCCGGGGTACGGTCTATCAAAGTGTAAGTGGCTGGGTGGCAGTCCATCAACGCGTAATAGGCCGGGTGGCGGTCCAGCACAAGGTCCTTATGTGGCCAGGGTGATGACCGGTGGGGGATTCATCCATCTACTAGTAGAAAAGGTTACTTATTGGTATCTTTTCCTGATCAGCAAGATATCGGGTTTATGCCAAAATTCTTTTCTTTCCAAAATTCATTAGATATTGCAACTCTGTTCATACTTTACATGACAGAGGTTTTCAGGAAATGTATGAGATATATATATATATATATGGATATATATATATATCGGGACTTAATGAAGTATCTCGTAACTTTATTTCATTCAATAATATTTCAAAGATTGAATCTATTCAAGTCTTATCTTGTATTCTCATCTATGTGATGAACTTTTGAAACTAATTATAACTTGAACGGTGGTAGTTCAAGTAGTATTCGGAAAGATATAAGTATATTGGAGTATCTTGTAACTTCATCTTTTAAACTTATATCTAGTAAATGATTATCTTGTGCATGTCAAAGATTTTCGGAAAAACGTTGAGACAAGGTTAGATATATGAGATCACCTTGCAACGATATTTTATACAGTTATAAACGGGAACTCTGTGTTTATTATGCATGGAAGAGGACTTCCAAGATTTTGAAAAGTATATGTATATATATATACTGAATTATTTTGCGACTTGGTCGCGTTAAGATATCAGCTTGGTTCATTTCTTCTTGACCAAGACTTTCATGAGTACTATGAGAATGCTCATATATTGTTAATTATTATACATATTATTTTGGTGGGCTTGTTACTCACCCTTGCTTTCTTCTTTCATCACACAACATCAGATAGACAAGATGAACAAGATCAAGCTCCCAATTCGCGAGCGGATAGGAAACGTTCCGCAGTTTCCTGTAGGCGTTGATGCCATTGTAGCTGAGGTAGGATCTACCAATAGGCTAGGCTTTCAACTTTTGATGTACCAGATTTATGTATATTTATGAATTGTAATAATGGCAAAGAAATGTAAATTTATTCAGAAACCCTTTTAAGGTGTATTGGCATATAATTGTGGAATAAAATGACTTGTGATTATTTTTTGATATTCATCTCTGAGACTATAACTTATGGTGTGTGTATTTATTGTGGGGTCACAGTACAGAGTAGTTGATTATTTATTAAGATTGGGTGTCATTAAGGGAAATGGAACTCGTGACAACCCGGATCCCCGACCCCGGATTTGGGGGTGTTACAGTGACAACACAGTCACATGCGTCGAATGTATGCAAATGGAATGTGGAAGCCTATTTAACTGGGTTTTAGAGAACAAAGAAGCATTGTCATTTCCAAGTTATTATGAAGATATTCGAAAGTGCTGGAAAAGAGTAATGAAGTAGCATAGTATTAGACTTGATAGTTTTTGTTTTATTATCCTGTCTTATTACTTTGTAATCTTGGTGTTATATAAACCAAAAAGTAGCAAATAGAACAACTAACTAAGCAACCAAGTGAGAAACATTTGTAAGCTATATTTTTAGCATTTCTCTGCAATCTTAGTTGTTAAAAATTTGTAAGCAGCTGTGAGCTAATTGCTACACAGAGTTCTCTTGATATATTATATATCTCTGGTGGATACATTCAAATCCATTAGAAAGTTTTTAAAGACTTGTGTTTTTAATTACTTGTGTTTTGATTCATTTCAAGTTATTATTCCGCACTCTGCAAATTAATTCACACTTATATATATATTTAAGTTAGAACACTTTTTATTTTTGAAAAGGTTTCAAAAATTCCATTCAACCCCCCTTCTCTAATTCTTGTTGCATTGTTAAGGGACTAACAATTGGTATCAGAGCAAGCTCTTGATAAACAAAGAGTTTAAAGATCATAACAAAACAGCAAGATGAACAAGAAGGATGTTGGAGTCAAGATTCCTTTTCTGGATAAAGATAATTACCATCACTGGAAGGTAAAAATGCATCTTCATTTACTTTCTCAAGATGAGGCCTATGTAGATTGCATAGAAAGAGGCCCTCATGTACCAATGAGAGCTGCAACTGGAAATGAGCCATCTGTCCCCAAGCCAAGGCATGAATGGTCTGATCCTGATATTGAACAAGTCAGGAAGGATAAGAAGGCCATGAATATTCTGTTCAATGGAGTTGATGGTGACATGTTTGACAACATCATCAATTGTAAAACTGCCAAGGAAGTTTGGGATACTATACAGATTATCTGTGATGGCACTGAGCAAGTAAGGAAAAACAAGATGCAGCTACTTATTTAGCAATATGAGCATTTTCATAGTGAAGAAAGTGAGTCTCTTACTGACATCTTTAGTAGGTTTCAAAAACTACTAAATGCTCTGAAGTTGCATGGAAGGGTCTATCAGACAAAAGACTCCAATCTTAAATTCCTTAGATCTCTTCCAAAGGAATGGAAACCTATGACAGTCTCAGTGAGAAACTCTCAAGATTACAAGGAGTTTACTTTGGAGAGACTGTATGGCATCCTGAAAACTTATGAGCTTGAAATAGAGAAAGATGAGAGGATGGAGAGAGGAAAGAAGAAAGGAGGATCCATTGCACTAGTTGCTGAGTTAGAGAAAGAGAAGGAAATGAAGATGGAAGTTGTTGAATCAACTTCAAAGGTCTGTGAAAATAAGGGCAAGGGGCTGGTAGCAGAAAATGAAGATTCTTTGAGCCAAGATGACATGGAAGATATTGATGAACATCTAGCATTTCTTTCCAGAAGATTTGCCAAGCTCAAGTTTAAGAAGAACTTTGGAGCAGCTAAGCCAAATAGAAACATGGTGGATAAATCAAAATTCAAATGTTTTAAATGTGACTTAGCAGGGCACTTTGCCAGTGAGTGTAGAAAGTCAGATTCCAGCAAAAAGAAGTTTGAGCCTGTTGATTATAAACAGAAATACTTTGAGTTTCTTAAACAAAAGGAAAGGGCTTTCATTACATAAGAGAATGACTGGGCATCTGATGGTCTGGATGAGGATGAGGATGTCAGCTATGTCAATCTAGCCCTAATGGTCAAGTCTGATAAAATAGAGACAAGTTCTTCAAGCAATCAGGAAAATAGAAAGAATCTATGGTACTTGGATTGTGGTTGTTCAAGACACATGACTGGTGATTCTACCTTGCTCACAGAGTTCAAGGAGAGAGCTGGCCCAAGTATTACTTTTGGAGATGACAACAAGGGTTATACTGTGGGATATGGCTTGATTTCAAAAGACAATGTCATCATTGAAGAGGTTGCCTTAGTGGATGGTCTCAAGCATAATTTGTTGAGTATCAGCCAGTTTTGTGATAAAGGCAATTCAGTAACCTTCAACTTAGAAGCCTGTGTTGTGACAAACAAAAGAAGCAACAAAGTGGTTCTCACTGGAGTGAGAAAAGGAAATGTGTACCTAGCTGACTTCAACTCATCAAATGCAAAATCTGTTACTTGTCTTCTCAGCAAAGCAAGTCAGGATGAAAGTTGGTTATGGCACAAGAAGCTATCCCATCAAAACTTCAAGACCATGAATGAACTAGTAAAGAAAGAACTGGTAAGAGGCATTCCTCAAGTGGAGTTTTCTAAAGATGGATTGTGTGATGCCTGCCAAAAAGGAAAGCAGATCAAAGCATCATTCAGGAAGAAGCTTGATTCAACAATTGAAGAACCTTTGCAACTGCTACACATGGATTTGTTTGGACCAGTTAATGTGTTGTCCATTTCAAGGAAAAGATATTGCATAGTAATTGTAGATGATTTCTCAAAGTTCTCTTGGACATATTTCCTAAAGTCTAAAGATGAGGCTAGTGAAATCATCATCAATCACATAAGGCAAGTCAATAATCATTCTGATTTCAAACTTAGAAGATTAGGAGTGACAATGGAACTGAGTTCAAGAATTCTGTCATGAGAGCATTTTGTGAAGAAAATGGGATTTTGCATGAGTTTTCAGCAGCAAGAACTCCACAACGAAATGGAGTAGTAGAAAGGAAGAACAAATCACTTATTGAAGCTGCAAGGACAATGCTTGAAGAGTCTAAGTTACCAACATATTTCTGGGCTGAAGCTGTAAATACTGCATGCTACACTCAAAATATTTCTCTGATTAATCAAGAAAAATGCATGACTCCCTACCAATTATTCAAGAACAAGAAGCCAACTCTAAATTTTCTTCATGTCTTTGGCTGTAAATGTTGTATCTTGAGAAATCAAACCGATCAGAATGGAAAGTTTGATGCTAAAGAAGATGAAGGAATTTTTGTTGGATATGTTGTTGGTAAAGCATATAGAGTCTACAATCTAAGAACCAACATTATTGTGGAATCAATACATGTTATGTTTGATGATAAAAAGATTGAAGGACTGCAAGATGAAGATTACCATGAGAGTCTCAAATTTGACAATGTGGAGATGGTTAGTGATGACAGTGATGATGAAAGTGATCAAGAAACAGTATTAAAGGATAATGCAGAAAAATCTCCTCCAATGAAGTACAAAATTTAACATCTGTCGAGTTGCAAAATGCTTCATCCGTCATGAGACAATCTGCTTTATCCATCGGGAGAAAACCAGCTTCATCCGTCGGTACTCAAGATTCACCATCCGTCGGGTCATCAAAAGAAGCTGGAAGTCAAAATAGATCACTTACAGAAAGCTCCCCTTTCTCAAATCAAAGATCCATTAACTCAGGGAGAGTTTCTTACAATCAAAACTCAATCACATATCAAGACAACAATGAGACCTCTTCATCTAGAGGTAATCTACCTCAACAAAGAAAATGGACAAAGGATCACCCCTTTGAGCTCATCATTGGTGATGTATCTTCCAGAGTTCAAACAAGGAGAGCAATTCAAGAAGAATGTCTGTACAGCAGCTTTCTTTCTAAGGAAGAACCAAAGAAGGTAGAAGAAGTTTTGTTGGATCCTGATTGGATTTTAGCTATGCAGGAGGAGCTAAACCAATTTGAGGGGAATAAGGTATGGAAGCTGGTGCCCAAGCCTAGAGGAAAGAATCCAATTGACACCAAATGGGTATTCAGAAATAAAGGACTAACAAAGATGTTAGAAGGGGCTTATACGATATGTCTCGTAATTTTTTATATACACGATATGTGTTAGCCAAGATCCAATTAAAGAGCGTGAAAATAATTGGCTAACTCGTGGATTTGATTCGTCTTTAAATAACAGATGATTACGAAGTAGTTTATGTGAAACAAGCTATAATCCCCCAGAACACTAAAGATGTTAGAAAGGATTACACTTTTACTTCGTAATATTTTATATGTACGTTATTAGTTAGGCAAGATCCAATTAAAGAGCGTTAAGTAATTTTCTAACTCGTACGATCCGTTTTAAGATTTGATAAATTACGAAGTGTTTATATGAGATAAGTAATAATCCATAATAATCCTCCGGAGAGCACTAAAGATGCTAAAAGGGATTACACTTAAACTTCATAATTATTTTATGAGCACGAATGAGTGTTAGCCAAGATACAATTAAAGTGCAAGAAATAATTGGCTAACTCGTACTTGTGTGAAATATAATCTCCCATTGGAGATAGAGTACTTTTCTTTTTAGATCTTCTCGTTGGAATGATTTTTATGAAGATCAAGTACTTATTCGAATTTCGAGTTCGAATCTAAGTTCTCCCCGAGAACTTCCTTTATAAGAGAACTTTTATTAAAGCTTAAGATGAAGTAGAGAAGTTAAGTACAGAGCTTAAATACAAAGAACTCAAATAAGAAGCTAAAACTAAACACTTTTGAAAAACGGTCGGAAAAGTTTGCTGGAAAAATTCGTAGGAGGTTCGGCCGGATTTTGGCACTTTGGTCAAACTTGGGCAGCCCTTCGGGAGGCCGGGAAGTGGTAGTGGATGAGCTCACTTGGTGGGATAAAGCTTGGTTGGGTGAAGCTAAGCTTGGGTTTCAAAAATCTTGTATATATGTAAGTATATAGAAGAGAGAGAAGGTTTTTGAGAAGAAGTGTGTGCATAGAATGTGAAAGAGATTAAGAAAAACACTTCTTGAAAAAATCCCAGTAACTTTGTGGCTCTTTAGCTTGAAGAAAATGGGTTGGGGTGGGGGTTTATTTATAGGAGAAGTTGGGTGGATTGAATGGTGGAGATTTGAGAAGGAATGAATGGTGGATGGAGTGTATCACATGGATTGATGACATGGCAAGTAGGTTGTGTTTCTTTGCAAGTGGGAAGGAAGCACAAGCTAGTATTAATTCAAATCTCATCTGATATATATATATATATTAAATATATATTTTCCTTTTCTTTTAATCATTCTTTAATTACTTTAATTAAGGATTAAGCACCATTAATTATGACCACCCCCAAAAACTCTTAAATAAATATCATAAAAAATATGATAATTACCTAAATATTATCAAATGATATCCTGCAAGTTTTGGTCAACTTTAGTCAATGGTAACTAGGTCAAACGTGGTCAACTATGGGACCGACTGCCTCGATTTTTGTGCCCGAACAAAAATTCTCTAAATACTATGAAATTTTTACCATACTTAAAAAATACCATTTAAATTATCCATACCAAATTTCAAGTCATTCTAGTATGTGGAATTATTTTATATAAAAATGAAACTGTCCAGTCAGCCTTTCTTTCGAATAAAAATATCGTTGATCTTGAAATAAAGGAGATGGATCTTTTGACCAAAGTTTTGACTTGTATAAATACTTAAAATATATTTACTAATATATAAAATATATTTGGATGATAGGAAATGTGATTGAGTATTTTTGAAATATTTTCTCCGAGAAATGCTGATTTTATGAAACGGGAGAAAAAAACTGTAAGTATTCATAAATGAGTTGCAAAATTGGATATTAATATTATAACCTTGAATATTAATAATCTTTGAATAAAAACTCTTTTAATATATGTAGAGATATATTTTGGAGTGAAGAGTTAAATATTTTTGATATAGCACGAGACCTCTAAAGAATATTTCTGTAATATTCCTTATTCGAGCTTGTTGCTATATTCCTGTTGCAACACAGATCTAAAAAACATCATATCTTGATGTTTCTTCTTTGATCATATTGCCTTAGAGATATATTCCATAAAGATATAGTTTTGATGTTTTGCAAAAATGGAATATCTCTTTTATCTGTTTAAAAGACATGATTTTGCTAGTTTGACTTTTTGACTCTGATTTGGATCAATTAAATTCATGTCCTAATGGAGAGGATATAAGTGTTCTTAATTTTATGTTTAATCGTACAAATACCAAAATAAATAATATATCAAAGATATCCTTTCAATCTTCCCCTTTTTGGTATTTGCCAAACAAACATAAAATTAATAGTGTGTGCTTCCCCTTGGTGTATGCATGAATTTTTGAAAAATATTTTGCACATAAAACATTTATGTACTTAGAGATTAAATCTCTTTCTTGAGATCCTGTAAAATACTTTGTTAGATGTATTATACAATAATAGAAGCACATATATAGATCCTTGTATATCAAAAAGATATCAATGTTCAAAAATTTTGAAAAAAAAATTGAACATTAAGGCATTAAGGGGTCCAATTTCTCTTCCCCTTTTGTTTGGTACATGCCAAAAAGAATATGTAGAATTTTATCTAAAAAGCATTAACGTTAGAAAACATGACATTTTGATTAATATTTCTAGTCAAATACATGTATTTGAGCATGTAGAAACTAATAAAATGATATGCATGGTAAGTTTGGTCTGTTTTTGTATGTATGGAAAGAAAGCAGTTAAAACAATACTTTTGAGATATAATACATGTAGTTTAGCATTAAGAAGAGATTCTTATACATGCATGGTTTGACTGAAAAGATAGCATATTGTTTGTACAAAATCCAGTGTTTGATTATATCTATTTATGATGAGTACTTTTTCACTATTATTGATTACCAAAGATTGCAGTTTAAAAACAGTTTTGATAAGTATGATGGTTTGACTTAGTCGTTTGATAGAACTATACTTAAATCAATAATCAGTAGCAAGTTCTTTTCAGTTTGATAGAATTCATGTAGCTTTAGACAAATTGGATTTAAGCCAATCTTTAATTTTGTTCAATCTTTAAAGACCATAATTCATGTAAATACTTCCTTAGTGATTGACATTCTAGCATACATAATTTTCAATCAAAATTTACAGAAATTGTCACTAATGCAAACAATGTTCATATGTTACAAGGTCTAAGATCTAATACATTCTATTCGATCAAATCGACTTTGCGAGCTACTGTCATATTACAACATCTAATTACTAATCCATTTTATTTCTATTTCAGAGCCAAGTAGCATATTATACATTTTGGAAAGCTAATACATTCTAAGGAGCTGGATATTTCGAAACAATCTATTACACATACAATGAAACTCAATATCTTTTACTCATTTACTTACCATAAAAGATTCAGTTGGATTGGTTTAATACTGGGACTTGCTAAAACAGCCTGATGTGTGTGTGGAAATAGGATTATTATAGGTTAAGAAAATATATATGTCATACCTTAGCAGAATGAGACTTGATGATGTTGACATAATGTTTTCATAAGCTAAGCTGGATCACTTTTGAGCTGTGCATGCGTGTGGTTAGCCTGTATATTAGTTAAATAATACACACATATACCAGTTACCAAATTGCTTAACTTTCAACTGTTCTGAAAGAGACAGGAGCAAACATTTATAGAAAGTTAATTTGACAGTCAATTTGGTAGATAAGATTAAACTGACAGAGTAATCTAAAGACAGTTTTTAGAATCTAAAGACAATTTTTAGAAATAATCAACTTCACAGATTAGTGACAGAGCTTATTAGGGAACATCATAGAACATGACACTAAGCCAGAATGCATCACCAACAGTAAACACAAATTTATATTCTAATACCAAGACTTGGACAATTTTAAAGTCAAAATTGACTGTGTTCCTGCAGAGATTTGTTAGTGAATTTAAGAGCAAAAATTATAGTACTAGTATGATAGAGTATGCAACACCAGATGTAGCAGAATGCAGATTATATTACATTGAACAAAAGTGTTCATATCAATCAGTGTGGTTCACTGATTAAATAGAACAAAGTTCTGCACCTGTCTTACAGATTACAAATCATTGGAAGTGCATACACTCCAGTAGGTTCAACCAAATTATAACAGAGTTAAGGTTACAAACATCAAATCAGAAATCCAAAGGTTTAATTCAAATTACACCAAAAGAAATAGAACAGATCAGTAACAGATCAGCAAAAAGGGTGCAGAAGCAGCAACACAACAAGGTACTTAATCATTCAGTAGCAAGAACATCAACACAGATCATCCAATAACATTACCATCAGCATCACAGATATGGATTAAATCAGGCAGATTATCAATCAATTGACCTCTAGCTTCCACACCTACTTCTTCTAACTCATGAATCATTGCAGTGTTCTCACTCAAAGGAACTTGAAAGGAATTGACAATTTCTTGGTCAGACATGCAATTCGTTTCTAGTGTAGATGCAGCTAGGTTTTCTAAATATGCAATCCTATGTTTACAAGATGCAGTGATGCCTTCTAGTTCTCCTACCTTTTCCTTAACCTCATCATTTTCAGTTTTTACTCTCTTAAGTTCCATTTTTAGTTCATTAAACATGGCCTTGACAGACTCAAATTTAGAGAGAAAGACATCTTCCTCTCTGATGAACTGAGGAATGACAACAGGGGTGACCTCTTGAGGTTTACAGTGCATCAGGGGCACTTGTGGCCTAAAATGGTCATTGGTGATTTGTGAATCAGCCAGATTTGCAAAGATTTCAGGCATTGGAATGTTGCAGATTGCAAAGAGAGAATAATTAACATACCATATGGCGTATAATCAAAAAGATGAGCATTTATCATATTCAAGAGAATGACATAGAAGATACTGAAATTGATTTTGTTATTAGCAAGCAGATGCATGATTTTCATATCAAAAAAGTCAAAATATTTGCTTTGATTAGGCATAGGCATAACATTAGACCTAATAATTGAAGGGTTTTTAGCACATAAACGCAGCGAAAACGTAAATTTAAATCTTAAAAAAACCGAAACCCTCCGCAGGATCCATGCGAAAAATAATATTTAATTCGTAGTTCAGTATGTTTATTTTAAGAAGCTTTACGTTAATGGAAAGATGGAGGTCTTTAATGGTGATCCAAAAATGATGAACGGAGATCCTTAACAGCTGCTCCTCAAGTGTGAAGCACTCCACCAGTATCCACCAAGAAAGCGATGTAATGAAGGAGGAGGAGATGGAGAGAATTAGGGTTTTGTAAATCTTTTTGGTTTTTGGCAAAAATAGGGTCTATAATAGTATATTTATAGGCAAAATTTTCAGCTGAAAATTTTCCCATAAAATATTATTATTAACCCTTTATTATTCTCACTAATAATTAAAACACCTTTTAATTATTAATCCTTTTTCTAAACACTTTAGAAATAATTCTCTCACTTGATTTAATTTTCAAAAATTAAATTCTTAATTAATAATATTAAGAACTTTTTCTTAATTAATTTATAATCAATTAAATCTTATTTAATCAATTATTAAATTTGCCAATTGATTATTTATTTCATAAATAAATAATTATCAGCCATTATTAATTAATTCCTTCACCATTAAATCATTCTCTTTTATGGTGTGACCCTGTAGGTTCAATATTAAGCCGGTGGTAGAAATAAATAATAATAAAACTATTTTATCATTATTTATATGAATTCTCTAATTCATTAAATATGATTAATTAATTAATAATATTTATTCTACATCGTGAGGGATACTTCTCAGCATATCGCGACTATCCGGATAATACGAATTCACTGCTTAGAATACCAAGAACCTATTCAATGAGTAGTTACCGTACAATTAATTCCTTCTACCCTGTAATGTCACGATTAAATACAAGGCATGAAACTTGTGTCAAGCCTATCTTATTTAATCACTTGCTTTCCCATTCACTATGCTTAGTTCTATTTAATGTAAATTAGAAACTCCTTTCTAATTTCATTCACTCTGGCCCGAGATTCCTGAAATAACATAAGTGGATCAGCATTGAACATTCTCTTCCTACACTGGAAGAGGTAGATCCTTTATTGATCATACACTATCTTCGTGTACAAATTCCTATACCTAGTAGAGCCCTTATAATTGTCCCTTGAGACTAAGAACTAAACCAAAGCATAGTTCAGTGTATACAAGATGACTATGATGACCTCAAGTCTAAGGATACATGTACAACTATCACTATGTGAACAACTGCTGACACGTGAGTGAACTCCATCAGTTGTTCAGCTGTGTGAGTCATGTTCAGTGAACTTATTCTATAATAAGCACCTACATACTAGCTATAGTGTCACCCCACAAATGCGTATGAGAACAAACATCCTTCATAATGAAGCAAGCATAGTATGTACCGATCTTTGCGGATTATTAATTACCAGTTAGTAATCCTACGACCATGAACTATTTAAGTTTAGAGTTATCATCTTTTAGGTCTCATTATTATGATCTCATCACAATTCATAAAAAGCTTTACTCTAAACTGTGGTATATCTTATTTAAACATTTAAATAGATAGAGCCCGCAATAAAAAGAAAACAAGTCTTTTATTAATATCAATGAAATCAAAACAGATTACATAAAAGTTATTCCTAAATCCTCATACATGATTGGACTTAGGACATATCTCTTTCAATCTCCCACTTGTACTAAAGCCAATCACTCTGGTATCTAATACCCATCTTGTCTTTATGACGATCAAAGTGACTCTGAGAAAGTGGCTTTGTTAGTGGGTCTGCTTCGTTGTTATGTGGGTCAACTCTCTCAATGTTGACATCTCCTCTATTTTCAACTCAGATTCACCACCAAAAACAAAAAAAATGTCCTAAGTCCTTCGCAAGTACTTAAGGATGTTTTTCACTGCTTTCCAGTGGTCTTCACCTGGATTGGACTGATATCTGCTCGTCACACTAATTGAATAAGCAACATCAGGCCTTGTACACAACATCGCGTACACGATAGATCCTATTGCTGAAGCATAAGGAATCTTACTCATACGCTCTCTTTCCTCAGGTGTCTTAGGAGACATTTTTTCGGAAAGGGACACTACATGGCTCATCGGTATGCGACCTCTTTTGGAGTTTTCCATGCTAAACCTTTTAAGCACTTTCTGGATGTATGTACCCTGGGTAAGACCTATCATTCTTCTAGATCTATCTCTATAGATCTTCATACCGAGAATATAGGATGCTTCTCCCAAGTCCTTCATGGTGAAGTTCTTTGATAGCCATACTTTGATTGATTGTAGCATCGGTATATCATTTCCTATAAGAAGTATGTCATCCACATTCAATACAAGAAATGTTACCGCGCTCCCACTAACCTTCTTGTAGACACATGCTTCATCTATGTTTTTGATAAAACCAAACTCTTTGATTATCTCATCAAAACGGATGTTCCATCTACGAGAAGCTTGCCTTAAACCATATATGGTTCGCAGCAGCTTAAACACTAGGTGTTCATTTCCCTTGGAAAGAAAATCCTCTGGCTGTGTCATATACACTTCCTCCTCAAATTCCCCATTGAGGAAGGCCATTTTCACGTCCATTTGCCAGATCTCATAGTCGTAGTAAGCAGGAATCGCAAGCAAAATCCGAATTGATTTTAACAAGGCTATAGGCTAAAAAGTTTCATCAAAGTCAATCCCTTGCCTTTGTTTGAATCCTTTTGCCACGAGTCTGGCCTTATAGGTCTCCACCTGGCCATCTGCTCCAATCTTTCTTTTGTATACCCACTTGCACCTAATAGGCTTAACACCTTCAGGCGCCTCAACCAGAGTCCATACTTGGTTGGTATACATAGATTCCATTTCGGATTTCATGGCACTATGCCATTTCCCTGAGTCAACACTACTCATAGCCTCATTATAGGTCACAGGGTCGTCATCATCAATGATTGACAACTCATTGTCATTCTCAATGACAAGGCCATAATACCTCTCAGGTTGGCGAGACACTCTCCCTGGCCTACGAATGGGCTGTTCCACAGAAGGTTGTTCAGTTGAACAGGTATTTCCACTTGATCCGTAGTAGTTTGTGCTTCTTGAACTTCATCAAGTTCAAGTTTGCTCCCACTGTTTCCTTCAAGGATAAACTCCTTTTCCAAGAAGGTAGCATGTCTGGAGACAAACACCCGATGATCGGTGTAAAAGTAATACCCCAAAGTCTCTTTAGGATATCCCACAAAATTACATTTTACGGATCGAGATTCCAGCTTATCTGGGTCAACTTTCTTGACATAAGCTGGACATCCCCAATTCTTAACGTTTTTAAAACTCGGTTTCCTTTCTTTCCATATCTCATATGGTGTTTGAGGAACAGATTTGGAAGGCACCTTATTCAGTAAATATGCTGAGGTTTCCAATGCATAACCCCATAGGAATACTGGAAGATTCGCATAGCTCATCATGGACCGAACCATGTCTAACAAAGTTCGATTTCTCCTTTCAGATACCCCATTTAACTGTGGAGTATATGGAGGAGTCCATTGGGAGACTATACCATTTTCTTTGAGATAATCTAGAAACTCTCCATTCAAGTATTCACCACCTCGATCTGATCGAAGAGTTATAATACTATGTTTGGTTTGTTTCTCCACTTCATGTTTATATTCTTTGAACTTTTCAAAGGCTTCAGACTTGTGTTTCATCAAATACACATATCCGAATCTAGATCTATCATCTATGAAAGTAATGAAGTACGAAAATCCACCCATGGCTTGCGTAGACATTGGTCCACATACATCTGTGTGTACCAATCCTAACAAATCTACAGCCCTCTCTCCATGTCCACTAAATGGAGATTTGGTCATTTTACCCAATAGACAAGACTCGCATATAGGATATGATTCAAAATCAAAGGGGTCAAGTAATCCTTCCTTATGCAATGTCCGAAGTCTATTTTCACTAATATGACCTAGCCTACAGTGCCATAAATAGGTCAGATTTTCATCATCTCATTTTCTTTTATTAGTTTGTTCAATCTGAAGTAAATCATGCTCTACGTGACATACAAACAGACCATTATTTAAAATGCCACGTCCAAAAAGAACATTATCTCTAAGTATAGAACATTCATTATTCTTAATAATAAATGAAAAACCATCCACATCCAACATAGGAATAGAAATAATATTCCTCACAATAGAGGGAACGTAATAATAATTATTCAAAATAATAGTCTTTCCCGTTGGTATATGTAAACTAAATGATCCTACAGATATGGCCGCAACCCTTGCTCCATTGCCCATACGTTGAATCACTTCATCCTTTTCAAGAGTCCTACTTCCCTTTAGTCCTTGCAACGAATTGCAAATATGAGAACCACAGGCGGTATCTAATACCCAAGTAGAAATTTGACCTAGAGACATATGAACTTCGATCATGAACATGCCTGAATCAGAAGCGGTAGTCTTACTACCCTTCTTCTTCTTCAATTCTGCAAGGTAAACCTTGCAGTTCCTCTTCCAGTGCCCCAACTTGTTACAGTGAAAACAAACAGCTAAATTAGGACCAGTCAACTTGTGAGCATCTAGTATGCTCCGGAGTGATAGTGCAGAAGACATGACGAATATAGTAAACACATAACAACACTTAGCAAATATTCAATTTCATTTCAAAACACTATATGAATCGGGTCTTTATTCATAAGTGTCTCCCACTAGTTTATCTAATTTTTCAACCCCTTAAGTGAAAATTAAGCATTCATAATGCTAGTGGGAATAGGGATCCTACATTCCATCACACAACCTCGGCTGTGGCACGAAATGTCATGTGATGTTCAATAGGCAGACAACTCTTGTCAATTACATCTTATGTTATTCCCTAATAGAATTTTAGCCTCTTGAATAATTGAGTCACAGCTATGGCACGACAAACTCAATATTCTAAGCCAAGTCTAACCCAACATTTTGTACAATTGAATCAGTCTCCAACGGCCCACGGCTGTAGCATGTACCGACCTTTAGATTCTAATTCAATGTACACATCTCTATGTAATAGACAAGTATTTCTTATTTCGAAATCAAAGCCCTCGGCTGTAGCACGAAACGATAATGATTTAAAAATAAGAACCACTTTCGACCATGTTGGAAGGCTATGACCGACACAAGCACGTTGCGTTCATTGGCCAATTACTACTTGATATTATTTAATTTTAGAGGGATTATATTACGTTACAATCATAATCATATTACAAGAGATTCTTCCTTTTAAATTAAATATTTCAAATCAATAATCGATAATCAGATGATTCCCAGATCGGGTGGAGCATTGTCAAGGGGCGTCACTTAATAACCCTTTCTTACAGATAGAAATCTGTTGTTGACAGAATCATCCTTTCTCTCAATATTGAAAATTCATATTCAATTACGTGTTTCATAAACACAAGAATCTCATGATCGTATTCATAATATTTATTGTTAAGGCAAGAAACGATTCCTATTCTAAATTTTCTAGAGCACGCCTTATATTGATTTAAGTTCACCTAAATCTATCATCGCATGGTAAACATAGGCATATATCTTATATATAAAATTAAATAAACAAGTAAATGTAAAGTGCAATAAAGTAAATGTGTTTGGTTATGGCCCCATCCTATGTGATCTTTATCAAGCTCATGATAAAGATCAAGGTCAATCTAATATGGTGATGGAAATAAATACAACTACATATTACATAAGTCTTCTTCTTTGTTTAGACTTCTTGTATGCCTCGTCTTCTTCTTTGTATCACCTCCATTGGATAGCCTTCTTGAGTCTTCAATTACATTACATAATTGAAAGTAAAACTAATCTAATGAACTTACAAAAATAACTCGAGTTACATTCGAGATTTATGATTACAAAGATTGACGACATGCAAGTCGTATTTAAAACCTAAACCAAAACCATTACACTAAGGTCGAAAGGCCATAACCATCCACCATGCTCATACAACACATAAAAGCATGTTAAAACACATAATCTGATCTTAACATATCATATTATCCATGATCTAATCATAAAGAGAAAATATGACAAAAATCAGAAAAATCAGAATCAAATCAGAAAAACAAGAATCACTGTTTACGGGCAGTAAACGACGTCAAACGCCTTACAGACGAGTCGTTGATAGTTTAAGCTATCAGTTTTGTTCAGACGCTCGTTTACCTATAGAATAGGGTATTCGTTTGCGTAAATCGGACACCAGACCCAGATTTCAGCAAATCTGTAGCAGCCAATTCAGAATCCGAATCTAATATGATTCTCATAATTAGAACAAACATAAATCATGTATATATCAGTATATATACAGATTACTTAATCATCTTATGATTATACAACTCACATGAATATCATATATTCAAAACCATACATATATAAGCATATTATATCAACATCAAATCATGGCGAATCACGTACATGCTCATATATCGAAAATAGTTAAACACATAAACGAATTAAAAACTTTTCACAAGTAGCTCTGATGCAATTGAAGGGTTTTTAGCACATAAACGCAGCGAAAACATGAATTTAAATCTTAGAATAACCGAAACCCTCCGCAGGATCCATGCGAAAAATAATATTTAATTCGTAGTTCAGTATGTTTACCTTAAGAAGCTTTACGTTAATGGAAAGATGGAGGTCTTTAATGGCGATCCAAAAACGATAAACAGAGATCCTTAGCAGCTGCTCCTCAAGTGTGAAGCACTCCACCGATATCCACCAAGAAAACGATGTAATGAAGGAGGAGGAGGAGATGGAGAGAATTAGGGTTTTGTAAATCTTTTTGGTTTTTGGCAAAAATAGGGTCTATAATAGTATATTTATAGGCAAAATTTTCAGCTGAAAATTTTCCCATTAAATATTATTCTCACTAATAATTAAAACACCTTTTAATTATTAATCCTTTTTCTAAACTCTTTAGAAATAATTCTCTCACTTGATTTAATTTCCAAAAATTAAATTCTTAATTAATAATATTAAGAACCTTTTCTTATTTAATTTATAATCAATTAAATCTCATTTAATCAATTATTAAATTTGCCAATTAATTATTTATTTCATAAATAAATAATTATCAGTCATTATTAATTAATTCCTCCACCATTAAATCATTTGCTTTTATGGTGTGACCCTGTAGGTTCAATATTAAGCCGGTAGTAGAAATAAATAATAAAAAAACTATTTTATCATTATTTATATGAATTCTCTAATTCATTAAATATGATTAATTAATTAATTAATAATATTTATTCTACATCGTGAGGGATACTTCTCAGCATATCGCGACTATCCGGATAATACGAATTCACTGCTTAGAATACCAAGAACCTATTCAGTGAGTAGTTACCGTACAATTAATTCCTTCTACCCTGTAATGTCACGATTAAATACAAGTCATGAAACTTGTGTCAAGCCTATCTTATTTAATCACTTGCTTTCCCATTCACTATGCTTAGTTCTATTTAATGTAAATTAGAAACTCCTTTCTAATTTCATTCACTCTGGCCGGAGATTCCTGAACTAACATAAGTGGATCAGCATTGAACATTCTCTTCCTACAATGGAAGAGGTAGATCCTTTATTGATCATACACTATCTTCGTGTACAAATTCCTATACCTAGTAGAGCCCTTATAATTGTCCCTTGAGACTAAGAACTAAACCAAAACATAGTTCAGTGTACACAAGATTACTATGATGACCTCAAGTCTAAGGATACTTGTACAACTATCACTATGTGAACAACTGCTGACACGTGAGTGAACTCCATCAGTTGTTCAGCTGTGTGAGTCATGTTCAGTGAACTTATTCTATAATAAGCACCTACATACTAGCTATAGTGTCACCACACAAATGTCTATGAGAACAGACATCCTTCATAATGAAGCAAGCATATTATGTACCGATCTTTGCGGATTATTAATTACCAGTTAGTAATCCTACGACCAGGAACTATTTAAGTTTAGAGTTATCATCTTTTAGGTCTCATTATTATGATCTCATCACAATCCATAAAAAGCTTTACTCTAAACTGTGGTATATCTTATTTAAACATTTAAATAGATATAGCCCGCAATAAAAACAAAATAAGTCTTTTATTAATATCAATGAAATCAAAACAGATTACATAAAAGTTATTCCTAAATCCTCATACATGATTGGACTTAGGACATATCTCTTTCAATAATGAGAGCAAGGTGTTGGAAAGTGCTAGTGAAATGTTTAAATTGAATACCATAGTTGACATCACAGAGACCATCAGGTACATCAGATTTATAAAACATTCCTACCATAAGTTCAAATTCAGACTTATTAAACACAAACAGAGAAAATATGTCCTCACATGGCAACTCGCATAGATGAAGAGGTAAATGCAGTGCTCTATTTATGCTCTGGTTATCTACACAGATAACTTTCCTATTCACTGTAGTAGTGAAATGCAAGATGCCCTCTACCCCTTTAATTATGTTCATGTTGCAATACAATTCCCCCATGAGATGAGTGAAATATTGTTTTCCTAGATTGTACATTAAACCATCCCATTTAGCCATTCTAAATATGAACTCCACTTCACCTTTAACATCCACACAAGTGCCAGGTTGGACATTTTTTATGAGTACAAGAAACTTTTTGGAGTTTGATGGGTTAGATAGTTTTGGTGGTGGAGGTTTTGGTTTGTTCATTTTTGGGCCAGGGTTTGGTTCTTGTCTGAGATTGGCTTTCCTGGTATAGACTTGTGGTTGGAAAGGCTTAGTTGGTCTAGGGTTAGGGGAAAGAGGGTTCTGAAATTTTCTGCTTTGGTAGAAAGGAATGGTGTGATTTTTGTATCCCTTTCTGAGTTGTTTAGGTGGAAAATGTCTTTTATGATAGTGTTTAGGATATGAATATTGAACAGTTTTGAAGGCTGATTTTTTGTGATGGTGAAACTAATTTTTCTCCATATCTTCAAGAAGATATGGGTTCTCAATCAGTGGTCTGGGTTTATGGTAAAAAGGGTTAGCATTTGGGTTCATGTTGCAAGTGAAGTGGAGTAATGCAAAATGAACTGTGTTTGTGTGTGAATGCAGCAAGTTTAAACAAGTATATATACATGCATATAGCACATAATTCAATTTAAGTTAGAAAAATAATTTTCTGGAAAGTAACTTTCACTGTTCATGAACAGTGATTTTCATTAAATGCAGTTGGCAAGGAGTTGATGTGCAGAGGCATGGTTCACATAATTTTAGATCCTAAATATGTGTATAATCCAGCTAGGGTATGAATTTTGAGAGATGGCATATGCAACTAGTTCTAGGAAATACTGTTTTAGTACTGTTAGAAGTACAAAAAGTACACAGATTTGGGAGAATGTGTGACATAAAGGTGAAAGGCGGCTCACTCTACCACATAGACTCTAGCAAGTGACAAGCGAAGCATTTAAGGATGTTCAGTTTTAAGAAAAGATCAGTGCAGACAGATTGTCACCTTTTTGAACTGAATTTAATGTTCTGAAAAATTTGAATATTTTATAAAGAATGTAACATTTATTTCTCAAGAAACTATGTTATTAATGAGATGCAACCAAGAGAATGTCATGCACATTTAAACACAGAACAGGGCATACATAATCAGTGTTTATTTAACACAAATAGCATTCAAGGAAATATATCACTCAGATCATTTATATCAGATATAACATTTTAAATGCAGTAAGTTAAACTAAAAAGTCACCTATATTTTCTAAGTGGCCATTAATCACAGCAGTGATCCAGATACAGGGATGCTCAAGGTTCCCCTGCCAGGTCTTACTGTGAGGGCTGGTGTGTGAGTGTATTATTTATTTTTGTTAATCTGAGATTACACAAACCAGTTCTTGATAATACCTTATCTGATTTCTTGTAACTGTACAAGCAAATAAAAAATGCACAGAATAGTACACAATTCAAATAGACAAGTAGGGATTGCAGTCAACAAGACATTTCTTATCCAAATTTAATGTATTCAGCTTAAGACAGCAAACATGACAGCTTTGCAAATACTTTTGGACACACACTTATACAACCTTAATATCTCAGTAATCTTAGATCAATTTGGTGTGGTTTGAACAAATTAAAGTTAAACAACCAATATATTATCAAGGACAATTACAGTTAACATGTACGAGTTCAGTTCAACCAAGTAACCCAGGAAAACAAGTGATAGCATATTCAGGGTTCAGTTCACATAGATTTTATTACTAAAGAAATAACAGACCTGTGTTAAGGTTATTCTTGAATATACATTGTTCTTTGACAGATAATGAACACTAGAGTTTGTTTTCCTTTTTAAAAAAAACTAGTAGTGAACTGTTAAGACAGAACTGTGATTTATTAACCAAGACAGATCATAGTTGAAGTACTATTGAATAGTATTGTTTGTTAGTTCAGTTAATAACTTAAGAAATATGCTTTAATAAAATATAGATCATAATCACATATACTTATAGTTCTGCAAGGATTAATCAGGTAATTAGATTATAAATACAATTAGGAGTGTTAAAGACTCAATTCAACATGATTTATACCTAGGTAACTCCATCATTAGGTAAATAAGAATTCATGAAGTACACAGAGTTATCAGGGAACTTAAAGTCAAATCAACTAAGACACTGACTCTCTTGGACTTAAATTAATTAATGTATCAACAACCAATCTGTTATTAGTGAAGCTTATGTCACACCCCAACTTAAACAGCAAATTAAATATAACTAATACAACATTTAATAATAAATAAACATACCCAAATCCAAGATCTTACAGTTTAGGGTTTGGAACAGCCCAACACTACCATCTATTACAACTGATTTTAAATACCGAGTCCTCACACAAACTACTATCACTTATTCTACCTGAGCTCGAACATAGGCATCCGCATCACAGGTCTTACGGGCAGTCTGCTTGAATCTAACCATAGCTGCTAGCTATAATATCAGGGTAAAGCAAGGAGTGAGCCAAATGCTCAACAAGTGCTAAATAATATGATACAAAACATAAATCGAGATATATATTAAAGAATGTCAATGGGAGGACATGACCAATGATAATGAGAGATAAAACTTTGGGTGATGGCATCATTTTGTTGGTATAAAAAAAATCATATCTTAATCAAAATTATTTTATGACGCTACGGATTACAGCCGGTGATCAGCCGCGAAGTAATCCCGAACCTCGCTGGGTTCTAAAATATTAATGGGAATCCCTAGGCAACTTTTAAGCCTAATATAAGTGTGGAAAGGACTCACATCTCAGTCCAGATCCACTATTCAAAGAAAACATTTATCCCCCTTTGGGACTGAAAACCCACATTTTATTTATTTCAAAAACTGATGCCGATTTATAACAAAATCTCTTTTACAGTAAACATTTTGTTATCAAGGGATTATAGATCAACTCGAAACACGGGAAATATGGTACTGAATCTCAGGGCCATGATTCACAAAACTATACTCTATTAAAGTAACTGAATGGTTTTCATATATCAAAGATTGGACAAGGGGATTTAGTGAGGCTATTGGATATTATAAAGGGTAATGCCAAATTGGGCTTAAAACAATGGTTTCTCATCAAGGTTCAAGTGCTGGATCATCAAGAAGATAAGCTTCATGAATACTAAGGGTGTTAAGGTATGCAGAAATGATCTTTAACTCAGGATATATCAGAATTGTCAAGCTTCAGGATAAGAAAGAGGGGTATCAATCAATGAGGAATCACTTTGATAAGTATCTGGATTTTAGGGTCCAAGGTAATGTTCTATAGGGGTTCAAGTATCAGGATGAGATATCAATACTTAGGAATCATCAGCATGTTAATCAAGAGAATCAACCAAGAGTTATAACTACCCTTTCTTTTATCCTGGCATTCGAATTACTTTAATATACTATCATGATAAGACCATTTTGCAATACGTACTTGAGGGTTCATGGTATTTTTATATAATTCAATGATAAACATAAGATACACTTGATTTAATATATCAAATGACACATGATAGTTGCAGCAATGTATGAACTATTAGCAGTAAATATGAAGGACAAGTTGAATCACTTGCCTTGAGAAAGGCTGGTCTGGGATGACTGGTAGGAGCAACTGGAGCTTCACTCGACCTTTATGGCAAGTTTTCCCTCGTCTTGAGATCCTACATAAATAATAATAATCCTTATTATAATATATTCTTACCAACTTAACCTATTTACAACCCGAATTTAAACACGGATGTCACTTAGGCCTATATGCACTTAATTTCTATTCACCTTTAATTTATAGTTGCACACACATAGCCACATAATCACATATCATATATTAATATCAAATAACACCATATACACCATAATGCAACACTAGGCTTGGATGATCTCGATCCCCCAACTTAAGTCACTTGGTCGCTAAGTTAGACAAAGTCTTCTAATTTTGGCTTCCTAACTCGATGTGCCTTTACTAAACTATCCAAGACCTATTAACCCTCACTTGTGCCTTTTATTCTACTGACCTTATACTATCTTACAACTATGGTGGTTAACCAAGACCTCACTCCTAAGTATTCTAAAACTATGTGATGAGTGAAAGTGTTCACTGGTGCAAATTTCAGAATGACATCTATGGTTTCTTGAGTGCATTTGACACCCTTAAACTATAGGTTTTCCTTCAAAACTCTTACACAAGACTCTCCAGACCTAAGGGCATCTCCCAAACTTGATGTGGCTCAAGGGCCTGGCTTGGGCCTTCTTGGGCCTAAGCTCAAAGTCCATGGTTCCCCTATTTTCCTGGGCAGAAAACACCCTAACTTGAATTAACTTGTGACACATGGTTCTAACTCATATCCTATGAACTATGGTTGAAAAAACTTCTATGACACTCCCTCTAACTAAGGCCCAACAGGGCCTAATGAGGGTCTACCCATGACATGGTAAAATCTCCCTATTTCTAAGTTGCAACAAAACTGTCCCCTGCTGGACAGATTTTGTTATTCTACTTGTGCACCTAACCAAATGACATGCAAACCTCCAACCAACACCTAAAACCTTTTATATACTCCCAATACTAACATCTAGTGGCTTGGGCCTCAAAGTGAACATCAATGACATGGTCAAAACTCACTCTAAACCTCAGGGTACTAAACTGATTTTCTGCAGAAATTATAACTCCTCTTTCTCCAAGGTTTTGACTTGATAAACTCAACCACCAACAACCCAATACCCAAACCAAGACTTAAACATGGTGATCTACTAAACTAACTCCCTTATACTCAAAATAATCTTGGTGGAGATCATCCTTACCTAAGGTGCAATCATGGCAAAACAAAAGAAAACCATATTTCACAACTCACAAATCATCAAGTTTTTGAAATAACAAGTTATGCATTTTATAAAAGATATACATGACTTATTACCATGCATCAAGAAGCATTAATCAATATTAACACATTATTCCTACTGAAATTAAAGCTTACTAATAAAATCTTTCCAAATGATCAAAATCTTATAACATTCTAAGTGAAATCCATATGCATGCATGTCTTCGAGTTTTGCAAGCCAAACAACATGTTTTCTAAATATGTTTTACCAAGAAATTTACATGCAAGCATAGCATGAGCTATATCTAGATGATCACTTAGCATGCAAGGAGTTTCATCAAATTTTTACTACAAAATTCAAGCCATTATCACATAAACATGCAAAAATTGAACAAAGCAACAAGAATGGTCTCAAGAACCATTCATTCGGCTCCCCTATGGTCATGGCCGAATGAAATGGAAGGGAATGACCATTTAACATCAAGAGTTTCCTTCTCAAGACTTGGCACTTCACCATTCCTTGTAGTCCTCTCAAAAACAATCTTAAACTAACAAGAATCAAGGTTGTACTTTGAGTTTCAACTAAAACCTTAACATGCAACCTTAAAACTTAAACTTTCTACTCAAAACTCTTTGAAATATATGTGATCATGGTATGCGAAGTAACATTTACTTGTGTAGGAGGTGGGAACTTGATTGAGAAAGAAAGAAAATGGGGAGGGCGGTGCTTTTTTCTGAAAATCCGAGAGTGAGGGGGTAGGAGCCGAGAGTGAGAGAGAGGAGGGAGAGAAGAAAAAGTGTGGTGTGGGTGATGTGTGAAATGATCATGTCTTTTACTTGTTTTATGGTTTTTGTTTTGACAAATGTGAGTGGGAATAGGAATTGACATGACTACCCTTCCACTTATACTTGGATCATTTTGCATGCAAGGGTAAAGGAGGAATTTGGCTAGAAAAATAAGAGTTAGTGGGGTGGTAATTGTCTCTTTAGCCCTTTTGGATTGAATAGAAAGGATTTTGTAACACCCCCAGATCCGGGGTCGGGGATCCGGGTCGTCACGGTCTTTCTTTCCACAATATCACTTCACTTAATTAATAATAATAACCTTATGCTGTGACCCCACACTAACACACACCACAACCCGTTATAGTCTCAGAGATGAAATTTAAATAAGTACAAGTCTTTGAATCCACAATTTAAAAGTTATTACAACCCAAAATGATTTCTTGATAAATTTACAGTTAATTGCCATTATCTGCCACAAGTTATAATTATACATAATTGATTCTCAAAAGTAGATGGTCTGATCTACAATAGATCTACCTCTGCAGCTATAGCAGCTACAACATCAACGAGAAGACGCGGGACGCTTCCCACGCGCTTGCGCTGGGTCTGCTGGAGTCTGGCCATATTTTCTAACTGTTGTTGTGTGATGAAGAAATAAAGCAAGAGTGAGCAGCAAGCCCACCAAAATAATATGTATAATGATTTACAATATATGAGCCTTCTCATAGCACTCATGAAAGTCTTGGTCGAAAGAAATGAACCAAGTTGATATCTTAATGCGATGAAGTCGCAAAATATTTAGTATATATATATACATATATACTTTTCAAAATTTGGGAAGTCCTCTTCCATGCATAATACACACAGAGTTCCAGTGTATAACTGTATAAAAATACCGTTGCAAGGTGATCTCATATCTCTAACCTTGTCTCAACGTTTTTCTGAAAATCTTTGTCATGCATAAGATAATCATTTACTAGATATAAGTTTAAAAAAAAAATGAAGTTACCAGATACTTCAATATACTTATATCTTTTCCAAATACTACTTGAACTACCACCGTTCAAGTTATAATTAGTTTCAAAGGTTCATCACATAGATGAGACTACAAGACAAGATTTGAATAGATTCAATCTTTGAATATCATTATAAATAATGAAGTTACGAGATACTTCATTAAGTCCCGATATATAAATATATTCATATATATCTCCCATACATTTCCTGAAAACCTCTGTCATGTAAAGTATGAACAGAGTTGCAATATCCAATGAATTTGGAAGGAAAAGAATTTTGGCATAAACCAGATATCTTGCTGATCAGGCAAAGATACCAATAAGTAACCTTTTCTACTAGTAGATCGACGAATTCCCCACTGGTCATCACCCTGGTCTCAATAGGACCTTATGCTGGACTGCCACTCAGCCACTTATGCATTTGATGGACTCCCACTGAGCCACTTACACTATCATGGACGCCCACTGAGCCCATGTTGCTTATGCCGACTCAATAGATGGACTTACTTCCCGAACGTTGGGTAAGTAATCAATTCATTTACCAAAACTGCAACCTTGTTACGAATATAAAATACACCACAGAGCCAGATCCCTCAGGTTTTGAGCGAGTATTTAAATCCCCTTAAAAAGGAAGATCTTAAATATAAAAATGAGTTTTGGGATCCGCTCTAACTTTTAAAAATCATTTTGAAGACTCGAAAATACTTTATAGAGTGTTTGGAGTAAAGCTGATTTAATGAAGTAAATCAGTCCCCAGAATATTTAGAAAATGACTGAATATTATTAATTAAATAATATTCCCATAAAGAACAATCTTTATAAAAATAATTGAAGTAGAAGTATTAAAACTTATACTTGAAACGAGTATTAAATAACCAAAGATATACTTATATGAAAGTACTATCTTTATTTGAATAATCGAAAATAAGTTTGATTATTGACACCTTATTCTTTAATAAAATAAAGAATATACCTCAGCAAATAATCGGAGTCATAGATCCTCAAATGAATATTCAAATAATATTCATTAAATAATATAAACTGAGTCATAAGCCCTCGAATGAATATTCAAATAATATTCAATAAATAATATAAAAGAGTCATAAGCCCTCGAATGAATATTCAAATAATATTCAGATAAATAAATAAAAGGAGTCATAAGTCCTCGAATGAATATTCAAAATAATATTCATTTAATATAAAGGAGTCATACGCCTTCGAATAATATTCGAAATAATATTCAATAATAAAATAAAGTTAAAGTAATCGAATAAATCTTATTCGATTAATAGTTTGGAAAACTATAACCATATATATATATATAAATATATATATATATATATATATCCATATCCATATATACAAAATCTACTCGGGATCCTCGACTCCCGGTTTTAGAAAATATTTTCACCTTTGGGTCCCTATACTAAGGGTATATGCAAGTTACCGCTATCCTCTAGCATAGGTATTATCAACTGAACCAACAGATATATATATGGAAAGAATGCGAAACAGGCATGCATATATATATATATATATACCATAGCAGCATGCTTCGATATATTGCAACATTTGCTAATTAACCAACATGCATCTATCGCAAGATAATGCAAATACATATATTCATCACAACAACAGTTATAACGGGTAGAAAACTTGCCTGAGCGACTGGGGTTACGAATGGCTCGGGACGAGTCTGGTAACCTATAAACAACAAGTAAGTTGGAATTAAACCAAAGTCACTTGTAAATCTATACTTTAACTAACTTAGACTCTAACGCTTGTTTTGCGCTCACTGATTCGCTTAAGTCACTCGGGTACCCTCGGCTCCACCATTTTTAATAATTTAACCTTTACGAGTTTGAAGGCGATTCCTTTGCGAGTGTCTTAATAACTGCCTAGCACACTTACCATAAATGTTTCATACATTAATTAACCCTTTTTGGTCTTTAACCTATGTTTCAAAGTAAGGTGAGGGGAAAAGTTTCGTTCGCGAAACGCCGTTATTTGAAACGGTCGTTTCTCCTAAACCGTGCATCGGAATCGAACGAACTACATATCAAAACGAAGCTCGTAACATGAGCTATCTAAACATGGCAGTGGTCATAATCTAGAAGGGGGTTCTCGGGTCCTAATGCTATGCACAAAAACAGTCCAAAGAAAATCGGACATTACGACGGCTACGTTTACGCGATTTCCAATATTTTAAACCATTCAAACCCATTCCAAATCAACCTCAAATCCAACATACAACCAACATCCATCCTCATCACATCATAACAACCCCAACCAATTCAATTTAATCATTTATACTTATGCCTAAGCTTAACTTTAATCATACTTAAGTTCTTTTCATCAAAACCTCAACATTTACCATTCCATTTCACTACCATTTCAAATCCCAAACTCTAATCACAACAACAAGCTACAATATCATCCTACTAATCAAAATCATCTTATAATATATAGGAATCTAGGGTTTGGAGATGGTATACCTTCTTTGAAGTGGTGGGAGGAGCTAGAAAGCCTTAAGAAGCTTTGAGAAGTCTTAGGAAAGCTTGGATCTTCAAGAAAAACAAGAAAAACTTCAAGTTAAAAACTTGAAAACACTATTCATAGTATTCTTCTTTGATTAAATGAAGAAGATGGAGAAGGAATTGATGGCTTAAACTCATGATATAGCTCTAACTAAGCATGAAGATGATTAGGGAATTAACTCACCAATTTAGGAAGCTTGGATCTTTGATTTTGAATTTCTCCTCCATTTGCAATAGTAAAAGCCGAGAGCAAGCTTGCTTGGATGAGAGAATGGTTTTTGTGTTTTGATGAAAATGATTTGCTTGGCTTGGTTGGCTTGTTTTTGTGTTTGATTTAGTAAATTACCTAGTTGCCCTTGATTTTGTGTGGTTAAAAAGTCACCACATCTCCTTCCTTTCTTGTCATGCCTATGTCATCCTCATGATGTCATCCTCCCCTCCTTGTCCTCTTTCTATTGGTTGGATGACATCATTCCCACGAATCCCTTTGATTAACTTCCTAATCATTTGCCTAATGACCGCTGATCTGTTATACGGTTCGCTTAACTTTCGTTCTCGTTTATCGTTTGAAGGATCATACCCGGGATCTTATTACTTAGGTTCCCTTAACCTTTCTCAATACATTGTATTCCTTTTATGATCCTCTCCTATAATCCTTTAATTTAAATCCTTTTTATCCTGTTACCTTATACTCAATTCTCTCCGTATCTTGTGGATTTCCGGGAAAAATCAAAGTGTTCGGAATTGGATTCTGACGATCTTTACATACACTTATATACCACATAGAGTACTAATAATATCCCATAAGATCAATAACAGAACCCCTACATAGCGTGGCATGAAAAGTTTTCTCGTTCAGCAAAAACACTATTCATAAGGGTTTCAAAATTTCTCAAAAATTGGGGTTATTACAGTCTCCCCTCCTTAAAAGGATTTCGTCCCGGAATCAGATAGAAAACAAATGGGGATACTTTCTTAGCATTACACTTTCTAACTATCGAGTCAATTTTCCACATTGTGGTTCTACCACCAAACTCTGCCTAGTTTGATAATCCTTCTCCTAAGCACTTGTTCCTTTTCACTCTATAACCCTTCCTGGTTGCTCCATATAGGTTACGTCGGGTTGCATATCTATGCGCTCATATGCCTCTATTTATCTGGCATCTGAATTACACTTCCTTAACATTGATACGTGAAACGTGTTATGACTCGCTACATATTCTGGGTTAGGGCTAGCTCATATGCTAAACTTCCCAAACGTCTTAATATATCCAAGGGTCCAACAAATTGTAGACTTAGCTTTCCTTTCTTTCCGAACCTCATCAATCCTTTCCAAGGGATACCTATAACATTACTAGGTCCCCTATTTCATACTCTTTATCCTTTCGTGTCAAATCAACATACTTATCATGTCCATCTTGGGCTACTACCAGCCGTCCTCTGATTAGATCTATCATATCCTTGGTCCTTTGGACTACTGCGGGTCCGAGCATCTTGCGCTCTACAACTTCATCCTAACATAAGGGAGATCGACATTATCTTCCCTCAAGGATCTCATAAGGCGACATCTCGATAATGACATATGATCTATTGTCGTAAGATAACTCAATCCGAATTAAGTGATCATTCCAAATTCTTTCAAGTCTATTGCACAGACTCTCATTATAGCTTTTATCATTAGAACTTTTGCTTCTCAATACCCATTCTTTTCCAGTTCGTAATCGCTACTACCTTCCGTTCCTAATATTATACGGGTTATACTTTTGCTCGATAGTGTTCTATAACCTTTTAATAACCACGTCAACCTTAGTATCACGAATGTGTTTCCATTCCGCATACTACCACCACTTTATTACTCCTTTTTCAGTTATTTCTATTTTCCAAAGTTTGATTAATCATATAGAAGTAAAGGAATTTGTTGAGAGATCACTATGATCATGAACACTTGTTATATCACATAGTTAGTACAGAAGGTGGCCAGCCTTTAGTACTTGACAAGCAATTAAACAACATGTGGTATCCTACTAGGCTTCTATCACAAAGATAGATAGTCATTCGGCAATACCTCCCCCTCTGGAAGGGTTGTTCTTCTCAGCTTACATGAAATGAAAAGAAGAGAAAAGAACGAACTGAAGAGAATTGTATATTCATAAAAATTTTATTGCCATAAAATATCTGGCTTGGAATCTACCTCTGAACTATAGAGGTTTGTCATAGAAGAACAAAATATATATGTATTTATATCAACATCAAGTATTATAGCATCGTATTTCACGTGCCTAAATATTTTTTTTTTGCTAATCCGTCCATCATTCTATGGACCCATGCTCTTCCTCGAGCATATACACAATCACCTTTGAAACTCCCTCGACATCGAAAATCGAACTTGGGATCTCATTCTATATATCACCGTTACTAGGATTCTATGCTCGCACCGCAACCTTCCTCGTATAATAATACGACTCTCTATTGATAAGAAAGAATAATAATTCACTAGGTAGATACTTTACTTAATTAGTCTATCAATGATAACTTATACACTACCACGACCCGATTAGTGGTACTCAATCTCAACACCCATTCCAATACAACTCTCACGGTTGTAATCAGCTCATTACTCGCAGAATCATTGCTGCCTTACTATGGTCCACCACTGACCTACTGTAGTCATTCATTTTCCATGAAGTCTTAATAGCTAACCATACGGAGTCCATACATGTCGTATCAAATTCTCCTAAGGAGTTAACATAACCACCAATCACAATTCATGAAGAACACTCCAAACTCTGACGTACTTTCATGACATGAAGCAGATAAAAGTGCAGAAGAGTTTCAATCAAAGCAACGATAGCAGGTTAATACCATTCTTAATCATACGCCCTAAATAGAGGACTTAAGTCAAAGGTTCGTCTAGTCCTTTTTGAAACATGGTCCTGGCTTATCTCAAGATAGTACCTTCTGAGATAGATAGCCTGCTCATGGCGATTACACGAATTAAACCTTTACCAACTACTATTACGGTTGGGTATTGCACAGTCATCAGAAGGAATGTCAATCTTCCAAACCATAATACAACCTTCATAGCTTTAACCATCATCACTGTATTCCTTTGGCACAAGCGCCTATAATTATCCTCTTACCTTTAAAGTGTCGGCCACCTCTTTGGCCTTTCCTGATAGTAAAATTTCCTTACAGTCAATGTCATTTTAACCACCTCCAAATAAATTTTCTACCTTATTTCAATCACAGCTTATGTGAAAATACTTTTCTTTAATATCTGATGAGTAAAATTTTTTTTTCCATTTTTCCATAAGTTATCCCCTCAGTCTTTAGAGGTTAATCACTATCATGACTGACTCTCAATCATAATTAGAACATCTTTTATCTTAAGTCCTAATTGCCCTGAACCATTTCGACCATTACTGGTTCGATCCATACTTTCTCGTGGTTTAACACGTGCCCCACTTGGCAACATTATAATTACGTCATATTTCCTTTATCAACATTTCTATTCTTGAGAATTTTGAATATTACCTTTCTCCTTGTAAAACCTCTAAGGTTATCCTTCAATCGTTCCTCCTGTATTCCCTAGATACATGGCATATCACAATACCATTTACTAATACTAGAACCATTGTTTATATTCTTCTGAAAAATTTCTCCACTGATTCTTAAAGGTTGTTGTTACTTTAACCATTTCCCAATCATACTGTCAAAACTCATACTGTCCCTATTAAGGGTGACATGCCAACCTTTATGCAGTCCCCTAGGATTCATTTTAAGTTACCAATGTTCTATCCTTAATTCCACCTTTAAAAGGTACCTGCATCCTTTCATGGATAAATCAAGTCATATATCCTTGATAGATTATCTTATTCATCATTCCCACCTCGATAGTCTATACCTAACTTCATAATAGCATCCTTATTCAAATTGAGGTCAATCCATATGGCCTTCAAAAGATAACAATGGTCATCCGCTTTTCTTTCCTGATTTGGTAATGATAACATGGATGTTCTGGAAGATATTGGTCATGTTCAACGTGAACTTCTTCTTAATAATTCCTTATTTACTTTTGTTGTTTATCTCAACAGTCATCTCAATGTTGGGATACCTCTCATACCCGGCGTCTCCCTTTCTGAGTATCGAGCCACCGGTCTTACATTTCACATTATTGAAGGTCACTTCCTTCATCCAATTTTCCTACTTTCTTATTTTCTTGTCTCCTTAGTCTATCCGCGTCTTATTATTTATCCTTCGAACTATCTAAAGGTTTCCTTGAATCCTCCCAACTTAAAGGGGGTACAATATATGTATCTCTTATGCCTTCAACCATCAATTTTAACTCATAGTGGATCATCATCATCCTGACGATTACATACTTTTCTATTTCTATTGCTATGAGTCTTTAGGGTTTCCTCATACCCAACTCCCTTATCATTCCTCAAACTCTATTGCCTTTATATTCCTTTCCACTTCAGTTTCTTTTTTTTTTTATTTTCCTTTCTCTTATCATTATTTCACAAACCAATCACAATATAAGCATTGATTTCAAACATCCCGTCATTCTGGATTCGTGTCCTCAGAACGAATCTTGACAACTTTTACAACTTAGATTCATAATTTATCATACTCGTCTGCCTTTGTTCTGACTCTAAAGCTTTTACACTATCTCCATAACCTTGGGAATTACTTTCCCGAAAACAATTGACTGAACTTAAATCAGTTTATTCTAACCTCTGGCTCCGTGCCTTTCTTGGTCTTTCACCAGCAGGTGGCCTCTCTTTTAGGAGGGTAAGTGATAAAAACAGTCTTTTGTGATTCGTCAATCATTTAGAATCTCAAATGATTCCTATATTTCCTTTAGACAGGCTCTTGCCTCGACTGGGTCAGCTTGTTCCTTGGAACTCTGAGAGCTTAGCGACTTAGAGGTCCTGAAAGAATTTCACACCACATTGTTTCCTCAAGGTGGTGGTTGGGAATAAAATATAAGTTCTGTTTAGACAGGTTCATGAATTTCCGTATAGGAGTACCGTCTCGGGTCTCCTTATCTCGCCCGACTTTTACTTTCTTAGTCTAAATATTTCTTCCTACTCCCCATAATTAGAGTCATCTTTTAATTTAAAATCTTCATTTCCCACTCCATTATGTCATGGGTTCCTTCTATCTTGATGGCGACCTCCCTGACTATCACGTTCAGGGTTTGCTCTAAATCTTATTCCTCAAACTATGGCTCTCATCTAAGTTCTCATCCTTACGCTCTTGAACTTTCGGAACCCAAATTCTATAGGAATACCTCATTATTCCCTTATCATCTCTCTCGGTATTAATCTCATATCTATTTGTTGGCTCTCTGCCTTCATTCATCACTTTTTCTGGCACAATATGTTCCTTTCCAATAATTCGGGCTGTATTGCAATCTCAAACAACTTTTCGGTACCGGCTCCGGTTACCTTCATATCTATTTTTTTTTTCAACCCTCCCAAAATCATTATCATCTTGAGTCTCTCCTTTTTACTAAGGGCATCAGCCACCACATTGGCTTTCCCCGAATGATAAAGAATCTCCCAATCATAATTCTTGATTAGCTCTAACCGCCTCCCCTGGCGTATGTTGAGCTCTTTCTACGTAAAAAGGTACTAGAGCTCCTATGGTTTGTGTAAATCTTGCACTTCTCTCCATACAAGTAGTGCCTCCAATCTTTAGGGTAAAACTATTGCCACGAGCCTAAGCTCATGGGCGGGGATATCGAATTTCATATTACCTTAATTGTCTTGACATGTACGCGATTACCTTACCATGCTGCATAAGCACACACCCTAAGCCCTTGTGCGAAGCGTCACTACACTTCACAAAATCTCCTTTTCCATCCGGCAATGCCAGCATAAGGGCCATCACCAACCTCTGCTTCAGTTCTTGAAAGCTGTTCTCGCATTTCTCTGTCCATTCGAACTTCTCAGTCTTACGAGTAAGCCGCGTTAAAGGGGCTACTATCTTTACAACTTGAACGAACCTCCGGTAGTGACCGACCAATCCTACCTCTGGTAGTCGACCAAACTATGGTCATCAATTCATCAGTGGTCCTTTATCCAATCCTGTCAGGATCCTCCATGGGATCCTCCTCAACAACTATCCCTTCTAGGACAACATCCTCAACCGCTAAATCCTCAATATCAATATCATCCGGTCCTGCATTAGGACACTCTATCGGATCCACAATCCGATCTCCAATTAGTAATAAAATATCATCGCGATGTTGCTCCTCAACCTCAGGGTTCGGAGTCCCGCTACCATATACGATAACGAACTACGCTCCTATCACGATATTTATAAGGGTTTCCATAAGGGTTTTAACTGTCAGTGCTACGTTAGGTAGCCCGACTATGAACTTGGCAAGAGTTCTTATTATCTTAGTTAACTTATTATCTTAACGTCCCATCATCTCTGAGGTTTATAGCGCTTAGCTCTGATACCATTTCTGTAACACCCCCAGATCCGGGGTCGGGGATCCGGGTCGTCACGGTCTTTCTTTCCATAATATCACTTCACTTAATTAATAATAATAACCTTATGTTGTGACCCCACACTAACACACACCACAACCCGTTATAGTCTCAGAGATGAAATTTAAATAAGTACAAGTCTTTGAATCCACAATTTAAAAGTTATTACAACCCAAAATGATTTCTTGATAAATTTACAGTTAATTGCCATTATCTGCCACAAGTTATAATTATACATAATTGATTCTCAAAAGTAGATGGTCTGATCTACAATAGATCTACCTCTGCAGCTATAGCAGCTACAACATCAACGGGAAGACGCGGGACGCTTCCCACGCGCTTGCGCTGGGTCTGCTGGAGTCTGGCCATCTTTTCTAACTGTTGTTGTGTGATGAAGAAATAAAGCAAGAGTGAGCAGCAAGCCCACCAAAATAATATGTATAATGATTTACAATATATGAGCCTTCTCATAGCACTCATGAAAGTCTTGGTCGAAAGAAATGAACCAAGTTGATATCTTAATGCGATGAAGTCACAAAATATTCAGTATATATATACATATATACTTTTCAAAATTTGGGAAGTCCTCTTACATGCATAATACACACAGAGTTCCAGTGTATAACTGTATAAAAATACCGTTGCAAGGTGATCTCATATCTCTAACCTTGTCTCAACGTTTTTCTGAAAATCTTTGTCATGCATAAGATAATCATTTACTAGATAAGTTTAAAAAAAAAATGAAGTTACCAGATACTTCAATATACTTATATCTTTTCCAAATACTACTTGAACTACCACCGTTCAAGTTATAATTAGTTTCAAAGGTTCATCACATAGATGAGACTACAAGACAAGATTTGAATAGATTCAATCTTTGAATATCATTATAAATAATGAAGTTACGAGATACTTCATTAAGTCCCGATATATAAATATATTCATATATATCTCCCATACATTTCCTGAAAACCTCTGTCATGTAAAGTATGAACAGAGTTGCAATATCCAATGAATTTGGAAGGAAAAGAATTTTGGCATAAACCAGATATCTTGCTGATCAGGCAAAGATACCAATAAGTAACCTTTTCTACTAGTAGATGGACGAATTCCCCACTGGTCATCACCCTGGTCTCAATAGAACCTTATGCTGGACTGCCACTCAGCCACTTATGCATTTGATGGACTCCCACTGAGCCACTTACACTATCATGGACGCCCACTGAGCCCATGTTGCTTATGCCGACTCAATAGATGGACTTACTTCCCGAAGGTTGGGTAAGTAATCAATTCATTTACCAAAACTGCAACCTTGTTGCGAATATAAAATACACCACAGAGCCGGATCCCTCAGGTTTTGAGCGAGTATTTAAATCCCCTTAAAAAGGAAGATCTTAAATATAAAAATGAGTTTTGGGATCCGCTCTAACTTTTAAAAATCATTTTGAAGACTCGAAAACACTTTATAGAGTGTTTGGAGTAAAGCTGATTTAATGAAGTAAATCAGTCCCCAGAATATTTAGAAAATGACTGAATATTATTAATTAAATAATATTCCCATAAAGAATAATCTTTATAAAAATAATTGAAGTAGAAGTATTAAAACTTATACTTGAAACGAGTATTAAATAACCAAAGATATACTTATATGAAAGTACTATCTTTATTTGAATAATCGAAAATAAGTTTGATTATTGACACCTTATTCTTTAATAAAATAAAGAATATACCTCAGCAAATAATCGGAGTCATAGATCCTCAAATGAATATTCAAATAATATTCATTAAATAATATAAACTGAGTCATAAGCCCTCAAATGAATATTCAAATAATATTCAATAAATAATATAAAAGAGTCATAAGCCCTCGAATGAATATTCAAATAATATTCAGATAAATAAATAAAAGGAGTCATAAGTCCTCGAATGAATATTCAAAATAATATTCATTTAATATAAAGGAGTCATACGCCTTCGAATAATATTCGAAATAATATTCAATAATAAAATAAAGTTAAAGTAATCGAATAAACCTTATTCGATTAATAATTTGGAAAACTATAACCATATATATATATATAAATATATATATATATCCATATCCATATATACAAAATCTAATCGGGATCCTCGACTCCCGGTTTTAGAAAATATTTTCACCTTTGGGTCCCTATACTAAGGGTATATGCAAGTTACCGCTATCCTCTAGCATAGGTATTATCAACCGAACCAACATATATATATATGGAAAGAATACGAAACAGGCATGCATATATATATACCATAGCAGCATGCTTCGATATATTGCAACATTTGCTAATTAACCAACATGCATCTATCGCAAGATAATGCAAATACATATATTCATCACAACAACAGTTATAACGGGTAGAAAACTTGCCTAAGCGACTGGGGTTACGAATGGCTCGGGACGAGTCTGGTAACCTATAAACAACAAGTAAGTTGGAATTAAACCAAAGTCACTTGTAAATCTATACTTTAACTAACTTAGACTCTAACGCTTGTTTTGCGCTCACTGATTCGCTTAAGTCACTCGGGTACCCTCGGCTCCACCATTTTTAATAATTTAACATTTACGAGTTTTAAGGCGATTCCTTCGCGAGTGTCTTACTAACTGCCTAGCACACTTACCATAAATGTTTCATACATTAATTAACCCTTTTTGGTCTTTAACCTATGTTTCAAAGTAAGGTGAGGGGAAAAGTTTCGTTCGCGAAATGCCGTTATTTGAAACGGTCGTTTCTCCTAAACCGTGCATCAGAATCGAACGAACTACATATCAAAACGAAGCTCGTAACATGAGCTATCTAAACATGGCAGTGGTCATAATCTAGCAGGGGGTTCTCGGGTCCTAATGCTATGCACAAAAATAGTCCAAAGAAAATCGGACGTTACGACGGCTACGTTTACGCGATTTCCAATATTTTAAACCATTCAAACCCATTCCAAATCAACCTCAAATCCAACATACAACCAACATCCATCCTCATCACATCATAACAACCCCAAACAATTCAATTTAATCATTCATACTTATGCCTAAGCTTAACTTTAATCATACTTAAGTTCTTTTCATCAAAACCTCAACATTTACCATTCCATTTCACTACCATTTCAAATCCCAAACTCTAATCACAACAACAAGCTACAATATCATCCTACTAATCAAAATCATCTTATAATATATAGGAATCTAGGGTTTGGAGATGGTATACCTTCCTTGAAGTGGTGGGAGGAGCTAGGAAGCCTTAAGAAGCTTTGAGAAGTCTTAGGAAAGCTTGGATCTTCAAGAAAAACAAGAAAAACTTCAAGTTAAAAACTTGAAAACACTATTCATAGTCTTCTTCTTTGATTAAATGAAGAAGATGGAGAAGGAATTGATGGCTTAAACTCATGATATAGCTCTAACTAAGCATGAAGATGATTAGGGAATTAACTCACCAATTTAGGAAGCTTGGATATTTGATTTTGAATTTCTCCTCCATTTGCAATAGTAAAAGCCGAGAGCAAGCTTGCTTGGATGAGAGAATGGTTTTTGTGTTTTGATGAAAATGATTTGCTTGGCTTGGTTGGCTTGTTTTTGTGTTTGATTTAGTAAATTACCTAGTTGCCCTTGATTTTGTGTGGTTAAAAAGTCACCACATCTCCTTCCTTTCTTGTCATGCCTATGTCATCCTCATGATGTCATCCTCCCCTCCTTGTCCTCTTTCTATTGGTTGGATGACATCATTCCCACTAATCCCTTTGATTAACTTCCTAATCGTTTGCCTAATGACCGCTGATCTGTTATACGGTTCGCTTAACTTTCGTTCTCGTTTATCGTTTGAAGGATCATACCCGGGATCTTATTACTTAGGTTCCCTTAACCTTTCTCAATACATTGTATTCCTTTTATGATCCTCTCCTATAATCCTTTAATTTAAATCCTTTTTATCCTGTTACCTTATACTCAATTCTCTCCGTATCTTGTGGATTTCCGGGAAAAATCAAAGTGTTCGGAATTGGATTCTGACGATCTTTACATACACTTATATACCACATAGAGTACTAATAATATCCCATAAGATCAATAACAGAACCCCTACATAGCGTGGCATGAAAAGTTTTCTCGTTCAGCAAAAACACTATTCATAAGGGTTTCAAAATTTCTCAAAAATTGGGGTTATTACAGATTTGCATGCAAGGACAACTATGTCATTTGCTAATTATAACAATTAACATTTATAAAGATTTATTTTTGTAAAATAAAACACAAGTTCAAAAATTATAAAATTTATACCATAAAATAATTTGGATTTTTAGAAAGTTTATAAAACTACTTTTGAAATTTGTGAACAAAATAACCTTTAAAGAGAAATTTATTCAAGGTTTAAAATATTCCTTATAAATCAAAAATGAAAGAAATAAATAAACTTTTGCTTTGAAAATTCATATACCACATAACGAAAATTTAATACGCAGAGTTCTCATTCACACAAGCATACAATAGTTGCATATATTGACATTCGGCTTTTAAAGTTGTACTAAATTTACAATTAATATTACACAGAAATGTCGGTTGTAACATCCTCTCCCCTTAAGGGATTCTGTCCCCAGAATCTAAGAGAACAGATGAGGATATCGGGAACGCATATCAGACTCTAACTCCCAAGTCGATTCTTCGACCTTAGGGTTCCTCCAAAGTACTTTTACTAACTTTACTGACTTATTTCTAAGACTCTTCTCTTCCCAGTCGAGTATTTTGACCGGTTGCTCCACAAATGACAGGTCTGCCTGAATTTCTACTGGTTCATATTCTATTACATGGCTAGCGTCAGGATTGTACTTCTTAAGCAATGTCACATGGAATACATTATGTACCTGCTGATACTGAGGTGGTAAGGCCAACTCGTAGGCCACCTTCCCTACTTGACTCAAAATTTCAAAAGGACCTATGTATCTAGGTGCTAACTTCCCTTTCTTGCCAAATCTAGACAACCCTTTTCTAGGTGACACCTTCAACAAAACAGCTTCGCCAATTTGGAATTGAACATCGTTACGTGCCGGATCCGCATACTTCATCTGTCTATCTTGAGCAGCAAGTAGCCTTTTCTGAATTAACTTGACTGAGTCATGCAATTGTTGTACCAATTCCGAGCCGAGAATCCTTCCTTCTCCTACTTCATCCCAACTTGTTGGTGATCTACAATTTCGCCCGTACAAAGCTTCGTATGGTGGCATGCCGATACTGGAATGATAGCTATTGTTGTAAGAGAATTCAATCAACGGCAAGTGGTCGCCCCAACTTCCTGCAAAATCGATTGCACAACTGCGCAACATGTCTTCGATTGTTTGAATTATCCTTTCACTTTGTCCATCAGTCTGCGGGTGGTACGCCATGCTCATATTCAATTTCGTGCCAAGACATTCTTGAAATTGCTTCCAAAATCTCGAGTTAAATCGGGGATCTCTGTCTGAAACTATTGATACAGGTACTCCATGCCCTAGTACGATTTTGCGCACATACAGATGAACCAATTTGTCTAATGACGACTTCTCGTTAATTGGAAGGAAATGCGCTGACTTTGTAAGACGGTCAACTATAACCCATATAGCGTCATGCCCGGATTTCGTTCGCAGTAGTCCTACTATAAAGTCCATAGTGATATTTTCCCATTTCCATTCTGGAAACTTTAGGGGCTGAATTAATCCGTTTGGTCGTTGATGTTCTGCCTTCACTTTCTGACAAGTATAACACTTCGCAACCCATTCCGCTACGTCTCGCTTCATATTTGGCCACCAAAAGTTTTTCTTTAAGTCCCGATACATCTTGGTACTTCCCGGGTGGATTGAAAATTTCGAATTATGGGCTTCGTGTAGGATCTCATTCTTTATTTCAGGTACATGAGGAATCCATATTCTGGAAGAAAACCTTAGTATCCCTTGCTCATCCCTTTGAGTATTAATCTCCTCTCCTGGATAACTGATTCTTCTCTTTCTCCATTACTTCTTCTTGACATTTCTTTATCTTTTCCACTAGTGTTGGCTGAAAAGTCATTGCACGACAAACTTCTTCAACTTTTCCACAATCACAAAGTTCCAGTTCAAATCTCTTGATTTCTTCAAATAATTCCTTTGATGTTGTCATCATATTCAGTCTCTCCTTCCTACTTAGAGCATCGGCCACAACATTCGCTTTTCCAGGATGGTAATTTATCGAACAGTCATAGTCCTTGATCAATTCCAGCCATCTCCTCTGCCTCATATTGAGCTCCTTCTGAGTGAAAATGTACTTTAAACTCTTGTGATCCGTGTAGATTTTACACTTTTCTCCGTAGAGGTAATGTATCCAAATCTTAAGTGCGAACACTATGGCGGCTAGTTCCAAGTCATGCGTCGGGTACTTCAACTCATGCGGTTTCAACTGTCTTGACGCATACGCAATCACCTTACTGTGTTGCATTAACACACAACCCAATCCCTTATGTGAAGCGTCGCTGAATATCACAAAGTTTCCTTGGTCATCTGGAAGTACTAACACCGGAGCTGTTACCAATCTCTGCTTCAACTCTTGAAAGCTATCCTCACATTCTGCACTCCATTCAAACTTTTGATTATTTCTGGTTAACTTGGTCAATGGCGTGGCGACTTTCGAAAAATCCTTGACGAACCTTCTATAGTATCCTGCCAACCCTAGAAAACTTCACACTTCCGTAGGAGTCTTTGGCCTCTCCCAACTCAAAACTGCCTCAATCTTTTCCGGATCCACTTTAACTCCTTCATTTCCAATGACATGCCCCATAAATTGAACTTCCTTTAACCAAAACTCACATTTGGTAAACTTGGCATACAACTTCTCTTGACGAAGTATCTCCAATGCTATCCAGAGGTGTTGCTTATGTTCTTCTTCCAACTTAGAATAAATAAGGATGTCATCAATGAATACCACGACAAACTTGTCCAAATACTTCTTAAATACTCGATTCATCAGATTCATAAATGCAGCCGGGGCATTGGTCAATCCAAACGGCATTACTAGGAATTCATAATGCCCATATCTGGTCCTAAATGCTGTCTTGGGAATATCTTCTTCTTTGATCTTTAATTGATGGTATCCCGATCTCAAGTCAATCTTTGAAAAGCACTTTGCTCCTTTCAGCTGATCAAAAAGGTCATCTATTCTTGGTAGCGGGTAGCGGTTCTTGATCGTTACCTTATTCAACTCTCGATAATCTATGCATAGTCGCATACTCCCATCTTTCTTCTTGACAAACAGAACAGGTGCTCCCCATGGTGACGTACTTGGCCGTATCACTCATTTATCTAACAATTCTTGTAGCTGGCTCACCAACTCTTTCATTTCTGCTGGTGCCATCCTATATGGGGCCTTTGAAACTGGTTCCGTACCTGGAGCAAGGTTGATCTCGAACTCGATTTGTCGATCTGGTGGTAAGCCTGGTAGTTCGTCTGGAAACACATCAGGAAACTCGTTAACTACAGGGATATCTTCTATGTTGGGGTTGCCCTTTTCTGAATCCACTACATACGCTAGGAACGACTCATAACCTTTTCTATGTAGCTTCTTAGCCTGAACGATTGTGAGAAATAGTTGTTCTTGCCTCTGCCCCTTAAATACTACCTTCTCTCCACTCTTCGCCTTTAAATACACTTTCTTGGTCTTACAATTAATCTGAGCGTTATTTTCTCCTAACCAATCCATGCCTAAAATTATATCAAACTCTCCCAACTTGAAGAGTATCAAGTCGGCTGAAAATTTATACCCCGAAATATCAATCTCACACTTCAGACAGAATTGATTCACAGGAATCTTCTCTTGGTTCGCAATTACCACATTTACTACCTCGCTCATAATCATTTTATCACATTGAAGCTTATCTACAAAAGTTTCTGATATGAAACATCTTGTTGCTCCCGAATCAATCAATACTTTAGCTTTGACATTAATGAGTAAAAGTGTACCTGCTATCACCTCAGAATTCTGAACAGCATCCTTCATCTTCAGATCAAATGTCCTTGTTGTTGCTTGCGGGGTTGGTGTAGGTGGTGGAGGTAATGCCAATACCTCAACTGGCACGCTCGCACTGGTGTTTTCCACATTCATCAGAGCTTTGACTGGTCCGGTTGCCTTGCACTCCCTAGCTATGTGTCCAGTTTTCCCATACTTGTAGCACGTAACTCCTGGCTTCAGCATCTTGCACTCATTCGCCAAATGTCCCTTCTGATTGCACCTATAGCATGTCATGCTCAACTTATTACACACTCCGGGGTGCCTTCTTCCACAGTGCTTGCATTCGGGTCTCTGGAATCTGTTTTCTCCAACTTGTCCTTGGCTTGCCTGGTTGTTCCCCTTTGATTCTTGCCTTTTACCCAAATTTCCCTTCTTTTGAAAATTTCCGCCCTTCTGGAATCCGATCCTCTTTACATTCCGATCTTGTGAACTTCCGGCTTCAGACTTTTCTCCATATAATGGAACATTCCTCTTCTTGTTATCCCTCTCCTTCCTTGACTGCATCCCATTATTCTCAATCAGAGCAGCTTTCTGAACTACTCCCGCATAAGTTTCAAGCTCAAACATAGCCACTCTATCTCTGATCCAAGGCTCCAATCCTTGCTAAAATTTCTTCGCTTTTTCCTCCTCGGTGCTGGTATACTTTGTCACAAACCTTGACAACTCAGTGAACTTCTTCTCATACTCCAGTATAGTCATGTTCCCTTACTTCAGCTCCAAAAATTTAAGCTCCATCTGATTCTGCATGTACTTATGGTAATACTTGTCCGGAAATAACTTCTTAAATCTCTCCCGAGAAACCTGTTGAGTTGCTTCCATAGCTTTTATTGATTCCCACCAATAGATGACTTCGCCCTTCAAGAAGTAAGTAGCATACGGCATCTTCTGATCGTCTCCTAACTGTACCAACTCAAAAGCCCTTTCCATCTCCTTGATCCATGTGTTAGCTATTACTGGATCAGTGGTATCATGAAATGCAGGTGGATTCACATTCTGAAAAGCCTTGAAAGTGACAATTTGTCTAGGTGGTACTGGTGGTTCAGGTGGTTGGTGTGGTTCACGGTTATCTTGGTTTTCAATTCGCTGTTGAAGAGTTAGTTGTTGTTGGGCTATAGCATTGGTTTGTTGTTGTAAAGTTTCCAGTAGTCGAAGAATATTTGGGTATGTGGTGAATGTGGTTGTTGGGTTCTTCTTTTTGGGAGGCATGATCCTGAAATAAGAGTTATGTCAAAACATATATGAATAATAAAACAATTCGAGGGTATCGCATGGCATTCTTATTTACATGTGAGGTCAGGTTTCAAATTAATCAGATATGATGATGCATATAAAAGCGTATAATAACAGTTGAGAGCAATTGGAACAATAGAGCATGATGTTAGGGCAAAATCACGCACTAATATTCACGCAAGTATACGCGTTCGCAAGTAATATAGAATACTTTCTAGTTCGTTCCCTCAGAGACTCAGACTAATTTATTGTCTAATTTAACTCACTCACCAATGTATGACTACTTCTCAATGTTAAGATAATAACACTTAAAATTGTTGATTAAATATTAACTATAATTAACTACTTAATTAACCACTTAACTAACACTTCAATTTATCAATAATAAAACACTCATGAGATCACAACTTCATTATTACTTCCTTCTATAGCCATAGTTATTACCTTTAGCATGTGACAGTGATGATATTAATCAAATAACACGAAACTGATAAAAGCCAACTTTCATTGTACTAATACCATTCTACCAAACATCCACAATTAAGATAGAAGTTGAATAGTCATCAATTATGTTGAGTTCCTATATGTCTACAGAAATTGACAACACAACGATTTAAGCACAAGTTATTCCTTTTTGATTACATAGGGCAAATAAAACTGTTAGAGTTACCCACTAATCATGCACAACGTACATGAACCTATGCTAGCATGGCAAGTTCTAAATCTCAAGATCCACCGTCGCTTCACAAGAGATTAACACCCTATCTTATATGTTCGCGACGCACATAAGATGAATACGCATAACCAATACTAGATATCATGCAATCATCACATACTAAAGTATTAGACAATTAACTAAAGAATTCCATAATAAATCCGTTGCAACCCCATGATCACGATTAGCCCATAATAGAACTTATCGCCATCATGGGTTCATATGAAATCATGATAAACAAACAGAAGAAAATAATAACTAAACTGATTATATTAAAACAGAGTACGTCACAAGAGTAAATAAGTCAAAGCAAGAAAACTAGCATCCAACGTTACAACGAAACAGAAATCACAAGAATATATGCTTCCTCTTCGTTGCTGTGTGCTAAATCGGTCTTCTTCCTTATCTCCTTCGCTTCTTGCAAAAACACAATCTAAAACATAATCTCCTCTTAATACTCTCTGAAAACGTCTCAAATCTACCTATATAATAGTCCCATAAAACTCAGATTACATAGAAGTTGGAAGCCAAACAGAAGTAGAAGTCTAAAATAATATATATTTTTCCCCGACCCTGCGCGGCCGCTCAATATTTCTGCGCGAGCGCGCAAGGCTGCTGCGCGGCCGCTCAGCATTGCTGCGCGGGCGCGCAGGACCCTACTGGAAAATTTCCAGGTTTGCTCCGTTTCTTCGCCGTAATCTGCCCGTTCTTTTCCTCTCTCAATGGTGAACACATGCCAAGGCTTATTCTTGATGATTCCTCCTCCGAAATGCAACTAATACCCTGAAATGCATAAACACTAAAAAAACGCATCAAATACACAAAATACTTGATTTCAAGACACCAATTTAAGCCATTTTAAGACGTTCTAAGTGGTATAAAATGCCACTTATCACACCCCCAAACTTAAATCGATGCTTGTCCTCAAGCGTCACAGACTCAAAACAAATAAAAATATGCATGAATGCAATCTATATGAAAATGCAACGATCCCCCGTACTACAATTAACCAACCAAATTGCCACGTCTCAACGAATGCAGTTAGACACTAAAGATCAATAAACTCATGCAAACGGACATACCGCCAGAAATGTGGTGTGTGCAAATGCTTAACAGATATGCTTTGGAACTAGACCAATTACTATGACTAGACTATCCTCAAGGCAATCCTACGATTATACAAAGAATAAAAATTCTAGGCACAAAGTGATATACAACACTATAAGAACTCTGGAGCTTACTACGGAATCGTGCTTTTTATTTACAACTCAAATGCTTATTTGACCGTGCAATGAGTGAGGTCCACAAAAGACTTATACAATGGTATCCATGTAACGAGCATTAGGTTAGCGGATCCCAGACTCTAAAAGCCTTAGGTCACTAGGCACAAAGTCCCCTAAGAACTTAATAACTCGAATACCAAAGAGCCCACTCTTGATCAATTATGCAATTTTTTTTTTTAATAACTCTGAGCAAGTGCGTTTCGCTCCATCTTGCTCAACCCTAGACTACTCGCATAACATGCGAGCTGGCTACTAGCCATTTGACGCCTAGCCACAACTAGCAACAAATTCCATTTTTACATTTTTTTTTTCTTTTTTTCATGCCTTTACCACTAAGAACCTATTATCAAATTTTAAGCATAATAAATAGATTATCCTCGAAAATAATCAGATCATAACAACAATCTAGTCCTTAAGCATTCTCTAAGACTTAGTGACAATACAAGTGCTTCTAGCATGCATATCAACCTACACAACTTAATATCACTTTAATGCTATCACTACACTCGCATCAATATCACACTTCAGTCGATAAATCATTGCAAAAGGGATCATGGTATATGCATGAGCTATATGATATGACAAACAAATAAAGCTATATAAAAAAAAACTATATGTCAAAAATTATGCAACTATATGAACTAACTATCATGAATATGCAGCTATATGACACACACAAAATATTCCTTAACTACCACCCCCAAACTTAAAATCTTCACTGTCCCCAGTGAAGGTAGTAGAAAGGAACACAGGGTATACCTACTCAGAGTCATCATCATCATCATCACCCTCAGTGGGTGGAGTATCAGGCGGCGGGTATGCAGAGTCCTCACAAAAAACTGGCCACTGGATATCAGCTCCAAGGCCTCGAAAAGCAGTCCCTAACGCAAGAGTAAGCTCCTGAGCAAACCTGCTCTGCGTCTTATACATGGCATCCATCCACCGTGAAAGTCTCCTATACTGGGCATCACCCATCCCAGCACCCTCCTGAGCTCTCGAAGAACTAGCCTCACCACGCCCTGGCCTGGCCATAGTAGCACCTCGTGCTGGACGCCCTCCTGGAAGACGATAACCCAGCCCATGCTCCTCAGGCTCACCACCGGTCCACTCCTGCATCCCATTCAGAGTGCCAGAATCTATCGGAGCTGCTGGCAACTGCAACTGCTCATGAGCCGGCCAGTTCACTCCTACTGCTCGGCATAGCTTTGTAACCGTGGATGCATAAGGGATGTTCATATGCTTTGCTCCCCTCAAAAACTTCAGAATTCCTTGGTAGATAAACTCACCAAGGTCCACATAGTATTCCTCATGCAGAATTCCCCACAACAACTGTGCTCTCTCAACTGTGACCTCGTGTGCATGTGAAGAAGGCAAAATATTAGCACATATAAATGCATTCCATGCACGGGCATACCTGTTCATGGCGATCGCCGGAAAGTGACGATACTCATTATTGGCTGGACTGCGGTTCCAAACTGTGCCCGGTCGACAGAGAGTCGCACAAATCAAATCCAAGTCAAAGTCCTCAGCAGTCTTTTCATTCCAGTTCTCCTCCTCGGGCTTCCTCTCTCGCTGTCCAATCACACGGCGAATCGCCGCAGGATGATAATCAACCGTCAGCCCACGAACTACAGAAAACCCATTCTTTTCAGCCTTCGCGTTCGCGTAGAACTCGCGAACAACACTCATCGGTACTGCTTCGGGTGACTCACAAAAAGCTATCCACCCCTTCTCTGCAATCATGGGCAACAACTCACCATCCCTCCCTGATGGTAAAAACCCCCTCTCCTTCAGAATCGGCTTCCCTAACAGCCTAGTGTACTCCTCCTCCGCGGCTCTGTCAGTTAACCGAGGCCTTGCAGCAGTACCCCTTGATGAATCAGCAGTAGGAACTGTGCTGCTGCTGTCAATAGTGTGTGCTCTCTTGGGTGCCATTGATTTGTGAATAAAAGTGTGTAAGAACTGATTTTTGATGTTTATGAGAGGGTTTAAGTGTAGGAAGTTGTGGGAGATATGTAGGATAGGTGTATGTATATATAGGGTGTGGAGTAGGTTAAATTAGATTAGGAGTGGGGTTGAGGGATAAAATCATGGGGTAATGGGAAAAGAATTCGTGGGTTTATGGGCTGTGATGGGTGTTTTGTGTGTTTTTTTTTTTCTGAATTGTAAAAAAAATTTTCTGGAACTCGACCCCTGCGCGGCCGCTCACCATAGCTGCGCGGACGCGCAGAGGGTCTCTGGAAAAAAAAAATTTCAGCCCCTGTTTTCTGATTTTTTTGTGTTTTTGGATAGGTTATTAACTTCTAAGGGTTCCTGTAACAATAATTCATGGGTTGCCTTCCACGCAGCGCTTCTTTTTCGTCATTAGCTTGACGTTCCATACCTTTCTCAAGTAGTTAACAAAATGGCACTAACCACCTCTCGGTTTGCCATGTCCCCATAGTAGTGCTTCAACCGCTGACCGTTAACCTTGAATGCTTGGTCCGAATCATTCTCAAAAATTTCCACTGCTCCATGTGGAAACACAGTTTTGACAATAAAAGGTCCAGACCACCTTGATTTCAACTTCCCAGGAAAAAGTCGGAGCCGAGAGTTGAATAACAGAACTTGTTGCCCTGGCACAAATAACTTAGGATGTAGCTTCCTATCGTGCCACCTCTTCACCTTTTCCTTATACATTTTGTTATTCTCGTACGCTTGAAGTCGAAATTCATCAAGTTCATTAAGCTGAAGCATTCTTTTCTTACCAGCTGCATCTAAATCCAGGTTCAATTTCTTCAATGCCCAGTAGGCCTTATGCTCAAGCTCCGCCGGTAGATGACATCCCTTACCGTACACCAACTGAAACGGTGACATCCCAAGTGGAGTTTTGTATGCTGTTCTGTAAGCCCAAACAGCTTCATCGAGCTTTAAAGACCAATCCTTCCTTGACGGACAAACAACCTTCTCTAGAATGCGCTTTATCTCTCTGTTAGACCCTTCCGCTTGACCATTTGTTTGCGGATGATAGGCAGTAGCTACTCGATGATTCACATTATAATGCTGCATCATAGAAGTGAACTTACGGTTGCAAAAATGCAATCCTTCATCACTTATGATTACCCGAGGTGTTCCAAACCTTGTGAAAATTTGCTTATGAAGAAAATTTAGCACTGCCTTTGCATCATTTGTCGGTAAAGCTTTAACTTCGACCCATTTTGAGACATAATCGACTGCCAGCAAGATCTACTGATTATTGCAAGATGAGATAAAAGGCCCCATGAAATCGATTCCCCATACATCAAAGACTTCGACTTCAAGCATCACATTTAATGGCATCTCATCCTTCCTTGACAAATTTCCCACTCTTTGGCAACGATCACACCTTAAAACAAACTGATGAGCATCCTTGAACAAAGTAGGCCAGAAAAAACCTGCTTGCAGAATACGAGCTGCCATCTTCTCACCTCCATAGTGTCCACCATAAACCGTGGAATGGCAGTCTCGTAATATCCCCTCCGTCTCACAGAACGGGATACATCTCCTGATGATCTGGTCAGCTCCCTGTCTAAACAAATATGGTTCATCCCACATATACCACTTCACCTCATGCAGAAACTTCTTCTTTTGAGCGGATGTCAAATTAGGAGGTATTATATTGCTGACAAGATAGTTTACAATATCCGCAAACCTTGGTTCTTCCTCCTGAATTGCAAACAACTGCTCATCCGGAAAAGATTCATTGATTAACGTCCTATCTTGTGAAGTTGAATCGGGATTCTCCAACCTAGAGAGATGGTCAGCTACTTGATTCTCAGTACCTTTTCTATCTTTGATCTCTAACTCAAATTCTTGAAGTAAAAGCACCCTACGAATGAGTCTCGGCTTCGAATCCTTCTTAGAAACCAGATAGCGAATAGCTGCATGATCAGTGAATACTGTCACTTTCGTACCAAGCAGATAAGATCGAAATTTCTCAAAGCCAAAGACTATAGCCAAAAGCTCCTTCTCAGTAGTGGTGTAGTTCAATTGGGCCCCATTTAAAGTCTTACTCGCATAGTAGACCACATGGAAGAGATTTTTCTTGCGCTGTCCCAGAACTGCACCTACCGCATAATCACTCGCATCACACATCATCTCAAACGGTTCTGTCCAATCTGGTGCTGTAATAACTGGTGCCGTGATCAAACTCTCCTTGAGAGTCTCGAATGCTGCCAAACATTCATCATCAAATTTAAAAGGCACATCTTTCTCAAGTAAATTGCACAACGGCTTAGATATCTTTGAAAAGTCCTTGATGAATCGCCGATAAAAACCCGCATGACCGAGAAAACTACGGATTCCTTTCACCGAATTAGGTGGGGGAAGATTTTCAATGACTCCCACCTTGGTCTTGTCCACCTCCAGACCTTTGCTAGAGACCTTATGCCCAAGGATAATGCCTTTACGCACCATAAAATGACATTTCTCCCAATTAAGCACCAAATTAGTTTCCACGCATCTTTTGAGTACGGCGCGCAGATTATTCAAACATTCATCATATGAGTGTCCAAAGACGGAGAAGTCATCCATGAACACTTCGACGTTATTTCCAATCATGTCAGAGAATATAGCCATCATACATCTCTGAAAGGTGGCCGGGGCGCCACATAACCCAAACGAAACTCTACGAAAAGCAAATGTGCCAAATGGACAAGTGAAGGTAGTCTTTTCCTGATCCTCTGGTGCAATACAAATCTGATTATACCCGGAATAACCATCCAGAAGACAAAAATACTCATGTCCCGCCAATCTGTCAAGCATTTGATCAATGAATGGGAGAGGGAAGTGATCCTTCCTTGTGGCTTTGTTCAATTTTCTATAATCCATGCTTACTCTCCATCCTGTAACTGTTCGAGTAGGGATGAGCTCATTCTTTTCATTTGCGACCACAGTGATACCTCCTTTCTTAGGAACACATTGTACAGGGCTCACCCACGAGCTGTCAGAAATAGGATAAATGATGCCTGCATCTAGCCATTTCAGAATTTCTTTCTTCACCACCTCCTTCATGATCGGGTTCAGTCTTCGCTGCTGTTCCACAGTTGGCTTACTACCTTCCTCTAACAGAATTTTATGCATACAATATAAAGGACTTATCCCCTTGATGTCTGCTATGGTCCATCCTATAGCCGATTTGAATTCTCTCAAAATCCTTAAGAGCTTGTCTTCCTCACTACCTGAAAGGTCAGCTGAAATAATAACAGGTAACGTAGATGAATCACCTAAAAAAGCATACCTCAAGTGTTCAGGTAATGGTTTGAGCTCTAAAGTAGGTGCTTCCTCTATTGATGGTTTGAGCTTCCCTTCAGCGTTCTTGAGGTCAGAAGTACCAAGCGATTCAAATGGTATATCCAGCTTTCACCTCCAGGGAGAAGCGTTCAGATATTGTAATTGCTCGTTGCTATCTTCATCATCACTGTCAAAATCCCCCACTAAGGCCTTTTCCAATGCATCAGACATTAGCATGTGATCGAGTTCCGAAGTAACCGCAGAATCAATCACATCCACTTTTAAGCACTCCTCATATTCTGTAGGGAATTTCATTGCCTTGAATACGTTGAAGGTCACATCCTGATCTTGGACCCGCATAGTAAGTTCCCCTTTTTGCACATCTATCAAGGTACGGCCAGTAGCCAAGAAAGGCCTCCCCAAGATTATAGGAATCTTCTTATCTTCCTCAAAATCCAGAATAACAAGATCTGCAGGAAAGAAGAGCTTATCCACCTTTACGAGCACATCCTCAACTATGCCCCTTGGGTAAGTAATGGAACGGTCCGCCAATTGTAGCGACATGTATGTGGGTTTTGGATCAGGCAGATCCAACTTTTTAAAGATCGACAACGGCATCAGATTAATGCTTGCTCCCAAATCACAGAGGCACTTGTCAAAAGTTAGATTGCCAATGGTGCAAGGAATGGTGAAGCTTCCTGGATCTTTCAGTTTTGGTGGTAACTTTTGTTGCAGAACCGCGCTGCATTCTTCCGTGAGAGCAACGGTTTCAAGGTCATCCAGTTTCACCTTCCTTGAAAGAATAGTCTTCATAAACTTCGCATAACTAGGCATTTGTTCCAAAGCCTCAGCGAAAGGTATATTGATGTGAAGTTTCTTGAACACCTCCAGAAACTTCCCGAACTGTCTATCCAGCTTTTGTTGCTGCAATCTCTTAGGAAAAGGTGGTGGAGGATAGAGCTGTTTCTCCCCTGTATTAGCCTCAGGCAGAGTGTGTTCAACAGTAGTCTTCCTTGGTTCCGCCACTTTCTCCTTTTGTTTAGATTCTTCATCTCTAACTTCAGCTTCGACTTCTTTTTTCTTTTCAGTATCAGCTACTTTTCCAGACCTTAAGGTAATAGCCTTGACTTGCTCTTTAGCTTCCTTCATGCCTGGTACTTCCGTGTCACTGGGAAGAGTGCCAGGTTGACGATTGAGCACTGCATTGGCTAATTGACCGATTTGATTTTCCTAGGTCTTGATAGAAACCGCCTGACTCTTGCACAACAGCTTAAGTTCCTCAAAATCAGCACTAGTAGGTGCAGCTGCACTTCCCTGTTGAGGATATGATTGCCTTGTAGCATACTGCTGTGGTTGCTGGAATCCAGGTGGGTTAAACTGTTTACTCACTCCATGCTGATATGGTGGCTGAATAGCATTCTGATTATTCCCCCAGCTGAAATTTGGATGATTTCTGTTGTTAGGATGATAGGTCGCTGGCACAGGCTGCTGTTGTCGCTGATAATTATTCATATACTGAACAGATTCGTTGACAAGAGAACACTGATCCGTAGCATGAGAACCTGCACAAAGCTCACAAACCATAGCTATTTGATTAACTCCATACGTAGCCAAAGAATCAACCTTTATTGATAGCGCTTGGAGCTGGGCTGCAATAGCGGTGGCTGCATCAACTTCCAGAATTCCTGCTACCTTGCCTGATGTCATCCTCTGAGTTGGGTTCTGATGCTCATTTGCAGCCATCGTCTCGATAAGATTGTACGCCTCAGTATAGCTTTTAGCCCATAAGGCGCCTCCAGCTGCTGCATCGAGCATGGGCCGAGATTGGGCCCCCAAACCATTATAAAAACCAGTGATTACCATCCAATCCGGCATTCCATGATGTGGACATTTTCTCAACATTTCCTTATAGCGTTCCCAAGCCTCGCACATAGATTCTGTAGGTTGCTGCGCAAACTGAGTAAGAGCACTCCTCATAGCAGCAGTCTTTGCCATTGGATAAAACTTCACCAGAAACTTTTGCGCAAGATCTTGCCACGTAGTGATGGACCCAGCTGGTTCAGAATGTAACCAGTCTTTAGCCTTATCCCTCAGTGAGAATGGGAAAAGCCTCAACTTGATAGCCTCATCAGTCACGCCATTATACTTAAAAGTGCTGCAGATCTCGACAAAATTCCTTATGTGCATATTGGGGTCTTCAGTTGCCGCTCCTCCAAAAGAAACAGAATTCTGCACCATCTGAATAGTGCCCGGCTTGATTTTAAAGGTGTTAGCTTGAATAGCCGGATGAAGGATGCTTGACTGAATGTCATCAATTTTAGGCCGAGAAAAATCCATAAGAGCTGGATCAGCTTGAACAATACGATCTCCCATGTTTACTGGTTCTTTCTGCTCAGTTCCTGAATCCGAATCCTCAAAATCTAACTTCTCCGGTGTATCAAGAACTTCGTCTTTCTCTTCAGCTGTATCTAAGGTCCTCTTGCGAGCACGAGAACGAATTTGCATAAACGCTTGCTAAAGTACCTGAAACACAACCGAAAAGAGTAAGTAACTACTATGTCCTAATCACTGAGTCCTAATGACCAATGATGGTAAGTACATAAACTAAACAAATACGCCGAGTCCCCGGCAGTGGCGCCAAAAACTTGTTAGGGCGAAATCACGCACTAATATTCACGCAAGTATACGCGTTCGCAAGTAATATAGAATACTTTCTAGTTCGTTCCCTCAGAGACTCAGACTAATTTATTGTCTAATTTAACTCACTCACCAATGTATGACTACTTCTCAATGTTAAGATAATAACACTTAAAATTGTTAATTAAATATTAACTATAATTAACTACTTAATTAACCACTTAACTAACACTTCAATTTATCAATAATAAAACACTCATGAGATCACAACTTCATTATTACTTCATTCTATAGCCATAGTTATTACCTTTAGCATGTGACAGTGATGATATTAATCAAATAACACGAAACTGATAAAAGCCAACTTTCATTGTACTAATACCATTCTACCAAATATCCACAATTAAGATAGAAGTTGAATAGTCATCAATTATGTTGAGTTCCTATATGTCTACAGAAATTGACAACACAACGATTTAAGCACAAGTTATTCCTTTTTGATTACATAGGGCAAATAAAACTGTTAGAGTTACCCACTAATCATGCACAATGTACATGAACCTATGCTAGCATGGCAAGTTCTAAATCTCAAGATCCACCGTCGCTTCACAAGAGATTAACACCCTATCTTATATGTTCGCGACGCACATAAGACGAATACGCACAACCAATACTAGATATCATGCAATCATCACATACTAAAGTATTAGACAATTAACTAAAGAATTCCATAATAAATCCGTTGCAACCCCATGATCATGATTAGCCCATAATAGAACTTATCGCCATCATGGGTTCATATGAAATCATGATAAACAAACACAAGAAAATAATAACTAAACTGATTATATTAAAATAGAGTACGTCACAAGAGTAAATAAGTCAAAGCAAGAAAACTAGCATCCAACGTTACAACGAAACAGAAATCACAAGAATATATGCTTCCTCTTCGTTGCTGTGTGCTAAATCGGTCTTCTTCCTTATCTCCTTCGCTTCTTGCAAAAACACAATCTAAAACATAATCTCCTCTTAATACTCTCTGAAAACGTCTCAAATCTACCTATATAATAGTCCCATAAAACTCAGATTACATAGAAGTTGGAAGCCAAACAGAAGTAGAAGTCTAAAATAATATATCTTTTTCCCCGACCCTGCGCGGCCGCTAAGCATTTCTGCGCGGGCGCGCAAGGCTGCTGCGCGGCCACTCAGCATTGCTGCGCGGGCGCGCAGGACCCTACTGGAAAATTTCCAGGTTTGCTCCGTTTCTTCGCCGTAATCTGCCCGTTCTTTTCCTCTCTCAATGGTGAACACATGCCAAGGCTTATTCTTGATGATTCCTCCTCCGAAATGCAACTAATACCCTAAAATGCATAAACACTAAAAAAACGCATCAAATACACAAAATACTTGATTTCAAGACACCAATTTAAGCCATTTTAAGACGTTCTAAGTGGTATAAAATGCCACTTATCACATGATTATTGAAATTTAAAGGTCACAATACATGGGATTAGAACAAAGTCTGATTCTAGGATCAACAGGCTTATTTAAAGGAAATAACGGAAACAACTGGGAAATTCTACGGAGTCTGATAGTACAACAACATGAAAGGTAAATGGAAAGAACTAAGGCTCCACTCCATCTGAACGGGGCTTGGTAGTCTTTTCCTCTCGAAGTGTCTTCACAATGCTTTGGAGCTCATCCGCCACCATCTGAATGACATACTGGCTGGTGCGGTCCCGGTGCGCTGGCATCTCCTCAAGCTTAATATTGACGTACTGAACCAAGGTCTCAAGTCTCGCAGTCATCTGCTCCTTGGGCTTCCCTTCGTAGTTTCGGTTGTTCGGGTACACGTTCTTGAGTCGGTCTATCAGTCGGTCGTACTTTCCCTGAAGCATGTCAAACTCGCGCCTCAACTCAGCATACACGGTGAAAGCAATAGTGTCATCCGAACCAGAGGATGACGAGGAATGTGCCCTTTGCTGACAAACCAATAAGAGGAGTATTAATAATAAACTTACTTAACCTACTCTCTCGCATATTATCTATAACCTACACATATATCCTTTAACCTATTTGGGTTGTCCAGGGACTCTAAACCGTAGCTCTGGTACCAAAACCTGTCACACCCCAACTTAAACAGCAAATTAAATATAACTATTACAATATTTAATAATAGATAAACATTCCCAAATCCAAGATCTTACAGTTTAGGGTTTGGAACAGCCCAACACTATTATCTATTACAACTGATTTTAAATACCGAGTCCTCACACAAACTACTATCACTTATTCTACCTGAGCTCGAACATAGGCATCAGCATCACAGGTCTTACGGGCAGTCTGCTTGAATCTAACCATAGCTGCTAGCTGTAATATCAGGGTAAAGCAAGGAGTGAGCCAAATGCTCAACAAGTGCTAAACAATACGATACAAAACATAAATCGAGATATATATTAAAGAATGTCAATGGGAGGACATGACCAATGATAATGAGAGATAAAACTTTGGGTGATGACATCATTTTGTTGGTATAAAAAAAATCATATCTTAATCAAAATTATTTTATGACGCTACGGATTACAGCTGGTGATCAGCCGCGAAGTAATCCCGAACCTCGCTGGGTTCTAAAACATTAATGGGAATCCCTAGGCAACTTTTAAGCCTAATATAAGTGTAAAAAGGACTCGCGTCTCAGTCCAGATCCACTATTCAAAGAAAACATTTACCCCCCTTTGGGACTGAAAACCCACATTTTATTTATTTCAAAAACTGATGCCGATTTATAACAAAATCTCTTTTACAGTAAACATTTTTTTATCAAGGGATTATAGATCAACTCGAAACACGGGAAATATGGTACTGAATCTCAGGGCCATGATTCACAAAACTATACTCTATTAAAGTAACTGAATGGTTTTCATATATCAAAGATTGGACAAGGGGATTTAGTGAGGCTATTAGATATTATAAAGGGTAATGCCAAATTGGGCTTAAAGCAATGGTTTCTCATTAAGGTTCAAGTGCTGGATCATCAAGAAGATAAGCTTCATGAATACTAAGGGTGTTAAGGTATGCAGAAATGATCTTTAACTCAGGATATATCAGTATTGTCAAGCTTCAGGATAAGAAAGAGGGGTATCAATCAATGAGGAATCACTTTGATAAGTATCTGGCTTTTAGGGTTCAAGGTAATGTTCTATAGGTGTTCAAGTATCAGGATGAGATATCAATACTTAGGAATCATCAGCATGTTAATCAAGAGAATCAACCAAGAGTTATAACTACCCTTTTTTTTATCCTGGCATTCGAATTACTTTAATATACTATAGTAAATTAATGGCTGAGATTGACTTGATCTATGAATCAATGGCTAGGATTTGTAGGGTTTTGTAGTTTGGGCTTAAAAATAAACATGGGCTGGGTTTTTGATTGGGCTGAAATAGATATTTTTATAAATTAAATACATGGGGATGATATATTTAATTGATTTGGGCTGGTTAAAAAGGGACCAATTTATAAAAACTATTTTTAAAAAATAGCCGGATTATTTTATCCTTATATATATTTTGTAAATTTGTTTTTGCAAAAAATATATATTGCAGAAATTATTTAAAAATAACATATATTTATATATATATATATCTATAAGTGGATATATATATATATATTAAATACTAAAATAGGTATATATATTTAAATGAGAGTGACTTTTATAAATCTCATAGAATAATAATTATTCACTCGATTAAGTTTATTTTCCCAGTTAATCTGAGCTATTTAATTTATTTTAACCCGATCAATAAATTTCTTTATTGATGAATCTGAGTTTAAGACAAATTTAATAACTTGATCGGGAAAATATCCTTATCGTTGAGATTTCTTTATAACTCTCTTTTTATACACCATTATTTCACAGATTCCAACATTCCTAAATCCAAGCGGAGTTTATTGAATCTTTCGGAATTTAATGGCTTTGTGAATATGTCAGCGAGATTGATCTCAGTATCAATATGAGTCATTTTTATATCGCCTTATTGACATGATCACGTAAAAAATGATGTCTCACATCTATATGTTTAGATCTTGAGTGTAATATGGGATTTTTGCTAAGATCAATAGCACTCGTATTATAACATAAGATTGAGATCACATCAAATTTTATATTATAGTCAGCTAGTGTTTGCTTCATCCAAATATTTGACCACAACACTTTGCAACTGTTATATACTCAGCCTCGGTTGTTGAGATGGATACAGAATTTTGTTTCTTTGAAAATCAAGAAACTAAACATCCACCGAGAAACTGACAAGTACCGCTAGTACTTTTTCTGTCGACTAAATGCCTGGCATAGTCCGAATCAAAAAAACATACTAAGTTAAATGGTATTCCTTTTGGATACCAAAGACCAACATCAGTGGTTCCTTTAAGATATCTCAATATCCTTTTTACCGCGGATAAATGAGATTCTTTCAGTGCTACTTGAAACCTAGCACACTTACAAACATTATATTGAATATCGGGACGACTTGCAGTTATATAAAGCAAGCTACCGATCATTCCTCGATATTTCTTTGTGTCTACGGGAATTCCTTTTGGATCATCCGTTAATTTATCAGATGTAGACATAAGAGTAGAGATGGGTTTGGCATTATCCATTTCAAATTTTTTCAACATCTCTTTACAATACTTGGATTGAGAGATATGGATGCCTTCATCAGATTACCTTATTTGCAATCCCAAAAAGAAGTTTAATTCACCCATCAGACTCATCTCGAATTCTTTACTCATATTTTCAGATAATTCTTTACATAGTGCATCATTTTTTGAGCTAAATATGATGTCATCTACGTATATTTGTACGAGCAATATATCATCTTTTTCTTGCCTCATAAATAAGGTTTTATCGGCCGTTCCCATTTTAAATTTATTGTCTAGTAGGAACTTGCTCAACCTTTCATACCATGCTCTTGGGGTTTGTTTTAAGCCATATAGAGCTTTATATAATTTATAGACATAGTCGGGATGTGTTGCATCTTCAAACCCGGGAGGTTATTTCACATATACTTCCTCTTCCAAAATCCCGTTTAAGAATGCAGATTTCACATACATTTGATAGACTTTGAAATTTTTTTGACACGCATAAGCCAATAGCATTCGAATTGATTCAATTCTTGCTACCGGTTCATATGTTTCATCAAAATCTATGCCTTCCATTTGGGTATATCCTTGTGCAACTAATCTTTCTTTATTTCGAACTATCGTTCCATTTTCGTCTAATTTATTTCGAAATACCCATTTACTACCAATTATGGAAGTATCATGAGGCTTAGGGACAAGTTCCCACACTTTACTACGAGTAAATTGGAGCAATTCATCTTGCATAGCAGAATTCCAATCCTAGTCTAATAAAGCCTCTTTCGCGGTCTTAGTTCTATTTGAGATAGAAAACTGAGACGATTCACAACGTTTTGAACTTGTGACCGCGTTTGAACTCCCTTCCTTAAGTCTTCAAGCACATTATCTAATGGATGACTTTTTATAGTGGAAATTGCTTGAGGAAGTTCATCTTCCTTTTCGTCCAATTCTAATGAATTTTTATGTACGGGAGTCCCGAGATCCATATTTTCAAATTGTCGAATAACCTTTTCAATATCATCTTGTTTAACATTTTCTTGGTCAACAAGATCTTTATATTTCTCCGGTGGTTTACTTTCATCAAAAGCGACATTTATAGATTCTTCCACCACAAGCGATTTGAGGTTAAACACTTGGTAAGCTTTACTATTGTTCGAGTATCCAAGAAATATACCTTCGTTTGATTTAGGATCAAACTTCTTAAGGTACTCTTTTGAATTTAATATGAAGCACTTGTTTTTGAATACTCGAAAGTAGCTTAGTTTCGGAGTTTTGCCAAAATATAACTCGTAAGGAGTCTTTTGTTTTATAGGTCATAGCAAAACCCGATCAAGAATATGGCAAGCGGTTGACATAGCCTCGGCCCAAAAATATTTAGGTCGACGATATTCATTTAGCATTGTGCTAGCCATTTCTTGGAGTGTTAAATTTTTTCGTTCAACTACTCCATTGGATTGAGGAGTGTATGGAGCGGAAAAATTATGTGTGATGTCATGTTCATCACAAAAGTTGGTGAAACTTGAATTCTCAAATTCTTTACCATGATCAGTCCTTATATAGACTGTGGTTTTATTTTGTTGATTTTGAATCCTTTTACATAAAGATGAGAAGGATTCAAAAGCATCACTTTTGGCTTTGAGAAATTCAGTCCATATAAATCGTGAATAATCATCCACAACTACCAACGTATATGAGCAACCTCCGAGACTTTGTATTGGAACCGGACCAATAAGATCCATATGTAGTAGCTCGAGAGGTCTCGAGGTAAATACCATAAACTTTGCTTTGTGAGAAGCTCTAATTTGTTTACCAACTTCGCAAGCTTCACAAGTATGATCTTTATGATAGTTTAGTTTTGGTATACCTCGGACATGGTCTTTAGTTGATATATTATTTATCAACTTCATGTTGGCATGTCCTAATCTTCGATGCCATAGCCATGGATCATCATTTATAGTGATTAGGCACACGTTCACTTGCTTGCTCATGTCACATGTATAAACATTTTTATTTCTAGGGCAAGTGAGAACCAACTTTCTAAATTTATCTAATATAGAATAATGAGTAGTGTAGAAAATTACCTTGTAATCATTGTCGCATAATTGACTTATTGAGAGAAGATTGTACCTTAACCCGGTGACCAATTGGACGTTAGAAATTTTAACTTTCCCATTTCCGATATCTCCGATGCCGACAATGTTTCCTTTACTACTGTTATGGATAAAAAACTAAGGTTATTACTTGCTGTATTTAATACTAAAATTCGGGAGCTCAAGGCCTTTAATGGCTGCTCTCGTGTTTCGTGACTCAATCTGCCTTTACGAGATGCCTACGTATCTCTGTGAATTAGAGAATCAAGCCAAAAAACGTAGTTCTTGTTTGTGGGGTGAGGCCCCTTATATAGATGTGGGAGTCCTTGAATTGGACTTGGTATAGGAGACTTGGTGGATAAGCCTCTGAATTAGGATAGACTTAGGAGTCCTAGGAAGTAGGAAGCTGATTCCTTATCCTTTTAGGTCCCCTTGAGGCTAATCTATAAGGATTTATATCCTTATCGGGACTCTTCTCAATAGCTGATTTCCCTTTATTAATTAATTACGAAATTAATTAATAATCAGGGCTTTTGGGCCTTTTTTATTCCACCAGGCCTGATCTGGTCCATCAGGCTTAACCTTTCTGGTCTGAATATTATACATCTTATTATTGGGCCTATCAGCCCATTAATTATAAAATCAGGACTTATTTATCCCTATCATTTACCCCCAACTTTTGGGAAACATTGATTAGGTTTCGCAGAAGTTATTCGTTCCCTTTCAGGGTTTCGTTTTTGCGTAAAGTGTGGAGCGACCTACACATTTACAATGAATCTTCCTTTTATTCAGAAATTATCTTAATTTCCAAGAATTTTTCCCTAATTTTCTGGGATTTTCCCTAATTTCTGGATTTTTCCCTTAATTTTTGGGATTTATCCTAATTTTCTGGGACTTTTCCCTAATTTTCTGGGATTTTTCCCTAATTTCTGGATTTTTCCCTAATTTTCTGGGATTTATCCTTAATTTCTGGATTTTTTCCCTAATTTCTGGGATTTTTTCCTAATTTTCTGGGATTTATCCTTAATTTCTGGATTTTTTCCCTAATTTCTGGGATTTTTCCCTAATTTTCTGGGATTTATCCTTAATTTCTGGATTTTTCCCTAATTTTCTAGATTTTTCCCCTAATTTTTGGGATTTATCCTTAATTTCTGGATTTTTTCCCTAATTTCTGGGATTTATCCTTTAATTTTCTGGATTTATTCCTTATTTCTGAAAATATTAACATTTTTCAGAAATTATTTTAAGGAATTTCCTTATTTTTTTGTAATTTTCCAGGATTTTTTCTTCCTTCTTTTTTTTTCTTTTTTCTTCCTTTTTTTTTATACAATTTTCGACCAGGAATCCATTCGACCAGGATCCTGGTCGAATTAGCCCCTGCTGTGCCTTGGTCGAAGGATTTTCGAGGAGGATGCTTTCGGTCAGGAGTCCTGGTCGAATTTCGGCCAGGATTTTTCCTTCTTTTTTTTTTTTTTAAATTTTCGACCAGGAATTTTTTTTTTTTTCGACTAGGATTTTCGTCCCTTTCGGTCAGGATTCTTGCTTTTTGACCGAATTAAGCTTCTCTTGCTGCCCAGGTCGACAGAATTTTGACCTCAATGATTTCGACCAGGAATCTTTCGTGTTTCTTGGTCGAATGGGTCTAATTCTAGTCGAATTAAGCCTCCTTTTCAACCCTGATCGACAGGATCTCGACCTCAGGGGCTTCGATCAGGATTTCTCTATATTTTCTGGTCGAATTGATCCTGGTCCTGGTCGAATTAAGGCCTTTATTTACCCTGATCGACTTGATTTCGAGCTCAAGCCATTCGACCAGGACTTCTTTGTGTTTTCTGGTCGAACAGGTCAAGAACATATGCATGTATATAAATTTTTGTACATACTTGGATTTAGGCCCCTTATGCTGGGCTAAAACTTGGGCCCATTTTAACTGGGCTTATTCTCTTACTGGGCTTCACAGGCCTTTCAATTGGGCCTCTAATTCTGGGCTTTTAATTTGGGCCAACGTTTTGGGTTCAGGCCAAAAAAATTTTTTTTTTATCTTAGCTGGACTTCTTTTCCACCCCTAAAACCATTTGGGCCTCTTTCAACACTTGGGCCCTTAACTGGGCTTTTGTTTTCTAAACCCAAACTCCAAATTACTCTAGGATTGTTTCTGGATTCTTCCAGAATCTTCAAAAAAAACTCAAGTTTTCTTTCTTGAATTTTCCAAAGATTTCCTGATGCTTCCAGAACCTTCTTTTTTTGGGCCTGAATGGGCTTTTCTAGGCCCAATTTCCTTCTTTTCCTCCTATATAAAGGTGGGGGGGGTGTGCTCTCACTCACACTCTTTACCCTTCACTTCATTCATTTCTAAAACTCTCCAATCTTTCTCCTCTTCCAACTTTCCTCCCTTAGCTTCCAGCCTTCTTTTCCAGTCTTTACTAAATGGCTGACAAGAGTTCTGAGAGGGCGGCCAAGATAGCCTCGGCTTCAAAACGAGGTAAGGATATCGAGATCCGCTCTTCATATATGTCTTTAATTGATATGATTAACACTAGGGGGGATAAATATCCCTCCACTGCACATCTCGACTCTTTTAATCATTGTAATACTTGGCACAACATAGATTTTAATAAACTAAATGCTCGCTATAACGTCCTTCCTCCTCTTAGATTAGTTCCAGTCTCTGGTGGTGACCGTACTTGCCACTGGAGACCCGACACTCTCTTCATTTACACAGATGCCCTTAATGCTGGGCTTAGGTTTCCTTTCCATCCTTTTATTCCTCATCTTTTGGCTGATCTACAAATTAATCCGTGTCAGCTTCCTCCAAACGCCTGGAGGAATATTCTATGTTTTATGGTTTGTTGTCTTAGGGAGGGCTTTCCTCTTTCTGTAGCCGTTTTTAGGAAGGTCTTTCAGTGTTATAATAGTTCTTCCAATATCTGTGGCTGGGTCTATGTCAAGCAAAGGCCCAAAAGCAAACATATCTTTAACAGCGCCTCTATTCCTGATAATAATCAAAATTGGAGGAATAGTTTCGTTGGGTTACGTTGGGAGAATGGTGACTGGGGCACACTTTTTCGATCTTCCTTCGGGAAGGTCAGTGATGGTAGCCTCAAATCCATTCACTTAACTCCTGAAGAAACTATTATTTATAATGGGCTTACTCAGGATGATGGCACCACCACCAGCTGGACTCTCTTAGAGGAGTTTTCCCTGATTCATGTGGGACTATCCTCTGTTTCTCAACAGGGTATTTTTCTTCCCTTCTCAATTTTACTTCATTTCATGCATTATTAACATCACTTATTTTGTCCTTTGCTTTGTTTCAGCTGCTAAGGAGATTAACGAGGACAATGTTCCTTTGGTTGAGGAAACAGCTAGGATGAAGAAAGCTCGGCTCGCAGGCCTAGACACCCAGGGAAAGGCCACGGAGCCTATCTTTTTGAAGAAGCACAAAGAGCCTATAGGGGAGGCTTCAACTGAAGGAGCTGGAGGCCATGGTGCTCCTATCACTGCTGCTGCCCCTACTGTTGCTGCCACAGGCGCCTTTCAGCCTCTCTGGGGATTCCGCCGAGGGGACACCGTAGTTGGTTCCACGAAACATGCTTGGGATTGGTCTTACCATAGCGTGACTCCCAAGGAATTTACTGATGTGGTGGCCACCCCTGATCTTGAGAGGATTAAGCTCATGGGAGCTCAGTCTCTGGCTTCGGTATGCCTTCTCTTTTTTGAACTTATTTTTCATTCTTGTAGCATTTTCTTGCCTTATATTTTGTTAATTGCTTTGTTCCAGTCTAACGCCTACTTTCAAGGCGCTGTGAGGCAAGCCGAATCGTGGAAGCGGGCTTCTGATAAGGCCGATAATGCCCTCAGGAGGCAACAGAAGAAGTATGCTACCCTGGAGAAGAAGCTCAAGCGCAAAGAGGAAGAACTCGGAGAGTCTAACGCCGAGCTGGTGGTACTTCGGGCGGAGAAGAATAAAGCTATAGACAACTATCTGGACTCGGAGGAGTTTGCCCAATCCATGAGGATTAGGGATGATTCAGTCTTTCCCGAGTTTTTTAGGACTGGTTGGGACACGGCCCTTGGGACCGTGAACGAGGCTTGTCCTGATATTAACCCGGCGGACTACATCTGCCCTGATGACGAGGCTTTGCTACAGAGGTTTCGTACCCGAGTAGTTGTCTCGGACCATGTTCCTCAGGATCCACTCCTTCCTCCTCCCGAGTCTTCTTCCAGACCTGCTGAGGACGACAGCTCTTCCTCCTCCTCCGAGACGACAGAGACATCCAGCGAGAGTGGAGAGGATGATAATATGGATGCCGAGGGTACTTCAGCTCCTTAGAGCTTTTTCAGCCCTGCGTGGCTTTCTGTTTTTATCCTATTTTTGAGACTTTATTTATCGAATTTTTGTAATATCTATCAGATCTATTTCATTTATCACCTTCTATGCTTGCATCCATGCATTTGACTTTTATTTGTTAGGCCACAAACATACTTTGAAGAACTCATGAATTTTGTAAAATTGTCTGGGATTTGTCCCTTACACAAGTAATAATAAACTTCGTAATAAAACTAAAACATATAAATCCTAAGCAAGCAAAGCTTCAAGGTGCTTTTCAACCTACTCGCCATCCTGACGAGTGAGAATCGTATCCGGCTGCCCTACACATAGTAAACCTTCAGGTTTTGTGCATGCCAAGTTCTCGGGACTTCAAATCCATCCATAGTCTCTAGCTTGTAGGTTCCTCTACCTTAAACACTCTTGACTCTGTACGGCCCTTCCCAATTCGGGGCAAGCTTCCCTTTTTGTCCTACACCAGATGCTTCTATCTTCCTCAAGACTAGATCGCCTTGTTTAAAAAACCTTTCTTTAACCCTTAGGTTGTAGTAAAATGAAGCCTTTTTCTGATATTCTACTATCTTTGCATGTGCCTTATCTCGCACTTCATCGATCAGATCCAGGGCTAACCTCTGCCCTTCCTCATTTTCTACAGCATTGAAAGTCTGAATCCTTGGAGAGGAATGCGATATCTCCACGGGAACTACTGCTTCTGCCCCATATGCCAACATGAAAGGAGTTGCTCCTGTCGTGACTCTACAGGTAGTCCTATAGGCCCATAATATTGGAAGTATCTCATCCACCCAATTATTTCTTGACTTCTCGATCCTCTTTTTTAGTCCATCCAGGATTATCCGATTTGCTACCTCTGCTTGCCCATTGGCTTGCGGGTGAGCCACAGAGGTGAATCGTAACTCAATTTCATTTTCTTCACAATACTTCTTGAATTCCTCATTGTTGAATTGTGTTCCATTGTCAGTGACGAGGATACGGGGAATTCCATATCGGCACATAATGTTTTCCCACAGGAATTGTGCAACCTGCTTAGTTGTGATTTTGGCCAAGGGTTTGGCTTCGATCCACTTGGTGAAATAATCAATGGCTACAATCAGAAATTTCCTTTGTGCCGTGGCCATAGGAAAAGGCCCTAGAATATCCATCCCCCACATGGCAAGGGGAATAGGCGAGTTGATAGAGGTCAGCATCTCGGGGGGTTGTCTAACAACTGGTGCATGCTTCTGACAGCGATCACACTTCTTCACATATTCTTTGGCATCAGCCATCATTTCTGGCCAATAGAAGCCTAAACGAGTTATCTTATGAGCCAAGGCCCTGCCCCCCAAGTGTTGTCCATAAATACCTTTATGCACTTCTTCAAGAGCCAAGCGTGCCTCATCGGGCCTGAGACACCTCAAGTAGGGAACCACGAAAGATCTTTTATAAAGAATCCCATCTATCAAAGAGTACCTTAGTGCCCGAACAGTTAACTTCCGTGCTTCAGTTGCATCACTTGGCAACCAACCGGTCTGAATGTGAGCCTTGATGGGATCAATCCATGACGTCCCCAAGCCTATGGGAGCCAGCAGCTTAACATCTATGCTTCGTGTCTTCAAAACACGGAAGTACACACTTCCTGAACTTTCTTCAATCTCAGACGAAGCGAACTTTGATAGCGCATCTGCCTTAACATTTTCTTCCCTTGGAATGTGTTCAACATGGCACTCATTAAATTGGGTCATCACAGCCCTTACTAGGCGGACATACTTAGCCATCGTATCATCCCTTGCCTCAAATTCTCCCTTTACCTAGGATATGATCAGCTTCGAGTCTCCACGGACCTTTAAGTTTTTGACTCTAAGTGTCCCAGCTAGACCAAGGCCAGCTATCAGGGCTTCATACTCTGCCTCATTATTTGTGGTTGGAAAATCTAGCTTCATAGCATACTCAATTAAGAACCCATCAGGGCTTTGCAAAACCAACCCTGCTCCACTGGAATTTGTTTTTGATGCTCCATCAAAATAGAGAACCCAATATTCTTTCTCCTTGTCATTCTTCTCCCTGTCCCCATTGTCGACTCCCTTGTCTTGAGGTATGGTATCTTCCTGCCCCCCGACTTCTTGGTTGGGTATGGTACATTCCACCACGAAGTCAGTTAGTGCCTGGGCTTTTATGGCCGTACGTGGCTTATACTTGAGATCGAACTCTCCCAACTCTATTGCCCACTTAATCAGTCTCCCACTTGCCTTGGGACTGTGAATGATATTTCTCAGTGGCTGATTTGTTAGCACTTCAATTTGGTGAGCTTGAAAATAAGGACGCAGCTTTCTTGAAGCCATTACCAAGACTAAAGCGAATTTCTCAATGGCTGAATAATTCAACTCAGCACCATGCAAAATTTTGCTGACATAGTATACGGGTTTCTGGACTTTCAGTTCCTCCTTAACCAACACCGCGCTCAAGGCGCTCTCTGAAACAGCCAAGTACAAGAATAAAACTTCATTCAGAACTGGCTTGGCGAACAACGGGGCCTGGCCCATATACTTCTTTAACTCTTCAAATGCCTTCTGATTTTCCTCACTCCATACAAAGTCTTTGATGTTCTTTAGTGACTTGAAAAATGACAAGCACTTGTCTCCTGACTTGGAGATGAATCGTCCTAACGCAGCAACCCTTCCTGTGAGCTTCTGAACATCCTTGACAGTTTTGGGGGGTTCCATGTCCAGGATTGCCTTTATTTTATCGGGGTTTGCCTCAATTCCCCTCTTCGAGACCATCGATCCTACTCCGAAAGCACACTTCGTCGGATTCAACATCATCTTGTGGTACCTCAGGACCTCAAAAGCTTCCCTTAAATGGGCTATATGATCAGTCTTTACTAGACTCTTGACTAACATGTCATCAACATAGACTTCCATAGTCTTACCAATAAGATCCTTAAAAATTCTATTCACCAACCTTTGATAGGTGGCTCCTGCATTCTTGAGACCAAACGCCATAACAAGATAACAATAAACACCAAAGTCAGTGATAAATGATACCTTTGGAATGTCATCCTTATGCATTTTGATCTGGTTGTATCCGCTAAACCCATCCATGAAACTCAGCATCTCATGTCCAGCGGTGGCATCAATCAAAGTATCAATTCTAGGCAGCGGAAAACAGTCTTTGGGGCATGCATCATTCAGATCGGTGAAGTCTATACACATCCTCCACTTTCCATTAGCCTTCTTCACCATTACAGGGTTTGCTAACCACTCCGGAAATTGAATCTCCTCAATGAAACTAGCCTCTAAGAGCTTTTCCACTTCCTGCTTTATAGCCTCTTGTCTTTCCGGGGCAAAATTTCTTTTCTTTTGTTTCACTGTCTTCCGGCTTGGATCTACGTTTAGCTTGTGAGTAATTAACTCCGGGTCTATGCCTGGCATATCAGCTGCTGACCATGCAAACACATCACTATTTTCTTGCAAAAATTTCACTAACTTCCCTCTAAGGGGCTCCTCTAATATGGCTCCAATGAAAGTCGTCCTCTCAGGATTCTCGGGGTCTAAAGGAACCGAAACCAATTCTTCTGCTGGCCTTCCTCTATTCTCATCATTTTCTCGAACATCCATATCTTCAATAGGAAGAACCTGCCCCCCGACTCCATCTGCCCTCAAAGAGGCCACATAACAGCTTCTAGCCATTTTTTGATCTCCTCTCTCTTCTCCAATCCCGTTTCGGGTGAGAAACTTCATGACTGAATGGTAGGAAGAGGGGACTGCCTTGAAGGCATGTATCCCTGTTCTCCCCATGATAGCATTATAAGTCGAACTAGCCTTTACCACTACGAAATCCAGCATCTGCGTTGCTTGCCTTGGCTCCGTACCTATGGTGGTTGGCAATTTGATTATCCCTTCCACAGGACATTCTACTCCAGCAAATCCATATATCGGCATGTCGGTTGGTGTTAACTGGGAGTCGTTATACCCCATCCTTAGAAAGGTGTCGTGGAGAAAGATATCCACAGAAGCACCATTATCCACAAGGACCCTCTTAACCGGGCTATTTCCTATTATTGGTGTTATGACCAGCGGGTCGTCATGGGGAAACTTCACACCCTCTAGGTCGGAATCATCAAAAGCCAATGTTACTTCTGTCCTGGCCCTCTTCGGGGCTTCTCAAACAATATGCATAACCTCTCTAGTATATGCCTTTCTGGAATTTTTGGACAATCCAGCAGCAGTTGGACCTCCAAAGATCGTGTTTATCACAGGCCCTCGAGGTCTCGGCCCTCCATAAATGGTGTTTATAACTGGTCCTCTAGGCTGGGGGTTTCGCCCCTGATCATCTTGGTCCCTCCTACGATCTTCAAAGTTCTTCCTTCCATTATTATTTCTATCCCCTCCATCTCCAGTATACTTGTTCAATCTTCCTTTTCGAATCAAAAACTCAATTTCATCTTTCAATTGCCTACACTCATCGGTGTCATGGCCAACATCTTTGTGAAACCTGCAATACTTGCCCTTATCTAGCTTGGCGGGATCAGCCTTCAAGGGCTTAGGCCAGCGAATATCTCTGTCTTTCTCAATCTCCATCAAAATCTGACTTCTGGGAGCATTTAGCTTAGCGTATTCAGTGAACTTTTGTCCAGGTCCTCCCTTCTTGGGGGTTGAATCAGGGTTTTGTTCGGTTCTAGGATATTTGTCCTTCGCGATATACTCCAAATCAGTTTCGTTTCTTGCCTCCAGTGGGCTCATTACTTACTACGGTCTTCCTCATACTTTCTTCAACCTTGATATACTTCCCTGCCCTCTCTTGGAGCTGCAACATGCTCTCAGGGGGTCGTTTGGCCAAAGACATCTTGAAAAACTCATCCTTAGTTCCTTGTTGCAGTGCTATCATGGCTACCTTATCATCAAGGTCTGGGACTTTTAAAGCCTCCTTTGTAAAACGATTCAGGTAATCTCTTAAGGATTCCTTAGCTCCCTGCACAAGACTCATAAGAGATGCTGAACTTTTCTCATGGACTCTTCCACTGATGAATTGCTTAATAAAAGCCTGACTTAATTCTCTGAACGATCCAATAGAATTTGGGGGTAGGCGACTGTACCATCTTTGAGCCATACCCGACAGGGTTTGAGGGAAGGCCCGACATTTTATAGCATCATTCACGGGTTGCAGCAGCAGTGCATTAGAGAATGTCCTAACATGATTAGCGGGGTCTCCCGTGCCATCATAGGCTTTGATAGTGGGCATCTTGAATTTCCTTGAGATATGGGCATTCATTATCTCTTCTGTGAAGGGTGGAGTTGGATCATCAGGATCTCCAAGGGGAAGGAGATTGCTTGGATCAGTTCTTGGGACAGCAGCCCTTCTTCTTACCGGACCATCCAGGTCTATGATAGGAGGAGGATTTCTCCCCCTAGGAGGTATGTGGGGTCTGGTGGCTTGGTGAGCCTCCAAATCACGCCTCAGCCTTTGGATTTCAGCCTCATGAGCCCTGATCCTTTCCTGCACTTCTTGGGGATTCGCCCCTGGGGTGCTTTGGGGGCGTTGCCTTCCATCGGCCATTGGCTCTTTTCCAGGACGCTTCCTTCTCGGGGCCACTTCATCATCCGAAGATTCGGAGTCTCTCTCAGTGTATGGACCAGAAAATTCCCGATCCTCAGGGATAGGATCCAAACCTCGTATATAGGGGGGCGACCGCCCTCGTGCTTCGCTTCGCCCAGCATATCCGCTTCCTCCAACCTCAGGGTGAAGGGGCATCCCATAAGGGGGGTTAGTAGTAACAATAGTTGAATATTCATACCCGACGGGTCGAGAATTCACAGGTATATGTATTTGTTGAACTTGAGGATTCGTACCTTGAATCGGGGGAGTTGTCCCTTGTAGCTGGGGTTGAGTTGCCCCTGTCTGGGCTTCCTCCTGAGTAGATGCATAAGTTGAATGGGGAGGAACCTCCACGGTTGATGAAATCACCTGGGTTGTCTCTGATGGTGTTCCTTCCTCTAGAGCTCCAATTGTTCTCCGTGTTCTCGCCATGGTTGTTGTTGCTTTTCCCACAGACGGCGCCAAATGTTATGGATAAAAAACTAAGGTTATTACTTGCTGTATTTAATACTAAGATTCGGGAGCTCAAGGCCTTTAATGGCTGCTCTCGTGTTTCGTGACTCAATCTGCCTTTACGAGATGCCTACGTATCTCTGTGAATTAGAGAATCAAGCCAAAAAATGTAGTTCTTGTTTGTGGGGTGAGGCCCCTTATATAGATGTGGGAGTCCTTGAATTGGACTTGGTATAGGAGACTTGGTGGACAAGCCTCTGAATTAGGATAGACTTAGGAGTCCTAGGAAGTAGGAAGCTGATTCCTTATCCTTTTAGGTCCCCTTGAGGCTAATCTATAAGGATTTATATCCTTATCGGGACTCTTCTCAATAGCTGATTTTTCCCTTATTAATTAATTACGAAATTAATTAATAATCAGGGCTTTTGGGCCTTTTTTATTCCACCAGGCCTGATCTGGTCCATCAGGCTTAACCTTTCTGGTCTGAATATTATACATCTTATTATTGGGCCTATCAGCCCATTAATTATAAAATCAGGACTTATTTATCCCTATCAACTACTATCACCAAATGTTTCGCTCCCCGCAGTAACCTTTTTAATGTAGTTCAAGAGTGACTTATTACCGGTCATATGTCTTGAACATCCACTATCAAGGTACCATATATCTTGTTTCGCGGCAAGACAAACCTACATACATGATTAGTTAAATTTATAAGTACCCCTTTGTCTTGAGGGTCCTGGGCTTAGTACATCATATATAACATTTGATTTATGAAGGAATATAGGCATGGTATAATCATCATTAGGCATATAAATATTTCTAGATGCATAAAGCCTAGTTTGAGGTTGATAATACCTAGAGCTATCATGAAATCTTGATGGAGCATGATAAACATTATATCTATTATTAGCATGGTAAGTAGCATAAGCATTTCTACTAAAAGTTTGTTATCTTCTAAATGCATTACCATTTACATGATATTGTGTGTTTCTATTTTGAAACATAGTTGGTTGATGAGACCATTGTTGCCTTGGATTCTTATATTCCATATTTTTATGAGGCACACGTTTATCATCTTTCTTGTATGATTCCTTGAGAATCTATACATGCTTCCCCTTAATTTCACCATTCTTGAATTTGCAATATTGAATGGTATGTCCCATTTTATTGCAATAAGAACATTTATAAGATGGTGATTCGGGTGAAGTCTTTATTGGTGATACAAATCTCCGAGTGTTTCATTTAGGAGGAGAATTCTTATTATATCCCAAACCTTCATGATTATATGAGGTTTTTGTATGCACCATTTGATCCAACATCTTATTGCCTTTTGTAAATCTTTGAATAACTTCTTCAAGATTTTCATTTTCTTTCTTTAAGGCATCAATCTTGTTGTTAAGGATTCTTTCTTGATCCTTAATTTGAGCTATGAGTTTATAATTTTCTTTTTCTAGCCTTAGAGCTTCACCTTTAAGCTCATTGGTTTTTAATAGCTCATTTTCTTTATCAAGATTGTTTTTATAAGATGTTTCTATATCTTGAACATTTGATTCACTTAGAATCTTTAAGTTCAATAGATCAACGTGAAGTTTACAAATATTATCATTCAATTGTATCTTTTCACGTTCCATCTCTTCGTTTTTGAGAATTAATGATATATTCTCTGTTTCAAGGTTGATTATATTTTCTTGAAGTTTATTTACTTCAACCTTGATGAGATGGTTTTGATCTTTTAGAGATGTAATCTCTTTTTCATCTTGGACTCTTGAGTCCATCATCCGAGTATACTCTTTATTTTGAGTATGATGTATTTCTTCTATTTTCATTTTCTCGGACCATACTAAGTGAAGCCTTTGATCAACATCTTTGTATTTACTTTTATATTCTACCACAAGTCCAATTAAATCATGCTTATTCATGTCCATAAGTGATAAATTAGATTCATCCAATAATGATTTAATTGAGACGTAGTTAGATGTTACCTCTTCATTTGTAGAGGAGACTTCCCTAGATGTAGTTTCTTCTCCGAGAGCCATCAAGCATAGATTCACCACTTCTTCACTAGCTTCCGGAGCTTCTTCATCTTCACTTAGATCCCAACCATTTTCGGCCACGAGACTTCATCCCTTTGAAAGTTTAGGACATTCTCTTTTATAATGACCAGGTTGTTTACACTCGAAACACACATCTTGTGTTTCCTCGGGAGATGGATCTTTAGGTTTTTGAGGAGTGTAAACCAGATGGTTTGTGGAGGCATTTGCATTGCTATAGGTATTTATATTTTGATTACCTTTGCCTTTATTGTAGCTCGTTGACGGATAATTACTCTTATAGTTGGAAGAATAATTTTGAGAGTAATTTGGCCTTCCGTTAGAGTTAAAAACTTTTTGTTGATTATTTGATTTTAGGAAGCCTTTTCCGTATCTTTGAGCTTTGCTTTGAAGCACACGACGAAGTTGTCTCGTGAGTAGAGCAATTTCACTCTCATCGAGATTTTGGAGTTCCTCGTTGTTTTCATCTTCATCAATTAATATGGCCTTTAGAGCCATATTTTTCTTTTTATCCTCCACTTTTGGGGCCACCTTTTCCGGAATATTATCTTCTTCGTAAGCACGAAGATTTCTGAATAGGTTATCAATCTTATACTCATTTAAGTTGTGCATATCTTTTATAGTAGTGACTTTAACCTTCCAACTAGGAGGTAGAGATTTGAGCACTCTTCTATTCTTTTCATTTTGAGTATAATTATTTCCAAGTTGAGATAACTCATCGATAATACGAGTAAATCTCGTTTCCATATCGATGATATTTTCTCCTTATTGGAGTTTAAAGTTCTCGTATTCTTGGATCGATGTATCCATCCGAGAATCTTTTATATCAGTGGTTCCTTCATAGGTTACCACTAATCTGTTCCACATTTCTTGTGCCGACTTGTAATAATTTACTCTTTTTATATATTTTTTCTACAAGTGCACTTGTGAGAACCATCTCCGCCTTTGCGGCTATATTCATTGTGGCTTCTTCCTCTAAGTTGTATTCACTAACCTTCTTTTCGACGATGATGTCATCGATAGTTTTGGTAGGAATGCGAACACCGTCTTTGATAGCCATCCAAACTTTGACTCCTTGAGATCTAGCATAAATGCGAAACCTCGTTTTCTATGTTGCAAAGTTGGTGCCATCAAATAGAGGAGGTCGTGAGCTAGATAGACCTTCACCACATCCAATGGGATTAATATACGCCATTTCGGATCACTTTTTGTTGTGCCTATAAATCTGTAAATCACTTAACAAACACGTTAAAAAGCACTGCTCTGATACCAATTGTAAGGTCCCGTAAGAGGGCTATTTTAAGATAGAAGGGGGGTTGAATAGCTTAATTACCAATTTAAAATTTGTTGTGGTGTTTTAAAAATATTTTATCCCTTTTTAAAACTTTACCGAGTGGTTATACAGTTTATATGTGCGGAAGATAAAGTGCAAGGAAAGAAAATACCACACGGTGATTTTATCCTGGTTCGCGATGGTGCAACCTCTAATAGATTCGCTCACCCCTACTCCAGTCCCCGAGCTCCTCTCCCGGACTCGGGATTTTCCCTTATAATAAACTTGCTCCTTTAGTAGGCGGAGAAGCCTTTACACCCTTTACAAGTATTTGTCTTGGTGCGTAACACAAGGGTCACCACCTCAAAATAAATGTATTACCTACACAACTTATCTTAGACAATAACTCCCCGCTATTTCTTCAAAGTTGTTGTAGAGCCTTTGTGTGGACTTGGCTTCCTTAGCTTTTGTCGGTCTTGGATCTTAGTGATCCGGTCTTGGGTCTTTCCTCTTCTTCACGGTACGAAGACTACTAACTCCCCGTTAGTACGTCTAGGACTTGGGTCTTAGAACGAGAATCACCTCACATCACTTCACCTCACTACAAAACTAATAAGACAATCCACGAAATAAATCAAGTATAGAAAAGATGGTTTGAACTAGTATGTTACTGTACTAGCCCACAAGTAGTATAATATTCCAATAAGAATATTAAAACTAGATAACAATATGTGACTTAAGAATATAACAAGATGGTCAAGTATATTTATAATTACTCCTTTAAAGTTGTGGAGTAATATGAGAAGTCCCTTTTTATGTTAAGCACTTATGGCTTATGACTTCTTTAGTATTCTTCTTCTTTCGATTACGTATTTATAAATCGAAGAATACTTTAGTTACAATCTCGGAATTGTAACTTATCCTCTACGCTCGTAGGCTTAAGGATTTTAGTATACTTATGTTTTGACACTTATGTGGTCCAATTATACTTTTAACTTCAAGCACTTGTATAAGTTTTATGATTCTTAGCCAAGATCCAAATAATAGAAGTGCAAGTAATTGACGTAAGATCGTGCTTTTGAAGTTTAGATGAATAATTACGAGTAGTTTATATATATCGAATAATAACCCCACGGAACACTGAAAGATGTTAGAAGGGGCTTATACGTTATGTCTCGTAATTATTTATATACACGATATGTGTTAGCCAAGATCCAATTAAAGAGCGTGAAAATAATTGTCTAACTCATGGATTTGATTCATCTTTAAATAACGGATGATTACGAAGTAGTTTATGTGAAACAAGTTATAATCCCCCGAAACACTAAAGATGTTGGAAAGGATTACACTTTTACTTCGTAATATTTTATATGTACGTTATTAGTTAGACAAGATCCAATTAAAGAGCGTTAAGTAATTGTCTAACTCGTATGATCCGTTTTAAGATTTGACAAATTACGAAGTTTTTATATGAGACAAGTAATAATCCCCCGGAGAGCACTAAAGATGCTAGAAGGGATTACACTTAAACTTCGTAATTATTTTATAAGCACGAATGAGTGTTAGCCAAGATCCATAGAAGGGATTACACTTAAACTTCGTAATTATTTTATAAGCACGAATGAGTGTTAGCCAAGATCCAATTAAAGTGCAAGAAATAATTGGCTAACTCGTACTTGTGTTAAATATAATCTCCCCTTTGAGATAAAGTACTTTTCTTTTTAGATCTTCTCGTTGGAATGATTTTTATGAAGATCAAGTACTTATTCGAATTCCAAGTTCGAATCTAAGTTCTCCCCGAGAACTTCCTTTATAAGATGTTAGGTCACACACACACTGTAGAGGGGGTGAATACAGTGTATAGTACACTCAAATCGAACTTAAAGAACTTGAGTAACAGAAAACAAACTTTATTGAAACAATAAACTCTGTTACAATATAAAACTGTTACCTCTCAGTGATGAACAAATATCACGAGAGCTGCTAGGGTTATATATAATAATAACTTCGATAATGATAACACTTATAGTGTAAACCCTATGCCTGTGTTTATATACTACACAGTTACAAGATAATCGCTAATTGATATGAAATATAATTTTGCTTCCTAAAATATATCAATCAGATATCTTCTATTCCAAGTATTCCATTCTTCACGGAATTCCTTCTTCATGCATATCTCTTCTTATGTTTTATCTCTATCTTCTTTCCTTTAATCAGCTACTGTCCTTATCTGATTGTCCATCAGCACTTAAGTTCTGATATCTATCTTCTGATGATTATCTCCTGATAATATAAGTACTGATATCCTTAAGTCCTGACTTCCAGTATAAGTACTGATCAACAGTTAAGTACTGATCTATCCTGTTCACACAAGATCTGAAAGCTAAACATAAAACATATTAACCATGACATTATCAAATATATCTAACAATCTCCCCCAACTTGTAAATTAACAAAATATACAAGTTAAACAGATATTTGATGATGTCAAAAACATTAAGTACAAATGCATGAGAAATAGACTAGATAACTACAACTTACAGTCCTTAAAGTTTTACCAATTTCAACTTCTGATAACAACTTCAATTTGCATAAATATCAGAATTTAAGCAGTTGTAGATCTTCGACTTGGCTTCATCATCTTCTGATCTCTCTGATGTCAGGAGTTGTTCTGAGATAGTTCTTCAACAAACATTTCTCAGCATATCTTAGTTCATCAATCATTCTCCTTTTAACACCTTTAAGCTCTGCAGTATCTTCACCAGTTTGAAAGATTGCAGCTCTGAGATCATTAATCTTTGCTTTCCTTAACTCCTGGTCTAGTCTTATGACATAAGCTTTGTCAGATTCAAGATTGAATTCAAGTCCCTTAATACCAAGATACGTTCTGATCTGTGCAGTATTAGGCTTCATATCAACAATATCCCCATTGTGATCTCTGTACTTTGGAACATATCTGCTGTCAGACTTAACGGAATAAAGCCTTTTCTGTCTCTGAATCTGTTCTTTTAAGTAGTTTGCAGCATTCTCTGTTATTCTGTCATCCACTTGAAGTAAGAAAAGTACATGCTCCAATTCTTCAAAATACTTCAAAGGAATGGCATTTTGTCTTATATGATAAACCCTACCATCTGTCATGAAATACAACATGATGTATTCTTTCAAGTAGGTATGGTAAACCATCTGTACAGATTCTAGTTGATTCAATCTCTCAGGAGTTTCTCCAATACCTGGTTCACTCAAGGAAGTTGGATCATCGGTAGTGTTGTATACTCTTCTTTCATCAGCACTTCCCAATCCAGTTTTATCTCTAGCTTCCTTTCCAGTAACTACTCTTGCTTCAAAACCACTTGGAGTAGTCTTCAAAGATTGAGTCTATTTTGCTTTAGTGAATCCTGGTAGGAGTGTTTTAGATCTATTTTCTGATATCAAGTTAACTTGAGCACTGTCAGAGGTTACTTGCTTCTTCTGACTATCAGAACTTACAATTTCTTGACTCTGAACAACTTGAGCCATGTCAGAGGTTGTTTTAAGAACTTTTCTTGAAGTCAGAGCAAGATCATCTTTTCCATCAGTAATTTCTTCTTCCTCAGGAGGTACATAAGGCTTGATAGGTTCACCAACCTTTTCTTTACCCTTGGATCTTGGATCTATCTGTGGTTGTGATCTAGCCAAAGTTTCTTCAGTATGTATCCTTTCTTTGATCACAATGCCTTTAGGTTTTGGAAGTAACTTTTTACCAGAAGCTTCAGATTTAGATGTGACTTTCTCTGATTTAAGTCTGGCTTCTTCTTCCTTTAAACTTTCCAAGTCCATCCCTGGATTTTCTTGAAGAAATAATTGTCTTGACATTTCCTCATCAAGATCTAGAAGTTCATCAGAACTTATCCTTTTACCAGCAGCAGAACTTATTCTTTTCCTAGTATCAGAACTTGTTTTGTGACTAGCTTGTCTTGATGTAAACCTTCTACCTTGACTATGACCACTACCCATTCCAGAATTTCCTTGGTCATCTTTTCCATCATCCTTTCCTTGCAGTGTCTTGTTGGTTTTGCATTTGGACTTAATTACCTTCTCCCCCTTTTTGGCATCAGCAGGTAATAAAAGAGAGATAAGTAGTTCCACTGAGGTCTGGATTTCAGTAAGTTGCGATTGCTGAGAAGCTTGATTTGTCAGAATTTGATCAATCTGAGCTTGTTGCTTCTCTTGAGTTTTCTCAATATAAGCAACCCTGTCAATGGTAGGTTGGAAGAACTTTTTCTTATCAATTTTCCAAACTTGTTCCTGTTTGATAAAGTTCTCCTGAATCTTGTGTAGCTCTGCATGAGTGTTGGAATGAAGACCTTGTAGATGTTTAGTACTCAATGCAGTGACTCTAAGCTGGGTTTTAAAATCATCAGAATGTAACATTTCATCAGCTTTAGTCAAGTGCTCAGCAAGATGTAAAGCATTTGGAACACATGAAACTGAGTTCCATTCCTTAGTCCACTCCTGACCTGCAGGAGTTTCACACCAAGGTACTGGTGCATCCCTGATAACAAACTCCTTTACCAGTTCAGACTTAGGAAGAGTCAGTGGAGGAGTATGTCCTGAAGGACCTGCTTCATCAGCATCTACAGTTGTAGCAGCCTCACCAGTATCTCCAACATTTGCAGCATCAGAACTTAGAGAATCAGTATCTTCTGATAAGACAACAGTGTGAGTAGCAATGGAGGCTTCAGCATCCTCTAATTGTTGATCTAATACTAAGTTCCGATCAACAGCCATATCCTGATGCTCACCTAAAATCTGATCATCAGCATCTTGATGCAGAGAAGGTGTTAGTGATAACTCAGGAGTTTGAACAGCATCAGTAACAGGTGTTGTGGAAGGATTATTTGCTGTTGCAGCTTCTAAGAAAAGTATTTCAGGCACAACCAGGTTCTGAATATCAATTTCAGCACTTGTGCCTGGATCAACAAGAGACACAGAAGGTGAATTAGCCTTGTCAGATACAGGTTCCTGAGATGGAGTTGATGGAGAAGAAGTGACTGGAGCAAATTCCTTGTCTTGTGAGATCAGAGATTCCTGATCCCCTTCCTTAGCTGCTTCCTCCTCATCATCTGAAACTGGCCTTTGTGCCCTCTGTTTCTTGTACTTCCTTGTTGATTTGGATTCCTTGGGAGTTTCAGGAACCGTCATACGTCTAAGCCTCTTGAGAAGCCTAGAACCCCCAATTACAGAATCCTTCTGAGAAGTTGCCTTCTCAGCTTCATTTACCACAGGTTCTGAAGAGGGAATCTGATCCTCAGAATCTGATTCATCTCTCAAAGTAATGCTTCTCCTCTTTTGAGGTGTTTGAGGAACAATCTTTGTTCTCTTTGGCTTAGAGGATGTAGGCTTCACAGTAGGTGCTGAAGAAGAAGGTTGAACAGTCTGTGAAGTGGAGAGATAGGATTTGAGATAAGTTCTGAGGGTAGGTTGAGTAGAATGAGAGGTAGGTACTGAGGTTGATGGATTTTGGTTATGGTGAGTTGGTTGAACATTTGAGTAAACAGATTTGTAAGTAGCAGGATCAGCATTTACCAGAATCTGTTTCACAGACTGAGGAATCTGTAATTGTCTCACCATTGATTTCTTTGTGTCAGCATTTATCAGGTCGTTACAGTACCTTTTTGCAACCTTAAAAGGTGGGGTTTGAGTGCTGACTAACTGGGGTTCAGTAGTACAATACGTATAAATAAGTTGACAGAATCTAGCAAAATAAACAACATCTCGATCCTCTGTCATCCTATCCCCAATAAAACCAATTATTCCAGTTGCAAAATCAAAATGAGTTTGATGGATAATAGCATACCCGATGTGCTGACTCAGAATTGGGATGGCATCAAAATTTGAACACTTGTTGCCAAAAGCCTTGGTGATGCAATCGAAGAAGAAACTCCATTCTCTTCTGATATTAGCCCGTTTCAACTGTTCAAGTTTCGTCAGACTCTTTTCATATCCCAAATCAGTCATTAACCCCCGAAGTTCTGATTCCTCTGGTATAGAGAAGGTACAATCTTCTGGAAGATGTAATGCTCTTCGTACTGTACCAGGAGTGACTACATAGGATGAATCACCCACTTGGAAGATAATACTGGGAGTTCCTCGTTTACCACCATCATCAAAAACTCCAGTCCTCCAGAACCGCAGAACTTGTTGACTTGAAAATAATTCAGACTGAGTTAAGGCGTACCCAACCTCACTATGTGCAAGAAGATCTTGCACAAAGTGCAATTCAGATGGAGCTTCAGCATGATCAAGAATTGCAGCATAGTTGTTTGGAACAAACTTTGCTCCATCAATGATTAAATCCTTTGGTGCCATATGAAAAAATATTGAGATTCAAGTATGCCTGTTAGGTGTTTGAGATAATGTCTGTATGAAAAACCAACGTGAGAAAGAATGAGAAATAGAGTAAAAGTAAGAAGAGAGATAAAGTATAAAGAAAATAAAAGATTAAAGAAATCTTCTCTCTGTTGTTCTTATACTCTGAAACAAAATGTTACCGTTGGACACCTGTCAGACATGCAGTAATAACGGATAGTTACTGGGCTCGAGAAAACAGGAATGATTACTTACCCAGTTGCCTTGTTTCAAGGAAAAACCGTTCCATTTATCAAGAGACACAGTTTTAATTCAAAATTTAAACCGTTAGCACTGATTAAATTATTTTTCACTGCAACATTAATATTCTGAAAATGAATCATGTTAAAAATGACCGAGATAATTTCGATGAATAAGTGCTGACAGAGAATCAGAACTTAAATAAAGACAAAATTTAAATGGTCATCAGAATATCAAGCAGGATTTAACAACACAAGATAAAATAACTCAGAGACAAAATCTTGAAGTAAAAACAGTTTTCATTAATATATCAAGTCAATACATATATGAAATAGAAATTACATCAGTACTTATACAAGATTTTCCCTAAGCTCCTAATCCTAACGTCAACAGCTTTAGTCCTAGCTAAGAAGCCTGACAAAGCTGAGGATGAAGAAGAACAGGAAGAAGATGAGATTAAGTCATCTTCCTCTTCCTATCTTCGACTAACAAGATGGCGAGTCGTATGATTCGCTCTTGCTGACGGATACGACGAAGGTGAAGGTCTCTTCGAACGGCCACCAGATCACGTTTGATAACCTCTGGAAATTGAATCCAGAGATTGTGAGGGATGTTGGTGATAGGGTAGGGAGTTGGAATTCCATTCAAAAAGACATGCACAGTCTCATCACCGTAATTGTAGAACCAGCCAAATTCAGCCATTTGTGATAGTAAATGAAAAACAAGACTGAATTTGTGATAAAAGTGTGATGAGAAGACTAATGTGAAGTGGTTGTTTATATAGGCAAAAAAATGCCAAGAGATGCAAAGATATTTAATGCTGACAGGTAGAATTAATTCTACCTCGTCTCCCTAGACTTTGAAAAAGAATAACAGTCATTGGAAAGAGGAATCATGGTCTAGACCGCACAAGACACAAGAAACAGTGGACTGTTCAAGTACAAAACCATTAATCCTAATCATAGTGACTATTAATCTTCCACTTCAACATATGCGAGTACAAACTGAGACTGTTATTAAATTTCATTCAAAAATAAGCCAAGTAAAGGATTAGACTGAGAAATCAGAACTTAGACCTATACCAGAACTTAACAGTCATCAGAACATAATTTCCTAACTCGAAAAAGGAATGCTCATCTTAGTAAATACTCATACAAGTTCTGAGTTATGGACGTCAGAACTTAATCATCAGAACGTGTAACTTAGAACTTGTCCTCAGAATTTATGCAATAATGACACAATGACTGTTTATCTAAAATAACATAGACCACCACAGAAATTTTCATCATTCAAATGGAGTGATTAGTGTGTGCATTAAGCTAAAAACAGACAAAGAGTAAAGTCTGATTCACTTCAGTACATCTTAGAAATAAGGCATAACTAAAATTTTACTAAAGATCTGTCATGGTCCTGAAACCTACTGATGAATGAGTTCATGCTTGAGTCCACCTCAACTGTTTTGTGCTAATTTTATGCATCTTTTGAAATTCTATTTTATAGTGGCTTCTCAGTGTAAGTGAGTCACGACTGTTTATCAGAATTTATGCTATTATCAGAGTATTTCTCCAGTAATCACAGAGTGTGAAAAGTCACCAAGAAAATATTTTGCTTTTCTAATGCATATTTACTTAATACCAGCAATGCACTTGGGTCGTCCCTTCCACATTTTTACTCTAGATCTCAAAGGAGTACCTGATTTATACTGTGATCTTTTTGCTTTTTCTTTTGATAAGAGAGGTCTATCAGCACTTAGTACATTCAGCAGTTTTACTAGTATCAGAACTTAACAGATGAGTAGCATTATTCTAATTTGTGACTTAGTAATAAGATATACAAAGTAAACTTAACTAAGCTCAATTATCAGAATTTGCTAGTGTCATAAGATTTCCACTGAAATAATTACTTCTTCCATAGAATCATTTGTTTATTGAAGATTACTAGGTCAGTATCTAGCACAGTTATCCTCATAGGATTGAATAGGTACTAGAATAAACATATCACTTATCAGAGTTTAGAAACATATATCAGACAACAGTCAGTACTTAAAGACATTTATCAATTAAGCACAGAATACACAATGAGATTAATTCTGTAAATACTGAGCATAAAGTCTGATAACACAGAACAAGTCTAAGCAGATTTAAAGAAAGAACCTGAAACCATTCCAAGTTCATTTACCAATCTTGTAAAAGTAGCTTCACATAATGGTTTTGTGAAGATATCTGCCAACTGTTGATCTGTGGGAACAAAATGCAATTCCACTGTACCTTCATCCACATGTTCCCTGATGAAGTGGTACCTGATGCTGATGTGCTTTGTCATTGAGTGTTGAACTGGATTACCTGTCATAGCAATAGCACTTTGATTATCACAGTAAATAGGGATTTTGAAATATGTTAACCCATAATCCAGTAACTGATTCTTCATCCAAAGAATCTGTGCACAACAGCTTCCTGCAGCAATATACTCTGCTTCTGCAGTTGATGTGGAAATTGACTTTTGTTTCTTGCTGTACCAAGAAACCAATCTGCCTCCAAGAAATTGGAAGCTTCCACTTGTGCTTTTCCTGTCAATTTTGCAACCTGCAAAATCTGCATCTGAGTAACCTATTAGTTTAAAATCTGATTCTCTAGGATACCATAATCCCAGAGCAGTTGTTCCTTTAAGATACTTAAAGATTCTTTTTACAGCTGTTAAGTGAGGTTCTCTTGGATCTGCTTGAAATCTTGCACAAAGACAGGTAGCATACATGATATCAGGTCTACTAGCAGTTAGATAGAGTAGAGAGCTAATCATACCTCTGTAGTCAGTAATATCTACTGATTTACCGGTATCCTTATCCAGTTTTGTTGCAGTGGCCATTGGAGTGGATGCACTTGAACAATCTTGCATTCCAAATTTCTTTAGCAAATTTCTGGTGTACTTGGTTTGACAAATAAAAGTGCCTTCCTCATTCTGCTTGACTTGAAGGCCCAGAAAATAGCTAAGTTCCCCCATCATACTCATCTGATATCTTGACTGCATTAGTTTGGCAAACTTCTTGCAAAGTTTGTCATTTGTAGATCCAAAAATGATATCATCAACATAAATCTGGACCAGAAGTAAGTCCTTTCCATGGTTGAGGTAGAACAGTGTTTTGTCTATTGTTCCTCTGTTGAATCCACTTTCCAGAAGAAACTGAGCTAAAGTCTCATACCATGCTCTAGGAGCTTGCTTAAGTCCATAAAGTACTTTATCAAGCCTGTAGACATAATCTGAATGTTTGGTATCTACAAAACCTGGAGGTTGTTCAACATATACCTCTTCCTCCAATTCTCCATTGAGAAAAGCACTTTTCACATCCATTTGAAAGACAGTAAACTTTTTGTGGGCAGCATAAGCCAAAAATATCCTTATGGCTTCTAACCTAGCAACTGGTGCAAATGTTTCATCATAATCAATTCCCTCCTGTTGAGAATATCCTTTTGCAACCAGCCTTGCCTTATTCCTTGTAATTATGCCATCACTGTCAGTTTTGTTTCTGAATACCCACTTTGTACCAACAACAGATCTATTCTTTGGTCTTGGCACTAGGGTCCAGACTTTGTTTCTTTCAAATTCATTCAACTCTTCCTGCATTGCTTGCACCTAATCAGCATCTTGAAGAGCTTCTTCTACTTTCTTTGGCTCAGTCTGAGAGAGAAAAGAATTGTATAGACACTTATTTGAGGTACCTGTTCTAGTTCTGACACCTGCATCAGGATTTCCAATTATCAAATCAGGTGTATGTGATTTTGTCCACTTCCTTGCAGATGAAATGTTTTCTCTAGAACTGGATGCTCCCCCATGATCCATGCTATCTTCATTTTCATTTTCTGATGCTCCCCCTGAAACTATGCTCTCTGAGTTGGATTCTTCAGTATTTAGATTTTCAGCACTATCAGAACTTGGCTTATCAGAACTTGACGAATCAGAACTTGAAGAGCCAGATGCATGTTCTGATGTTTCTTGAGATGTGGTAGGATCTTGAGTATGCTCCCCCTGCATAGGTGCATCTTCCTTTAACGTAGTCACCACAGTTTCAATAACATCAGAGTTTAATCCGTCAGAGTTTGTAGTATCAGGACTTAGACTGTCAGGTTTTTCAGTATCAGAATATGAGTCTTCATTTTCAAATCTCAGTTGATCATGGTCAACGAAATCTTTAAGACCAGTGATCTTCTTGTCATCAAAAGAGACATTGATAGATTCCATGACCACTTTTGTTTTCAAATTATAGACTCTGAAGGCTTTTGTGGAAAGTGGATATCCAACAAAGATTCCTTCATCAGCTTTTAGATCAAACTTTGATAGCTGTTCAGGATGAGTCTTGAGAACAAAACACTTGCATCCAAATACATGAAAATATTTCAGATTTGGCTTCTTTTTTTTCACCATCTCATATGGTGTTTTTCCATGCTTGTTAATGAGTGTTGCATTTTGAGTAAAACAAGCAGTCTGCACAGCTTCAGCCCAGAAATAGGTTGGAAGCTTTGCTTCTTCAAGCATTGTACGTGCAGCTTCAATGAGAGTTCCATTCTTCCTTTCAACAACTCCATTTTGCTGTGGAGTTCCAGGAGCAGAAAATTCCTGCTTTATTCCATGGCTTTTGCAGAACTCTTCCATTATCAAATTCTTGAACTCAGTGCCATTATCACTCCTTAAAATTTTCACAGAATCTTTGACCATTTTATCCAGCTGTTTGACATGATCAATCAAGATAGATGCAGTTTCACTTTTTGTGTGCAAGAAATACACCCATGTGTATCTGGTGAACTCATCCACTATGACCAACGCATACTTCTTCTTTGCAATAGACATGACATTTACTGGACCAAATAGATCAACATGTATAAGATGATAAGGCTCAAGAATTGATGATTCAGTCTTGCTCTTGAATGAAGATTTTCTTTGTTTGGCTTTCTGATATGAATCACAAACACCATCAGGAGCAAATACTGTGTTTGGCAATCCTCTCACAAGATCTTTCTTGACCAGTTCATTTATATTGTTGAAATTTAAATGAGAGAGTTTCTTATGCCAATTCCAGCTTTCTTCAATTGATGCTCTACTTAACAGACAGATTGCAGAGCCATCAGTACTTGTTGAAAGCTTAGCTTCATAAATGTTACCACGTCTATATCCATTCAGAACAACTTTGCCTTTAGATTTACTCACAATTTCACAGTGTTCTTCAAAGAAATCAACATGATAACCTCTGTCATAGATTTGACTTATACTCAGAAGGTTGTGTTTAAGTCCTGAGACCAGAGCTACTTCTTTAATGATGACATTCCCAAGATTGATATTGCCATATCCCAATGTTTTTCCAATGTTGCCATCTCCATAAGAAACACTTGGGCCAGATTTCTCCACAAAGTCTGATAGCAGGGCCTTATTTCCAGTCATATGACCTGAACATCCACTATCCAGAACTAGAATATTTTTCCTGTTGCCCTGCAATCATAAAGACCACTAATTATTAGTTTTAAGGACCCAGACTTGCTTGGATCCTTTGGTCTTATTAAGTTTGTTAACATTTGCAGCGGATTTAGCATCAGAGTTTATGTTAACATTTTTCTTATCAGAATTTACATTATCAGACTTTGAATCAGAATTTATACTAGAAGGAACAATGGAAACTTTCTTCAAAGAAGGTTTTATTTGATAATAATCATAGTACAGACTATGATATTCCTTACAAGTATAAATGGAATGCCATAAACTACCACAATGAAAACAAGGATTTTGTGGTTTGTATCTAACTGACTGACTCTTAACTCCTGATTTCGAAGGTAAGGAGTTAATATTCTTATTTTTCCTGCAAAAAGAAGCCAGATGGTTAGAACTTCCACAGTTATGACATGTTTTCCTAGGTGCATCAGGAACAGGTTTATAATCATTGCTTTTATTCACACCTTCCTTTCCATTCCTATTTTTCCTAGGTGATTTTACCTTGTTTGCATTCTTGACATCTTTCAGCTTATGCTTAAGCTGCTTCTTTGTCATTAAGCCTATGTTTACTTCAGCTGTCTTTTCCTGTTTTAGTTTGTCAGAAGTTAATTCCTCTTTAACTTCTGATTTCTCATTATCAGACTTTACAGTTACAAACTTAACAGGTTTTAACTTTGGCTTTTGCTTAACAACAGGCTTAATTTCTTCAGTTCCTTTATCATTCTTATTTTCTCCATAACCTAAGCCCTCTTTCCAATTTTCACTACTTAGCAAATTTTGAGTTGTTCTGCCAGAGTTAGTCCAAGTCCTGATTATCTCTCTTTCCTTTTCTAACTCAGTTTTTAGAGATTCATTCATTTTTAGCACTTCATCCCTAACATAAAAAGCATCATCTCTATCCTTCCGAGTTTGATGGAATATGACTAACTCTTTTTCTAAGAAATCATTTCTTTTCTTATATGCAAGATTTTCAGAAGTTAATCTTTCACATGTTAAAGTTTGATCTCTATAGCTAACAAACATGGTTTTAAGATATCTTCTCAACTCATTAATATCATCAGTATGAAAAGCATAAGTAGTCTGAGGTACCTTTGTTTCAGCAGCTTCAGAACTGCTCTCAGCACTTTCTTTATCAGCATTTTCCATTAATGCATAGTTCTCCTCACTTTCAGAGTCTGAGGTGTCTGTCCAGCTTTTCTGCTTTGTGACAAGAGCCTTGCCTTTGTCACCCTTTACCTTCTTGCAGTCAGGAGATATGTGGTCTTTCTCACCACAGTTATAGCATTTAACATTAGTGTAATCTCCTCTGTCAGACTTTCATCCTCTTCCTTCAGATCTTCTAAAATTCTTCTTATCAGAACTTATGCTTTTCCTGGGAAACTTCTTTCCCTTCCTGAACTTCCTGTATGCAATCTTTGTGATTCCTTTCACCATAAGAGCACACAGTTTCATCATCTCCTCATCAGCATCAGTCTCAGGCAAGCTTTCAGAATCTGAGTCATCATCACTCTCAGAACTTGATGACTCAGTATCAGACTTTATGAAAAGAGCTTTACCCTTGTCTTTCTTTGAGGAAGCTGCTTTGGGGAATTCTTCTTCAGCCTTAAGAGCAACTGTCCTTGACTTTCCTCCTTTCCTCTTGCTTCTTTGTTCCATCTCCAGCTCGTGTGTCTTGAGCATTCCATAGATTTCGTCAAGAGTTGTTTCATCAAGATTGTAGTTGTCTCTTATTGTCGTTGCCTTCAAATCCCAGCATTCAGGAAGAGCTAACAGGAACTTAAGGTTTGAATCTTCAAGATCATACTCTTTATCAACCAATGACAAATCATTCAAAAGTTTGACAAATCTATCATATAAATCATTCAATGACTCATTAGTCTTTGAGTCAAAGTGTTCATACTCTTGAGTGAGTATTGTCTTCCTGTTCTTCTTAATTGTGTCAGTTCCCTGACATCTTGTTTCCAGAGCATCCCATATCTCCTTAGCAGTCTTGCAGTTGATTACCCTGTTTGACATTACATTATCAATGGCACTATGCAGTAAGTGTCATACCTTAGCATCCTTAGCAATTGATGCTATGTCCTCAGCAGTATAATCACTCTTCTCCTTTGGTACGGTCGTTGCTGCTTCACCTGCAACTGCAACAGCGAGTTTGGTTGGTTTGTGAGGACCTTCCTTGATTCTATCCAGGTATTCTGGATCTGTTGCTTCCAGGAACATGGTCATCCTTACCTTCCATATGGGATATTCAGATGGTCTCAGTATGGGGACTCTGATGGTCTCATACCGACTCTGAATTTGTGTCTTTGGTGGTTCCTCAGTTGTGGTAGGCTTAGTTGGAGTTTCTGTGTCCGACATGATTGTGTTTGGATCTTTAACTGTATGTAAGTTAACAGATAGGCTCTGATACCAATTGTTAGGTCACACACACACACTGTAGAGGGGGTGAATACAGTGTATAGTACACTCAAATCGAACTTAAAGAACTTGAGTAACAGAAAACAAACTTTATTGAAACAATAAACTCTGTTACAATATAAAACTGTTACCTCTCAGTGATGAACAAATATCACGAGAGCTGCTAGGGTTATATATAATAATAACTTCGATAATGATAACACTTATAGTGTAAACCCTATGCCTGTGTTTATATACTACACAGTTACAAGATAATCGCTAATTGATATGGAATATAATTCTGCTTCCTAAAATATATCAATCAGATATCTTCTATTCCAAGTATTCCATTCTTCACGGAATTCCTTCTTCATGCATATCTCTTCTTATGTTTTATCTCTATCTTCTTTCCTTTAATCAGCTACTGTCCTTATCTGATTGTCCTTCAGCACTTAAGTTCTGATATCTATCTTCTGATGATTATCTCCTGATAATATAAGTACTGATATCCTTAAGTCCTGACTTCCAGTATAAGTACTGATCTATCCTGTTCACACAAGATCTGAAAGCTAAACATAAAACATATTAACCATGACATTATCAAATATATCTAACATAAGAGAACTTGTATTAGAGCTTAAGATGAAGTAGAGAAGTTAAGTACAAAGCTTAAATACAAAGAACTCAAATAAGAAGCTAAAACTAACCACTTTTGAAAAACGCACTACGCCATAAGTGCACATAGGCAACGATTTTTGTCCAGCGTTGCACGAAAAGCGTTGCATTATCTACAAAATTTTCAGTTTATTACAACACAGTGGTGAAAGCGTTGCATTACATTGAAGCTACCATTGCTAATAACTGTTAGTGTTGCGCAGCATGCAACAGTAGAGGTCATAGCGTTGCATTAGATATTTTTTTTATTTAATAAATGCTGTGGAAAATAAATCTGATGTGGCATGTTGGGGACCCACGGGTGCTGGCGTGGCATGTTGATGTATCATGCCACATCAGCATTCTGGGCCCCACATGTGGGACCCCCTGGTGACGTGGCATGCCACGTCAACATGCTGACGTGGCACCAGTGGGTCCCACATGCGGGACCCAAAAAGCTGGCGTGGCATAGAAAGGGTCCACTTGCTGACGTGGCAGCTAACGTGGCACTTTAGGCGTTGCATTTGCTTTCTAGTGTTGCAGTAGGTTATTTAGTGTTGCGTTAGTTATTGTACTATTCTTAAAATTTATTTGTTATATTCATGTTCTAATTTTTTTAAAATAATTTTTAATTAATCCAACCGTACGGATGTTGTTTCCTACTAGTATTAGAGATGTGTAATTGTTTTTAAAAAAATAAATTTTATATCACATGCTTTTTTAATAATCTAACCCTGGTGCACACGGGTTCATATTACGTAGTCTTGTTCCAGGTGGTGATTCTATTTTTTTAAAATTTTTGTTCAACAATCCAACCGTATGGATGATGATACCTACTAATTTTAGAGATTTCTAAATATTTTTTAAAAAATTTAGATTTTATATCATGTGTTTTTATAATAGTCAAATTACGGTCAACACGGGTTCCTATAACCAAATCTTGTCCCGAGTGATGATTCTATTTTTTTTAATTTTTGTTCAACGATCCAACCGTACGGATGATGATACTTACTAATTTTAGAGATGTTTATATTTTTTTTAAAAAAATTAGATTTCGTATCACGTGATTTTTTAATAGTCAAATTACAATCAACATTGGTTCCTGTTACCTAGTATTGTCCCGAGTGATTATTCTTTTTTTTTTAAATTCTTGTTCAACGATCCAACCGTACGGATAATGATACCTACTAATTTTAAAAATATGTAAATGTTTTTAAAAAAAATTAGGTTTTATACCGTGTGTTTTTATAATAGTCAAATTACGGTGAACACGGGTTCCTATAACCAAGTCTTGTCCCGAGCGGTGATTCTATTCTTTTTAAAGTTCTTGTTCAACGATCCAACCGTACAAATGATATTACCTACTAATTTTAGAGATGTGTAATTTTTTTAAAAAAAATTAGATTTTATATCGTGTATTTTCATAATAGTCAAATTACGGTCAACACGGGTTCCTTGTAGATTCTTGTCCCAAATGATTTCTATTTTTTAAAAAATTCTTGTTCAACAATTCAATTATACAAATAATTGTTCCGATAAATTTTATCATTGTCGTGTTATTTTGACATATATTTTATACTAGTTATAAAATTTTATTATAATATTTAAAATTGTAAATATTTAATAAAATACTGAAAAATAATTAAATGATGTTGAGACACAGATCTGCACACTTTCCCAGGCCAAAAAATTGGGTGGCTATTTTCCCCTTAACAAAATTCACTCTCTTTCCTTCTCACTCTCACAGTTTACTTTCCTTCTTTCCTCTCACTCTTTCTCACTCTCTCCTTCTCACTCTTTCTCTCTAAAGTCTTTGGGCGGCCAAATATCTGAGCTTCGTTTTCTAAATCTGAGCTTCGAAGGCTGATATTCACTCTCTCCTTCTCTCCTTCGTTTTTAATTGGTGGTTTTGCAACGTTTTTTCTAAATTTGAGCTTCGGTTTCTAAATCTGGGCAACATTTTCTAAATCTGAGCTTCGTTTTCAACTTGCAGATACTTTGGGGGCTTTACATTGGTGGATTTTGCTGGTAATTTTGCAGATATTTTGAACATTTTCTCGATTTAGGGTTTATTTTTAGGGCTTTTGATTTGGGGCTTTAGTATTTCGATTTAGGGTTTATTTTTAGGGCTTTTGATTTGGGGCTTTAGTATTTTGAATTGGGGCTTTAGTATTTCGATTTAGGGTTTATTTTTTAGGGCTTTTGATTTGGGGTTTATAATTTCCTGTGTTTCAAACTTATAATTTAGGGTTTCTTTTCTCTGTGTTTCCAGAAAAAATTACTGTAAATAAGCTCATCGGACTTGATCGAGGGATCAATTGACTCCGGAACATAAAGTAACAAACAAGACCAGAACCCCGTGTGGACTATGATAAAAAAAAGCTAATCTACTTAGCTTGAATACGAACTCGAACAGGGATATTCCATTAAGTTCAGGGATTCACCCCGTCCTTCTTAAGCAACTCTCACTCTTTCTTTCCACCGGATACCCTTGGCTCAGACAACCACACGATGGAAAAAGTTGTATGATAGATTGATCAAGGAAAAGCAATATCTATGAGCTGATCTTCCCTTTAGGCTGAGGAACGTAACTAGTTTCATTCCTTGAAGTCAGTCACTGGTGTGTGCTCTTAGCCACAATCTAGACTTCAACAAATCTATCTCTGAGCTAACGAGGTGTAATAATGTATGTATAACTGTAATTTAGTTTGATTTGATTTTGAATGTTACTGATGTTGTATTGTGTGTTTGATAGGGGGATTTATATCACTGGAAGTAGCTTGATTGGTGCGGCGATTAAAGCGCTTGGTATTATTTCGAAGAATCTCATCAGGTTATAATCGAATCCTAACTTTGCGTATTTGTGTGCGTTGTTGTTTTGATATGATTTTGCGGATCTATTTTAGTAATCAACTTAATCTGTTTTGGACTGTGCATTGCTGGTGATGTATGTACTATTTTCATTTGATTTCATGTTTTATTTAGGAACAATTTTAGCCTTATGCTTCTTCTGGTATTAATTTACACTCACTTCTCTCTTTTTACAACAGTATAAATAAAGAAAGATGTCATGATCATATGTTATTCAGTTTTACAACAATAGTGATGATTTTAGATTGTAATGTTAACACTTTGAAGTTTATGTTCTTCTGTTGTACTTTAATCTATGAAGTTTATGTTCTTCTGATGTATTTTTATTTTTAATGTTAATGGATGCAGTAGCTTTCTTTTCACTTTTAGTTCCCCTGATAAGCTCTGTTTATATTTTTATGCACTTGTGTTCATCATTAGTTTTAAATTTAATGTCACTAGCATTGAAGATTAGATACAGAAAGTTGAAGCAACAGGAAAAATTACTAGTGAGCTTAGAAATTCTTGGATAACCGGAATGGTATTATATTTATTTCATTACATCGACTTACTGTATAACCCTTATCTTATTGTACCGCACTGACTTGCAAGTAATCTAAAATTACTGAAGTAAATGCAGTGATGTTTGATATATTTGTGATGTCATGTCTAATAATGATTTATGTTTAGTTTTCAGATCTTGACTAACATGACAAATCAAGACTTAACTGGAAATCAGTACTTATACTGAAGTCAGAACTTAAGATATCAGAACTTAAGTTATCAGAACTAAAGTTATCAGAAGATATTCATCAAAAGATAATATCAGAACTTAAGAAGACATTCAGATAAGGAAGGCGGCTGATTGAAAGGAAAGAAGATCAAGACTAAAACAAGAAGAGATATGCATGGAGAAGAATTCTATGAAGAATAGAAGACTTGGAGGAAAAGATAACTAATTGATATATTTTAGGATACAAAATCATATTCGATATCAATTAGAGATTATCTTGTAACTGTGCGGTATATAAACACAGACATAGGGTTTACACTATATGTGTTATCATTATCGAGAATATTATTCATTGTAACCCTAGCAGCTCTTAGTGATATTGTTCATCACTGAGAGAGAACAGTTCCATTGCAATACTATTTTATTAATAAGATTATTCTTTGTTACATACTTGTGTTCTTCATTCGATTTGATTATATTATACACTGTATTCAACCCCCTTCTACAGTGTGTATGACCTAACAAGTGGTATCAGAGCCTATCTGTTAACACATATACAGTAAAGATCCAAAACAATCATACTTGAAGAAGAACAAACTCCAACCAAGCCCACCAAAACTGAAGAAACTCCAAAGACTCAAATCCACAGTCGATATGAGACTATTAGGGTTCCCATACTGAGACCTTTTGAGTATCCCATATGGAAAGTAAGGATGACTATGTTTCTAGAAGCTACAGATCCATAATACCTTGACAGAATTCAAGAAGGACCACATAAGCCAACCAAGCTCTCTGTTGTAGTTGCAGATCAGCCAGCAAAGATCGTACCAAAGGAGAAAAGTGAGTATACATCTAAAGATATCTCATCTATGGCCAAGGATGCAAAGGTAAGGCATTTGCTGCACAGTGTCATTGATAATGTCCTGTCAAACAGGGTAATCAACTGCAAGACTACAAAGGAGATATGGGATGCCTTGGAGACAAGATGTCAGGGAACTAATGCAATTAAGAAAAATAGGAGGACTATACTCACTCAAGAGTATGAGCACTTTGACTCAAAACCTAATGAGGCATTAACTGGTTTATATGACAGATTTGTCAAACTCTTGAATGATCTGTCACTGGTGGATAAGGAATATGATCTTGAAGATTCTAATCTGAAATTCCTTTTAGCTCTTCCTGAAAGTTGGGATTTGAAGGCAACTACTATAAGAGACAACTATGCTCTTGATGAATGTAACACCCCCAGATTCGGGGTCGGGGATCCGGGTCGTCACGGTCTTTCTTTCCACAATATCACTTCACTTAATTAATAATAATAACCTTATGCTGTGACCCCACACTAACACACACCACAACCCGTTATAGTCTCAGAGATGAAATTGAAATAAGTACAAGTCTTTGAATCCACAATTTAAAAGTTATTACAACCCAAAACGATTACTTGATAAATTTACAGTTAATTGCCATTATCTGCCACAAGTTATAATTATACATAATTGATTCTCAAAAGTAGATGGTCTGATCTACAATAGATCTACCTCTGCAGCTATAGCAGCTACAACATCATCGGGAAGACGCGGGATGCTTCCCACGCGCTTGCGCTGGGTCTGCTGGAGTCTGGCCATCTTTCCTAACTGTTGTTGTGTGATGAAGAAATAAAGCAAGAGTGAGCCTTACAGCTCGCAAGATAATATATAGTGATAACAATAATATAAGTATCCAAAAGGATACTTACTAGAATCTTTTATCAAGTGTAAGATAATTACTTACTAGATATAAGTAAAAACAAGGGATGAAGTTACCAAATACTTCACTATACTTATATCATTTATAAAGCTACTTGAACTACCACTGTTCAAAGTATAAAGAGTTTTCAACAGTTCATCACATAGATGAGACTACAAGACAAGATTTGAATAGATTAAATCTTTGAAATTTTATTAAAGGAAATGAAGTCATGATATACTTCATTAAGTTCTGATATATATATATATATCCACATATACATCTTCTTTATACAATTTCCTGAAAACCTCTGTCATGTAAAGTATGAACAGAATTGCAATATCCAATAAATTTGGAAAGGAAAAGAATTTGGCATAAACCAGATATCTTGCTGATCAGGCGAAGATACCCATAAGTAACCTTTTCTACTAGTAGATGGACGAATTCCCCACTGGTCATCACCCTGGTCGTAATAGGACCTTATGCTGGACTGCCACTCAGCCACTTATGCATTTGATGGACTCCCACTGAGCCACTTACACTATCATGGACGCCCACTGAGCCCATATTGCTTATGCCGACTCAATAGATGGACTTACTTCCCGAACGTTGGGTAAGTAATCAATTCATTTACCAAAACTGCAACCGTGTTGCGAATATAAAATACACCACAGAGCCGGATCCCTCAGGTTTTGAGCGAGTATTTAAATCCCCTTAAAAAGGAAGATCTTAAATATAAAAATGAGTTTTGGGATCCGCTCTAACTTTTAAAAATCATTTTGAAGACTCGAAAACACTTTATAGAGTGTTTGGAGTAAAGCTGATTTAATGAAGTAAATCAGTCCCCCGAATATTTAGAAAATGACTGAATATTATTATTTAAATAATATTCCCATAAAGAATAATCTTTATAAAAATAATTGAAGTAGAAGTATTAAAACTTATACTTGAAACGAGTATTAAATAACCAAGATATACTTATATGAAAGTACTATCTTTATTTGAATAATCGAAAATAAGTTTGATTATTTACACCTTATTCTTTAATAAAATAAAGAACAAATCTCAGCAAATAATCGGAGTCATAGATCCTCAAATGAATATTCAAAAATATTCATTAAATAATATAAACTGAGTCATAAGCCCTCGAATGAATATTCAAATAATATTCAGATAATAAAATAAAAGTGAGTCATACATCCTCAATTGAATATTCAAATAATATTCATTTAATATAAAGGAGTCATACGCCTTCGAATAATATTCGAAATAATATTCAATAATAAAATAAAGTTAAAGTTATCGAATAAACCTTATTCGATTAGTAGTTTTAAAAACTATGACCATATATATATATATAAGTATATATATATATTTATATCCATATATACAAAATCTACTCGGGATCCTTGACTCCCGGTTTTAGAAAATATTTCCACCTTTGGGTCCCTATACTAAAGGTATATGCAAATTACCGCTATCCTCTAGCATAGGTATTATCAACAATTATATATGGAAAGAATACGAAACAGGCATGCATATATATATACCATAGCAGCATGCTTCAATATATAACAACATTTGCTAATTAACCAACATGCATCTATCGCAAGATAATGCAAATACATATACTCATCACCACAACAGTTATAACTGGTAGAAAACTTGCCTGAGCGACTTGGGGGTGAAAAAGGCTCGGGACGAGTCTGGTAACCTATAAACAACAAGCAAGTTGGAATTAAACCAAAGTAATTTGTAAATCTATACTTTAACTAACTTAGACTCTAACGCTTGTTTTGCGCTTACTCATTCGCTTAAGTCACTCGAGTACCCTCGGCTCCATCATTTTTAATAATTTAACCTTTACGAGTTTTAAGACGATTCCTTCGCGAGTGTCTTACCAACTGCCTAACACACTTATCATAAATGTTTCATACATTAATTAACCCTTTTTGGTCTTTAACCTATGTTTCAAGGTAAGGCGAGGGGAAAAGTTTTGTTCGCGAAACGCCGTTACTTGAAACGGTCGTTTCTCCTAAACCGTGCATCGGACTCGAACGAACTACATATCAAAACGAAGCTCGTAACATGAGCTATCTAAACATGGCAGTGGTCATAATCTAGCAGGGGGTTCTCGGGTCCTAATGTTATGCACAAAAACAGTCCAAAGAAAATCGGACGTTACGACGGCTATGTTTACGCGATTTCCAAATTTTAAACCATTCAAAACCAACCCAATTCAACCTCAAATCCAACATACAACCAACATCCATCCTTATCACATCATAACAACCCCAACCAATTAAATTTTAACATTCATACTTATGCCTAAGCTTAACTTTAACCATACTTAAGTTCTATTAATCAAAACAACAACATTTACCATTCCATTTCAATACCAATTCAATCCCAAACTCTAAATCACCAACATCAAGCTACAATATCATCCTACTAATCAAAATCATCTTATAATACATAGGAATCTAGGGTTTGGAGATGATATACCTTCCTTGAAGTGGTGGGAGGAGCTAGGAAGCCTTAAGAAGCTTTGAGAAGTCTTAGGAATGCTTGGATCTTCAAGGAAAACAAGAAAATTTTCAAGTTAAAAACTTGAAAACACTATTCATAGTCTTCTTCTTTGATTAAATGAAGAAGATGGAGAAGGAATTGATGGCTTAAACTCATGATATAGCCCTAACTAAGCATGAAGATGATTAGGGAATTAACTCACCAATTTAGGAAGCTTGGATCTTTGATTTTTGAATTTCCTTGCCTTTTAAATAGTAAAAAGCCGAGAGCTCTCAAGAACAAAGCCTTGGTTCTTTTTGATTTTGATGAAAAATGATTTTGCTTGGCTTGGTTGACTTGTTTTTGTGTTTGATTTAGTTAATTACCTTGTTGCCCTTGAATTTGTGTGGTTCTCATTCAACCACACCTCCTTCCTTCCCATGTCATGCCTATGTCATGTTGTGATGTCATCTTTCCCTCCTTGTCCTCCTCTCATTGGTTGGGTGACATCACTCCCTCTAATCCCTTTGCTTAACTTCCTAATCGTTTGCCTAATGATCGCTGATTTGTTATACGGTTCGCTTAACTTTCATTTTCGTTTATCGTTTGAAGGATCATACCCGGGATCTTATTACTTAGGTTCCCTTAACCTTTCTCAATACATTATATTCCTTTTTATGATCCTCTATTATAATCCTTTAATTTAAATCCTTTTTATCTTGTTACCTTATACTCAATTCTCTCCGTATCTAGTGGATTTCCGGGAAAAATCCAAGTGTTCGGAAATTGGATTCTGACGATCTTTACATACACTTATATACCACATAGAGCACTAATAATATCCCAGGATATCCATAACAGAACCCCTACATAGTGTGGCATGAAAAGTTTTCTCATTCAGCTAAAACACTATTCACAAGGGTTACAAAAAGTTGAAAATTTTGTGGGTTATTACAGTCTCCCCTCCTTAAAAGGATTCCGTCCCGGAATCAAACAGAAAATAAATGGGGGTACTTTTCTAGCATTGCGCTCTCTAGTTCCCAAGTTGATTCTTCCACATTATGATTCTGTCATAGTACTCTGACTAGCTTGATCACTTTGTTCCGAAGCACCTGCTCCTTCTTATCTATAATCCTTACTGGCTTCTCCACGTAAGTTAGATCTGGCTACATATCCACCTGCTCGTACTCCACTATATGTCTGGCATCCCGATGATACTTCCTTAGCATTGACACATGGAACATATTATGAACTTGTTGCAAATTAGGGGGTAAGGCTAGCTCGTAAGCTAACTTTCCAATCCGTCTTAATATCTCAAAAGGTCCAATGTATCTTGGGCTTAGTTTTCCTTTCTTTCCGAACCTTATTAATCCCTTCCAAGGGGATACCTTTAGCAGTACTAAGTCCCCTACTTCATATTCCTTGTCCTTTCGGGCTAGGTCTGCATATTTCTTCTGTCTGTCTTGGGCTGCTACAAGTCGCCCTCTGATAAGATCCATTATATCTTTGGTCCTTTGGACCATTTCGGGTCCGAACATCTTCCGCTCTCCTACTTCATCCCAGTATAAGGGAGATCGACACCTTCTTCCGTACAGGGCCTCATAAGGCGGCATTCCGATGCTAGCATGAAAGCTATTATTATAAGAAAACTCGATCAACGGTAAGTGATCATCCCAACTCCCTTTAAAGTCTATTGCACAGACTCTCAACATATCCTCTAGTGTCTGGATGGTCCTTTCACTCTGCCCATTCGTCTGGGGATGGTACGCGGTACTCATATTTAACTTGGTCCCCGCACATTCCTAAAAGCTCCTCCAAAATCTGGAGTTGAACCTGGGGTCTCGGTCTGAGACAATGGACGCTGGGACTCCATGTCGCGTTACTATTTCCTTAAGGTAAATGTCCACCAGTCTATCGACTGTGTATCTCTCATTGATAGGAATGAAATGAGCTGACTTTGTCAGTCGGTCTATAATTACCCAAATGGCGTCGTGATTGGCTTTCGTCCTTGGCAAGCCTACAACAAAATCCATCGCTATCTGTTCCCATTTCCATTCGGGAATCTCCAGGGGTCGTAAGAGTCCACTGGGTCTCTGGTGCTCTGCCTTTACCCTTTGGCAAGTCAAACATTTGTTTACCCATTCTGCTACGTCCCTCTTCATGTTGGGCCACCAGTAATATTCCTTCAAATCCCTATACATCTTGGTACTTCCCGGGTGAATGGAATACCTTGAACTATGGCTTTCATCCAATATCTCATCTTTAAGCTCTTGAACATTCGGAACCCAAATCCGGTAGGAGTACCTCATTATCCCTTTATCATCTTTCTCAGTATGGATCTCCTCTCCAGTCATTGACTCTCTACCTTCATTCATTATTTTCTCCTGGCACAATCTGATCTTTTCCAATAACTCTGGCTGCATTGAGATCTCAAAAAGCTTTTCAGTTCTGGTTCCAGTTACCTTTACTTCTATTTCCATTTTCTCAAAATCCCTTATCAATTCTTCCGAAGTCATTATCATTCTGAGTCTTTCCTTTCTACTAAGGGCATCAGCCACCATATTGGCTTTCCCTGGATGATAGAGAATCTCACAATCATAGTCCTTGATTAGTTCTAACCATCTCCTCTGGCGCATGTTGAGCTCTTTCTGCGTAAATATGTACTTGAGGCTCTTATGGTCTGTGAAAATCTCGCACTTCTCTCCATACAAGTAGTGCCTCCAAAATTTTAAGGCAAATACTATTGCCGCGAGCTCAAGGTCATGAGTAGGATATCTAACCTCATATTCCTTCAATTGTCTCGACGCATACGCAATCACCTTACCGTGCTGCATAAGCACACATCCTAATCCTTTGTGCGACGCGTCACTATATATCACAAAACTCCTTTTCCGTCCGGCAAAGCCAATACCGGAGCCGTTATCAATCTTTTCTTTAATTCCTGAAGACTGTTCTCGCATTTCTCCGTCCATTCAAACTTCTCTGTCTTACGAGTAAGTCGTGTCAAAGGGGTTGCGATCTTCTCAAAGTCCTGTACAAATCTACGATAGTAGCCGGCCAATCCTATGAAACTCCTTACCTCTGTGGGTGTGGTTGGCCTTTCCCAATTTGAGACCGCCTCTATCTTGGAGGGGTCGACCAATACTCCTTCTTTATTGATCACATGTCCTAAAAACTGTACTTCATTCCGCCAGAATTCACACTTCGAGAATTTGGCATATAACTGTTCCTCTCTGAGTATTCCTAGAGCTATCCTCAAATGCTCTGCATGTTCTGTCTCAGTCCTTGAGTAGATCAAAATATCATCGATAAAAACTATCACACATTTGTCCAAGTACTTCTTAAATACTCTATTCATTAAATCCATGAAAGCCACTGGGGCGTTGGTTAATCCAAAGGACATTACCAAGAACTCATAATGCCCATACCTGGTACGGAACGCTGTCTTGGAAATATCTTCGGGTTTAATCTTTAGTTGGTGATATCCAGTTCTCAGGTCGATCTTGGAAAAATAAACAGCATCCTTTAGCTAGTCGAACAGATCGTCTATTCTAGGTAATGGGTACCTGTTCTTTATGGTTAGCTTGTTTAACTCTCGATAGTCTATGAACAGCCTCATGCTCCCATCTTTCTTCTTAACAAATAAAACTGGTGCTCCCCATGGAGACACACTGGGTCTTATCATACCCTTATCCAAGAGTTCCTGCAATTGGATAGCTAATTCCTTCATTTCTAACGGGGCTAACCGGTAAGGTGCTTTTGAAACTGGCGCCGTCCCTGGGGCCAACTCAATAGCAAATTCAATCACTCTATCGGGTGGTAATCCCGGAAGGTCTTGTGGGAATACATCTTCAAATTCGTTGACTACTGGAATATCTTGTAAGTTGGGCACCTCCTTCTGCGTGTCCACCACATAGGCTAGGTAGGCCTCATTTCCTTTTCGTAGCATCCTTCTGGCCTGGGCCATAGTCAAAAATTTCTACGTCTGTCTCTTTCCTCTAAATATAACTTCTTTCTTCCCTGGGACATTTAGCTTAACTTTCTTCCCTTTACAGTCTATCTGAGCATCATTGCTAGATAGCCAGTCCATTCCCAAAATTACGTCAAACTCCCCTAATTTAAAAGGAATCAGATCAACACTAAAGGATTGCTCCCCTATGCCTATCTCACAGGCGGGGTGAATCTGGTTAACAGGAATAATTTCATGATTGGCTATTTCTACTTACAAGGGTTCTATCAAGGGTTCAGCCTTAAGTCTTAACTTACACGCACAGTCCTTTGATATAAAAGATTTAGTTGCTCCCGAATCAAATAAAACATTTGCACTGACTGAATTTAGAGAAAGGGTACCTGCTATCACATCTGAATCTTTCATAGCATCCTGGACTGTCATGTTGAAAGTCCTCGCAGTAGGTGGCTTATTAGAAGCAGCCCTGCTTGCTCCCGAAGCTGCTGGTTTGTTCATTGGGCATTCCCTCTTCCAATGACCTGGGCGTCCACACTGATGACAAGTGGTGGTTGGAATGACGGCAGGGGTTGATGATGGGCACTTAGTTGAATAGTGGCCTTCCCGACCGCACTTAAAGCAGGTTACTGGCTTTCCTTTACACTCCCCAGTATGATTCCTTCCACATATATTACAGACTGGCAATGGGGGTCGAGACTGGTTGGAATAGGACATTCTTGACTTCTGGCCGCCCTGGCTCACACTCACACTCATTGGCCGCTTAAACCCAGTGTTCCTTCCTGGTAGGGACACTGCTCCTCGATTAAATCTAGTTGGGAAGCTCCTTCCTGTGGAACCTCCACCCATGCTCATACTTTTCCTCTTTATTCCTTTCTTCTCTCTTTCCTTCTGCATCTGTTCACTTTCGACTTCTACAATCGTTGCCTTTTGCACCAGAGTGGCATAATCCGTAAGCTCAAGGATTGCCACCCTATTCTGAATCCACGGTTTCAGTCCCTGCTGAAACCTCCTAGCTTTCTTTTCCTCGGTGCTCACAAACTCCGGCACAAACCTTGATAACTCAGTAAATTTTGCTTCGTACTCTGCTACAGACAAGTTATTCTGCTTTACCTCCAAGAACTTGAGCTCCATCTGGTTTTCCATAAACCTCGGAAAATACTTTCCCAGAAACAACTGACTAAATCTCTCCCAGGTTATAATAGCATCTGTCTCCATATTTTTCTTGGCCTCCCACCAGTAGTTAGCTTCTCCTTTCAGAAGGTAGGTAGCAAATACAGTCTTCTGTGCCTCATCGGTACTCAAAATCTCAAAAGATTTCTCCATTTCCTTTAACCATGCCCTTGCCTCAACTGGGTCGGCTGATCCGTGGAACTCAGGGGGCTTAAGGGACTTAAAAGCCCTGAAAGAGTTTGCCACAGTATTGTTATTTCCTTGAGGGGGTGGGTTGGGTTGACGTTCCAAATTCTGCCTTAGGAGTTGCATGAACTGGCCCATGGGATCCATGCCTGGGTTTGGTACTGGTTGCTCAACCTCGGTTTCTCCTTCTTCGGCCTCTATCTCAAATCCCTCAACATCATATGTTTCCTCTTCCTCTTCATACAGGGAGTCATCCTGTTCCACATAATCCTCATCTTCCTCTTCACTGTGTTCCTGGTTCCTATCATCCTGGTTATGGCTTCCGTGGTCCTCAGATCCAAGGTTCGCCCTAGTTCCAATCTTTCTTGGCGGCATGATTCTAATAATAAAAAAAAAATTATTGGGAAATTCAACGTTAGGTCACAATCATATACAACATTGTGCCTTGCACAGCTCTTATAATGGGGAGAACGTATATCGCAATTCTATTATCTTAAGAAAGTTCTAATACGAAGTGCAGTAATAATAATGATAAAAATAGTGATCCCGTCACTAATGAACTGAACCAAAGGAAACAAATATATACATAATGCGAGAAATACATAGTTTGATCTGGTCAAAAGTACAACAGTGCTACAGTCATCTGTCCCAAAAGTGATACACAAGAGTCTATCTGTCTAGTCAGAAAAAGGGATGCTATATACAAGTCAACTATCCCGGAAAATTGGCTCTTACTAAGGCCTCGGCTAACTAGACAACTAGACTATTCCATCGTCAGTCCTGAATCATACACCGGAGCGGGTCAGCTCCCATACCCTTTCCATCGCACGACGGAAGATATAGTCGGCCTGCCGCCTGGAGATCCTACCATGCCTGTCCCCCTGGAGCGATCTGAGCCTCGCTCGGGATGTGAGCTCTAACCCCGTAAGCTCCCTCCTCAAGGATCGGGGTATAGAAGCCCTAGTCTCATAAGCTCGGGTACGCCTACCCGCCCTCTCTGCATCCAGCTCCCTCCTGGCCTCATCCAGTCGGCCCTCGGCAACGGCCACTCGGGTCCTCAGAACATCCTGAACATATCCATGAGCTAACGAAGACTGCCTGTGGGCAGGGTCAAGAGGTGGTGAATCCAGAGCCGCTGAGGGTGCCTCCTCAGTCTGCCTAGGCTCGGAAGTATGGGTCTCTGAGCTGTCATCATCGGGAATCCAGGATAGTGGTGGAGGGGTAGGGGCTCTGACCACCGAAAGTGTGGGTAATGGTGTACCAGCATACACTACCATAGGTCCAACACACTCCTCAGCTACTGGGACCTCATCTGGGTCCTCCTCATCTGGAATAGCAATAACCTCTGTCTCTGACTCCTCTGAGGGGTCCTCCTCATCTGAAATAGCAATGACCTCCGTCTCTGACTCCTCTGAGGGGTCCTCCTCATCCTCCTCCATCTTAGGCTCCTCCTGATCCTCAACATCTAGCAATGCCTCATCATGCTCACGCTCGAACATCTCAGGGTCCTCTATCTCAGGCGCCTACACATTAAACGAGCTAAGTTACTATCATGATACTTATAAGGGTTCCCGTAAGGGTTTTAACTGTCAGCACTACTTTAAGTAGTCCGACCATGAACTTGGCAAGAGTTCTTATTATCTTTGTGAGTTTGTTATTATATCGACGCATCATCTCTGAGGTTTATAACGCTTAGCTCTGATACCATTTCTGTAACACCCCCAGATCCGGGGTCGGGGATCCGGGTCGTCACGGTCTTTCTTTCCACAATATCACTTCACTTAATTAATAATAATAACCTTATGCTGTGACCCCACACTAACACACACCACAACCCGTTATAGTCTCAGAGATGAAATTGAAATAAGTACAAGTCTTTGAATCCACAATTTAAAAGTTATTACAACCCAAAACGATTACTTGATAAATTTACAGTTAATTGCCATTATCTGCCACAAGTTATAATTATACATAATTGATTCTCAAAAGTAGATGGTCTGATCTACAATAGATCTACCTCTGCAGCTATAGCAGCTACAACATCATCGGGAAGACGCGGGACGCTTCCCACGCGCTTGCGCTGGGTTTGCTGGAGTCTGGCCATCTTTCCTAACTGTTTTTGTGTGATGAAGAAATAAAGCAAGAGTGAGCCTTACAGCTCGCAGGATAATATATAGTGATAACAATAATATAAGTATCCAAAAGGATACTTACTAGAATCTTTTATCAAGTGTAAGATAATTACTTACTAGATATAAGTAAAAACAAGGGATGAAGTTACCAAATACTTCACTATACTTATATCATTTATAAAGCTACTTGAACTACCACTGTTCAAAGTATAAAGAGTTTTCAACAGTTCATCACATAGATGAGACTACAAGACAAGATTTGAATAGATTAAATCTTTGAAATTTTATTAAAGGAAATGAAGTCATGATATACTTCATTAAGTTCTGATATATATATATATATATATCCACATATACATCTTCTTTATACAATTTCCTGAAAACCTCTGTCATGTAAAGTATGAACAGAATTGCAATATCCAATAAATTTGGAAAGGAAAAGAATTTGGCATAAACCAGATATCTTGCTGATCAGGCGAAGATACCCATAAGTAACCTTTTCTACTAGTAGATGGACGAATTCCCCACTGGTCATCACCCTGGTCGTAATAGGACCTTATGCTGGACTGCCACTCAGCCACTTATGCATTTGATGGACTCCCACTGAGCCACTTACACTATCATGGACGCCCACTGAGCCCATGTTGCTTATGCCGACTCAATAGATGGACTTACTTCCCGAACGTTGGGTAAGTAATCAATTCATTTACCAAAACTGCAACCGTGTTGCGAATATAAAATACACCACAGAGCCGGATCCCTCAGGTTTTGAGCGAGTATTTAAATCCCCTTAAAAAGGAAGATCTTAAATATAAAAATGAGTTTTGGGATCCGCTCTAACTTTTAAAAATCATTTTGAAGACTCGAAAACACTTTATAGAGTGTTTGGAGTAAAGCTGATTTAATGAAGTAAATCAGTCCCCAGAATATTTAGAAAATGACTGAATATTATTATTTAAATAATATTCCCATAAAGAATAATCTTTATAAAAATAATTGAAGTAGAAGTATTAAAACTTATACTTGAAACGAGTATTAAATAACCAAAGATATACTTATATGAAAGTACTATCTTTATTTGAATAATCGAAAATAAGTTTGATTATTTACACCTTATTCTTTAATAAAATAAAGAACAAATCTCAGCAAATAATCGGAGTCATAGATCCTCAAATGAATATTCAAAAATATTCATTAAATAATATAAACTGAGTCATAAGCCCTCGAATGAATATTCAAATAATATTCAGATAATAAAATAAAAGTGAGTCATACATCCTCAATTGAATATTCAAATAATATTCATTTAATATAAAGGAGTCATACGCCTTCGAATAATATTCGAAATAATATTCAATAATAAAATAAAGTTAAAGTTATCGAATAAACCTTATTCGATTAGTAGTTTTGAAAACTATGACCATATATATATATAAGTATATATATATATCCATATATACAAAATCTACTCGGGATCCTCGACTCCCGGTTTTAGAAAATATTTCCACCTTTGGGTCCCTATACTAAGGGTATATGCAAATTACCGCTATCCTCTAGCATAGGTATTATCAACAATTATATATGGAAAGAATACGAAACAGGCATGCATATATATATACCATAGCAGCATGCTTCAATATATAACAACATTTGCTAATTAACCAACATGCATCTATCGCAAGATAATGCAAATACATATACTCATCACCACAACAGTTATAACGGGTAGAAAACTTGCCTGAGCGACTTGGGGGTGAAAAAGGCTCGGGATGAGTCTGGTAACCTATAAACAACAAGCAAGTTGGAATTAAACCAAAGTCATTTGTAAATCTATACTTTAACTAACTTAGACTCTAACGCTTGTTTTGCGCTTACTGATTCGCTTAAGTCACTCGAGTACCCTCGGCTCCATCATTTTTAATAATTTAACCTTTACGAGTTTTAAGACGATTCCTTCGCGAGTGTCTTACCAACTGCCTAACACACTTACCATAAATGTTTCATACATTAATTAACCCTTTTTGGTCTTTAACCTATGTTTCAAAGTAAGGCGAGGGGAAAAGTTTCGTTCGCAAAACGCCGTTACTTGAAATGGTCGTTTCTCCTAAACCGTGCATCGGAATCGAACAAACTACATATCAAAACGAAGCTCGTAACATGAGCTATCTAAACATGGCAGTGGTCATAATCTAGCAGGGGGTTCTCGGGTCCTAATGTTATGCACAAAAACAGTCCAAAGTAAATCGGACGTTACGACGGCTATGTTTACGCGATTTCCAAATTTTAAACCATTCAAAACCAACCCAATTCAACCTCAAATCCAACATACAACCAACATCCATCCTTATCACATCATAACAACCCCAACCAATTAAATTTTAACATTCATACTTATGCCTAAGCTTAACTTTAACCATACTTAAGTTCTTTTAATCAAAACAACAACATTTACCATTCCATTTTAATACCAATTCAATCCCAAACTCTAAATCACCAACATCAAGCTACAATATCATCCTACTAATCAAAATCATCTTATAATACATAGGAATCTAGGGTTTGGAGATGATATACCTTCCTTGAAGTGGTGAGAGGAGCTAGGAAGCCTTAAGAAGCTTTGAGAAGTCTTAGGGTTGCTTGGATCTTCAAGGAAAACAAGAAAAATTTCAAGTTAAAAACTTGAAAACACTATTCATAGTCTTCTTCTTTGATTAAATGAAGAAGATGGAGAAGGAATTGATGGCTTAAACTCATGATATAGCCCTAACTAAGCATGAAGATGATTAGGGAATTAACTCACCAATTTAGGAAGCTTGGATCTTTGATTTTTGAATTTCCTTGCCTTTTGAATAGTAAAAAGCCGAGAGCTCTCAAGAACAAAGCCTTGGTTCTTTTTGATTTTGATGAAAAATGATTTTGCTTGGCTTGGTTGACTTGTTTTTGTGTTTGATTTAGTTAATTACCTTGTTGCCCTTGAATTTGTGTGGTTCTCATTCAACCACACCTCCTTCCTTCCCATGTCATGCCTATGTCATGTTGTGATGTCATCTTTCCCTCCTTGTCCTCCTCTCATTGGTTGGGTGACATCACTCCCTCTAATCCCTTTGCTTAACTTCCTAATCGTTTGCCTAATGACCGCTGATCTGTTATACGGTTCGCTTAACTTTCGTTTTCGTTTATCGTTTGAAGGATCATACCCGGGATCTTATTACTTAGATTCCCTTAACCTTTCTCAATACATTATATTCCTTTTTATGATCCTCTATCATAATCCTTTAATTTAAATCCTTTTTATCTTGTTACCTTATACTCAATTCTCTCCGTATCTAGTGGATTTCCGGGAAAAATCCAAGTGTTCGGAAATTGGATTCTGACGATCTTTACATACACTTATATACCACATAGAGTACTAATAATATCCCAGGATATCCATAACAGAACCCCTACATAGTGTGGCATGAAAAGTTTTCTCATTCAGCTAAAACACTATTCACAAGGGTTACAAAAAGTTGAAAATTTTGGGGGTTATTACAATGAAACTACTCTTGATGAAATTTATGGTATGCTCAAAACTCATGAACTTGAGATGGATCAAAGAAGCAAGAGACATAGGAGAAAGTCAAGGACAGTTGCTCTTAAGGATGAAGTGAAATCCCCCAAAGTGGCTGTCTCAAAGATAGGCAAAGGAAAGGCTCTCATCATAAAGTCTGATACTGAGTCATCAAGTTCTGATAATGATGATGATTCAAAAACTGAAAGTCTATCTGAGATGGATGCTGATGAAGAGATGATGAAACTGTGTGCTCTTATGGTGAAGGGTATCACAAAGATAGCCTACAGGAAATTCAGAAAGGGAAAGAAGTTTTACAGGAAAAGTGGAAGTTCTGATAAGAAGGGATTCAGAAAATCTGAAGGCAAAGCAGGAAAGTCTGACAGAGGAGATTACTCAAATGTTAAATGCTACAATTGTGGTGAGAAAGGCCACATATCTCCTGATTGCAAGAAAGGAAAATGTGACAAAGGCAAGGCACTTGTCACAAAGAAGAAAAGCTCGATAGACACTTCAGATTTTGAAGATGAGGTGAACTATGCCTTGATGGCAAATTCTGATAGCAGTTCTGATGCTGCTGAGTTAAAGGTACCTCAAACAACTTATGCTTTTCATACTGATGATATTACTGAGTTGAGATCTTATCTTAAAACCATATTCATTAGCTATAGAGATCAGACTTTAACATATGATAGGTTAACTTCTGAAAATCTGGCTTTTAAGAAAAGGAATGACTATTTAGAAAAGGAGTTAGTTATGTTCCATTAAACTCAGAAAGAAAGAGATGATGCTTTTTATGTTAGAGATGAAGTGTCAAAATTGAATCAATCTCTAAAAACTGAGTTAGAAAAGGAAAGAGAGATTATCAGGACTTGGACTAACTCTGGCAGAATAACTCAGAATTTGCTAAGTAGTGGAAACTGGAAAGAGGGCTTAGGTTATGGAGATGATAAAAGTGAAATAGGAACTGAACAAATTAAGCCAATTGTTGTTAAACAAACTATTAAGCCAAGGGTAAATCCTGTTAAGTTTGTAGCTAAAACTATAAGTCTGATTTTGAAAAAATGAAAGATATTGAGACAGAAGTTAAGGTAGAGTCAACTTCTGACAAATTAAAACAGGATAAACCAGCTAAAGTTAACATAGGCTTAATGACAAAGAAGCAGCTTAAGTATAAGCTGAAAGAGATTAAGAATGTAAACAAGGTAAAGCCACCTAGAAAAAATAGGAATGGAAAGGAAGGTGTGAATAAAAGCAATAATTATATGCCTGTTCCTAATGCTCCTAGAAAGAAATGCTATAACTGTGGAAATTCTAACCATCTGGCTTCTTTTTGCAGGAAGAATAAGAATATACACTCCTTACCTTCTAAGTCAGGAGTTAAGAGTTAGTCTGTTAGGTTTAAGCCACAAAATCCTTGTTTTCATTATGGTAGTGTATGGCATTCCATTTATACTTGTAAGGAATATCATAGTTTGTACTATGATTATTATCAAATAAAACCTTCTTTTGAAGAAAGTTGATTTAATTCCTTCTAGTGTAAGTTCTAATGCAAAGTCTGATACTGTAAATTCTGATAAACAGCATGTTAGCATAAACTCTGAAATTAAATCTGCTGCAAATGCTAACAAACTTAATAAGGCCAAAGGATCCAAGCAAGTCTGGGTCCTTAAAACTAATCATTAGTGGTTTTTGTGATTGCAGGGCAACAGGAAAAACATCCTAGTTCTTGATAGTGGATGTTCAGGACATATGACTGGAAATAAAGCCCTGCTATCAGACTTTGTGGAGAAAGCTGGCCCAGGAGTTTCTTATGGAGATGACAACATGGGAAAAACTCTTGGATATGGCAATATCAATCTTGGAAATGTCATCATTGAAAAAGTAGATCTAGTCTCAGGACTTAAACACAATCTGCTGAGTGTTAGTCAAATCTGTGATAGAGGTTATCATGTGGATTTCTTTGAAACTGTGAAGTTGTAAGCAAATCTACAGGCAAAGTTGTTCAGAAGGGATACAGGCATAATAACATTTATGAAGCCAAGCTTTCAACAATTTCTGATGGTTGCAATCTGTCTGTTAAGCAGAGCATCAATTGAAGAAAGCTGGGATTGTCACAAGAAACTCTCTCATTTAAATTTTAACAATATAAATGAACTAGTCAAGAAAGATCTTGTGAGAGGACTGCCAAAATCAGTATTTGCTCCTGATGGCCTTTGTGATTCATGTCAAAAGGCAAAACAAAAAAAGTCTTTATTCAAGAGCAAGATTGAATCTTCAATTCTTGAGCCTTATCACCTAATACATGTTAATCTATTTGGTCTAGTGAATGTCATGTCTATTGCAAAGAAGAAATATGCTATGGTCATAGTAGATGAGTTTACCAGATACACATGGGTGTATTTCTTGCACACAAAAAGTAAAACTGCATCTATCTTGATTGATCATGTCAAACAACTGGATAAATTGGTCCAAGACTCTGTGAAAATCATAAGAAGTGATGTTGGCACTGAGTTCAAGAATTTGATCATGGAAGACTTCTGCAAAGACCATGGAATAAAACAGGAATTCTCTGCTCCTGGAACTCCACAGAAAAATGGAGTTGTTAAAAGAAAGAATAGAACTCTTATTGAAGCTGCACGAACTATGCTTGATGAAGCAAAGTTACCAACCTACTTTTGGGTTGAAGCTGTGCAGACTGCTTGTTTTACTCAGAATGCAACACTTATCAACAAGCATGGAAGGACACCATATGAGATGGTGAAGAAAAAGAAGCCAAATCTGAAGTACTTTCATGTATTTGGGTGCAAGTGTTTTGTTCTTAAGACTCATCCTGAACAGCTATCCAAATTTGATCTAAAAGCTGATGAAGGAATTTTTGTTGGATATCCACTTTCCACAAAAGCCTTCAGAGTCTACAATTTAAGAACAAGGGTTGTCATGGAATCTATCAATGTCTCTTTTGATGATAAGAAGATTACTAGACTTGAAGATTTCAATGATCATGATCAGCTGAGATTTGAGAATGAAGTTTTAAATTCTGATTCTGTAAATTCTGATAGTCTAAATCCTGATACTGCAAACTCTGATGGGTTAAACTCTGATATTATTGAAACTGTGGTGACTACGCCAAAGGAAAATGCACCTGTGCTGGGGGTATATTGAAGATCCAACCACATCTCAAGAAGCATCAGAACCTAGAACAGGCTCTTCAAGTTCTGATTCATCAAGTTCTGATAATTCTGGAAACTCAAATTCTGAAGGATCCAACTCAGAGAGCATAATTTCAGGGGGAGCATCAGAAAATGTTGATGGAGACAACATGGATCATGGGGGAGCATCTAGTTCTAGAGATCACCTTCCATCTGCAAGGAAGTGGACTAAAGCACATACACCTGACTTGATTATTGGAGATCCTGTAATAGGTGTTAGAACTAGAACAACAACATCAAATGAATATCTCTATCATTCTTTTCTTTCTCAAACTGAACCAAAGAAAGTGAAAGAAGCTCTTCAAGATGCTAATTGGGTGCAAGCAATGCAGGAAGAGTTGAATGAATTTGAAAGAAATAAAGTCTGGACCCTAGTGCCAAGACCAAAGAATAGATCTGTTGTTGGTACAAAGTGGGTGTTCAGAAATAAAACTAATAGTGATGGCCTAATTACAAGAAATAAAGCAAGGTTGGTTGTAAAAGGATATTCTCAACAAGAGGGAATTGATTATGATGAAACATTTGCACCAGTTGCCAGATTGGAAGCCATATGGATATTTTTGGCTTATGCTGCTCACAAAAAGTTCAAAGTCTTTCAAATGGATGTAAAAAGTGCTTTTTTTAATGGAGAATTAGAAGAAGAAGTATATGTTGAACAACCTCCAGGTTTTGTAGATTCAAAATTTCCTAATCATGTCTACAGACTTGATATAGCACTTTATGGCCTTAAGCAAGCTCCAAGAGCATGGTATGAGACATTAGCTCAGTTTTTTCTGGAAAGTGGATTTAATAGAGGGACTATTGACAAAACTTTATTCTATCTCAACCATGGTATGATATCATTTTTGGTTCTACAAATGACAGAGTTTGTAAGAAGTTTGCCAAGCTAATGCAGTCAAGATATCAAATGAGTATGATGGGAGAACTTAGTTATTTTCTGGGCATTCAAGTTAAGAAGAATGAAGAAGGAACTTTTATTTGGCAATCTAAGTACACCAGAAATTTGTTGAAGAAATTTGGAATGCAAGACTGTTCAAGTGCATCCACTTCCATGGCCACTGCAACAAAATTGGATAAAGATACTGGTATATCAGTAGATATTACTGATTACAGAGGTATGATTGGCTCATTACTCTATCTAACTGCAAGTAGGCCTGATATCATGTATGCTACCTGTCTTTGTGCAAGATTTCAAGCAGATCCAAGAGAACCTAAGTTAACAGTTGTGAAAAGAATTTTCAAGTATCTTAAGGGTACAACTGATCTAGGATTATGGTATCCTAAGGAATCAGACTTTAAGCTAATAGGTTACTCAGATGCAGATTTTGCAGGGTGCAAAATTGACAGGAAAAACACAAGTGAAAGCTGCCAATTTCTTGGAGGAATATTAGTTTCTTGGTTTAGCAAGAAACAAAAGTCAATTTCCACATCAACTGCAGAGGCAGAGTACATTGCTGCAGGAAGCTGTTGTGCACTAATTCTTTGGATGAAGAATCAGTTACTGGATTATGGGTTAACATATTCTAAAATACCCATTTACTGTGATAATCAAAGTGCTATTGCTATGATAGGTAATCCAGTGCAGCACTCAATGAAAAAGCACATCAGCATTAGGTACCACTTCATAAGGGAACATGTGATGGAAGGTACAGTGGAATTGCATTTTGTTCCAATAGATCAACAACTAGCAGATATCTTCACAAAACCACTGTGTGAAGCTACTTTCACAAGATTGGTAAATGAACTTGGAATGGTTTCAGGTTCTTTCTCTAAATCTGTTTAGTTTATGTTCTGATACATCAGACTTTATGATCAGTATTTACAGATATTACTATCTTTATGTAATCTGTGCTTAAATTGAAATTTTCCTAAGTGCAGATTGTTGTCTGATGTGAATTTCTAAACTCTAATAGTGATATGAATGTTTCTGTGACTATTCAATCCAATGAGGATAAATGTGCTAGATGCTGACCTTGTAGTCTCTAATATACTAGAGATCCCATATTTGAAGTAATTGCTTATGTGGAAATCTTTTAAAACAAGCAAATTCTGATATTGAGCTTGGTTAGGTTTACTTTTTGTATCTTATTACTAAGTCAAAAAATAGAATAGTGCTTCTTATCTGTTAAGTTCTGATTTTGGTAAATCTTATGGATGTACTAAGTGCTGATAAGCCTCACTTATCAAAAGAAAATATAGAGAAGAAAAATAAATACCAAGTACTCCTTTGAGATCTAGAGAAAAATATATGTGGAAGGGAAGACCCAAGTGCACTGCTGGTATTAAGTTATATGCATTAGAAAAGCAAAATAAAATTTCTTTGGTGACTTTTCACATTCTCTGATTACTGGAGAAATACTCTGATAATAGCATAAATTCTGATAGCAGTTGTGACTCACTTACACTGAGAAGCCACTGTGAAAAAGAATGTTAAAAGATGCATAAAATGAGCACAAAACAGTTGAGGTGGACTCATGCATGAACTCATTCTATAGTAGACTTCAGACTAATGACAAATTTTGAGCAAAGTTCTTAGTTATACCTTATTTCTAAGATGTACTAAAGTGAATCAGACTTTACTCTTTGTCTTCTGATATTTAGCTTAAAGCACACACTTACACTCCATATGAATGATGAAAATTACTGTTGTGATCAATGTTGTTTTAGATGAACAGTTTAAGTGTTAGTTGTATAAATTCTGAGGACAAGTTCTGATGATTAAGTTTTGAGGAAACCATATCAGTATTTGTGTGAAGAATTATAGAAATAAACATTCGCTTTTTGAGTATAGAATCCATATTCTGATGACCTTTAAATTCTGATAATAATCAAGTTCTGATGCTTATGTGGCAGTATTTATTTACTTGATTTATTTTTGGTCAATACTTGAACGGTTCTATTTTATCAGAATATTGGTTTAAGTGAGATAAAGACAGTCATAATTACTTGTTTAGTGGGAACCGTTTTTTTTTTTGAAAAACTGCATGTGCATAGTTATCATTACTTATTTCCCGTGCCCATTAACTATTGTCTTAATCACTGCATGGCTGACAGGTGTAAAAACTGTTCAACTTCGTAATAGCTGCTATCAAGTGGAGTGTATAAGTAAAAGAGATAAAAGATTTTAAAATCTTTTATTTACATTTCTTTCTATCCTCTCTCTCTTTTCTCTTAATCTCTCTATATTCTCTGACGGTTTTCTATACAGACATTTTATCAAACACCTTTCAGGCACTCTTATTTCTCACTTCTTTTTCAATGGCACCCAAGGATTTAATCGTCAATGGAGCTAAGTTTGTACCAAACAACTACGCTGCCATTCTCACTAAGAGTGAAGCTCCTTCAGAACTTCATTTTATTCAGGATTTCTTCTCTTATAGTGAAATTGGGTTCGCTTTGACACAGCCAGCAACTTTTTCCGGAACTCAAGTTCTGACATTCTGGAGAACTGGTTTGTATGATGATGGTGGTAAAGCTGGGTCACCAAGCATTGTGTTTACAGCAGGGGATGTTGAGTACATTGTTACTCCATCGACAGTTCGAAAAGCGTTACATCTACCGAAAAACTGTGAGTTTACTTCTGCAGTTGAAGAGCCCCTGCTACAGCAAATGATGGCTAATCTAGGGTATGAAAAGAGTTTGGCTAAGATGGGTCAACTCAAACGCCCATATTCAAAGGGAATGGAGCTTCTTCTTCGATTGCATCACGAAGACGTTTGCCAACAAGTGCTCACATTTTGATGCCATTCCTATTCTGTCACAATAAATTGGGTATGCACTCCTAAACCAGTCTCATTTTGATTATGCAAAGACTGTGTTATGTTTTATAGGAGATAGGATGAAAGAGGACAGGAATATGGTTTACTTTGTTAGGTTCTGTCAGTTAATTTATAGTTACTGTACATCAGATGAACCACAACTAGAAAGTGAACACATAGAACCGTTTAGATTAGCTAAGAGGGCTTTTACAGATCTCTTAACTACTGACAACGAGAAGGAAGTTATGAGACCCCTTAGAATTCCTTTATCAGTAAAGCAAGCTCTGGTAAATGTTGATTCTGATACCTATTCATTGTTATATCCTAATGTCCAACCCACCAACACACAACAGCCATCAGAACCTACCACTACCCAAACACAGCAACCACAGCCATCAGCACATACCAATCAACCATCTGCACCTACAGTGCAGCCTTCTTCTTCTAGAGCAAAGAGGACAAAAACTGTACCTCAGACACAACAAAAGAGAAGGAAGATGATTCTGAGAGATGAATCAGAAGATGAAGCACAGGTTCAACAATCAGAACCTGTTGCTCAAACAGCTGAGAAAGTCTCTCCTCAGAAAACAAAGGAAACTGGGAGTTCTAGGCCCCTCAAAAGGCTTAGAAAGATAAATTCTGATGACAAAGCTCCCAAAGTCTCTCCACCAGCAAAGAGACTAAAGAAGCAAAAAGCAAGGAGGGTTTTAGAAGAGTCTATCTCTGAAGGAGTGGAAGTAGAAGTTGAGGAAGGGGGTCAGGAATCTCTGATCCCAAAAGAACCAGTTGTGATTGAATCTCTTCCCAGTGTTGAACCAGAACTTACTGAAGCTCCATAATCTCCAATTCAAGAGCCAGAGACTGCTACATCACCAATGCCTACACCTCATGTGTCTCCTATTCACTCTCCAGTATATGCTGACAACCCAGGCATAAGTGTTGAAATTGATATCAACAACTTGGTTGTGCCTATGGTCTTGTATGTGGAAGCTCAACCTACTCCACAAGTTCCTCGCCAAACTCCACCAATAACTCCACTGCTTGATGCTGATGACCATGCAGATGAATCTTCTATTGCTTCACATACAATCATTTTATCCAAAGATGCTGATGCTGAAGACTCTGCAAGTTCTGTTGAAGCAAATGCTGAAAATACAGGTGAAGCTGCTACAAATATAAATGCTAATGCAGCTGGTCCTTCAGGACATGCACCTCCACAAACAGTTGGTAAAGCTGAATTAATCAAAAAATTTATTAGAAAGGATGCACCAGTACCTTGGGAGGAAACTCCAAGAGGAGAGGAGCGGACCAAGAAGTGGAATGACTCAGAATTTACACCAAATTCCTACATTCTTTCTGAGCACATTTCAAAGGCTAAAGAGTTACTAACAAGTTTTGATTTCAAAACTCAACTCCGAGTTACAGCACTCAGTACAAGGAACCTTCAAGGTCACCATTCACATATTCAAGCCAAAGTTGACAAGCTTCAAGACTCAATTACTCAACAGGATATGAACTTTAAACTGGATAAGAAAAGATTTTTCAAGCCTGCCTTTAACAGAGTTGAGGCTATTGTAAAAGCTCAGGAGAAACAGCAAGCTCAAATTGCAGAAGTACTAAAGAATCAAGCTTCTCAACAAGTTCAACTAAATGAAATCCAATCTTCAGTGGAACTACTTCTCTCTCTCCTACTACCTCATGATGCCAAAAGGGGAAAAAGGTGGTTAAGTCCAAATGTTCTACTGATTTAGCACTGAAGAAAAAGGATGATGGAAATGATGACCAGGGAAACTCTGAAAAGGGTAGAGGTCATGGTCAAGGCAAATACTTTTCATCTATGAAAGCAAGAACTTCTACACAGAGATCAAGCTCTGATGCTGATAAAAGAATAAGTTCTGATAAACAAGTTCTGACTAAGCCTGATGTTCTGATACAAGGTGAAAGTCAAGAATCACAGAAGTTTATGCAGACACTGAAGCTCAAGGGGAAGGAAACAACAGTCTACTATCAAGACCCCAAGATACAGAAGCTGGATGAAGAAATTTCAAAAAGACTATTTCTCAAAGACAATCCAGAAATGGACTTTGAAAGTCTGAAGGAAGAAGAAGCCAGACTTAAAGCAGAAAATGTCAAATCCAAGTCTAAATCTTATATTACTGCAAAGAAACCTTCAAAGCCTAAGGGCATTATGATTAAAGAGAAGACAAACTCTGAGGCAACCAAATCTATATCCAAAGCCAAATCACAAGTGGAGGTAGATCCAAGGTTCAAGGGAAAAGCTAAAGTTGATGATTCTGTAAAAATCTATCTACCAATCATGGATGAACAAGTAAATGTTGATGAAGATACTAGTCTGATTTTGAAGAAGAAGAAGAATATTCAAACAACCTCAGACAGAGCTCATGTTGTTCAAGATCAGGACTTAGTAAATTCTGATATTACAATTAAGCAAGCAACCTCTGACAGAGCTCAAGTTTTCTTGATATCAGAAGATAAAGAAGAATTAACCTCTGACATTGCTCATGTTAAACCATCAACACTTCTGCTACCTGGGTTCACTAAAGCTCAACAATCTACTCAACCTTTGAAGACTACATCAAGTGGTTTTGAAGCAAGAGTTATTCTAGGAAAGGAAGCTAAAGACAAATCAGGATTGGGTAGTTCTAATGAAAGAAGAATACACAACACTACCAATGATCCAACTTCCTTAAGTGCACCAAGAGTAGGAACAACTCTTGAAAGATTGAATCAATTGAAGTCTGTACAAATGGTCTACCACTCTATGCTAAAAGAAGATATCATGCTATACTTCATGACAGATAGGAGGGTATTCCAGATAAGAAAGGATGTTATTCGTTTGAAGTACTTTAAAGAATTGCAACATGTGCTATTTCTACTTCAAGTGAAGAACAGATCAACAGATGGTGATGCCAGATACATAAGGTCTGATATTGAAAGACAAAAAAAATTATACTTTGTAAAGTCTGACAGGCCATACTATCCTAAGTACAGAGCTCACAATGGAGAACTAGTTGAGATGAAAACATATACCGCCAAATTCACTACATTTTGGGTATTAAGGGTGTTGAATTTAATCTGGAGTCTGACAAAGCTTATCTGATCAGATTAGATCAGCAGATAAGGAAAGCAAAGATTAATGATCTCAGGGCTGCTATCTTTCAGATATGAGAAGATACAGCTGAACTTAAATATGTAAAAAGGAGGATGCAGAATGAACTTGAATATGCTGAGAGGAGTTTGTTAAAGAACTATCTCTGAACAACTCCTGATATTCGAGAGATCACACACTGAAGCCAAGTCAAGGACTACAACTGTTAAATTTTGAAAGATATACAGGCTAAAGCTGATATCAGACTTTAAGGATGGTAAAAGCTACAAGGACTGTGAGTTGTAGTTATCTAGTCAAATTCTCATATGCATTTGTACCTAATATTTTTGACATCATCAAATATCTATTGAACTTGTATATTATGCTAATTTACAAGTTGGGGGAGATTGTTAGATATATTTGTGATGTCATGTCTAATAATGATTTATGTTTAGTTTTCAGATCTTGACTAACAGGACAAATCAGGACTTAACTGGAAATCAGTACTTATACTGAAGTCAGAACTTAAGATATCATAACTTAAGTTATCATAACTTAAGTTATCAGAAGATATTCATCAGAAGATAATATCAGGACTTAAGAAGACATTCAGATAAGGAAGGCAGCTGATTGAAAGTAAAGAAGATCAAGACTAAAACAAGAAGAGATATGCATGGAGAAGAATTCTATGAAGAATAGAAGACTTGGAGGAAAAGATAACTAATTGATATATTTTAGGATACAGAATCATATTTGATATCAATTAGAGATTATCTTGTAACTGTGTGGTATATAAACATAGACATAGGGTTTACACTATATGTGTTATCATTATCGAGAATATTATTCATTGTAACCCTAGCAGCTCTTAGTGATATTGTTCATCACTGAGAGAGAACAGTTCCATTGCAATACTGTTTTATTAATAAGATTATTCTTTGTTACATACTTGTGTTCTTAATTCGATTTGATTGTATTATACACTGTATTTAACCCCCTTCTACAGTGTGTGTGACCTAACAAGTGATAACAATAGAATTATATACTCGCCATTAGGATAATAATGCTCATCAACCTAAAATTCCTTTCTATACTAGTAGAATTCTTTGGTCTCACCTTCATCTTTCTCGACATAAATGCATTCCTTCATTTCTCTGTACATTGCCTTGAGAACTGGAGTCTCGTCATACTGATAATAGTTTCCCAGTAATGGCTTCATTACCTCTGCTGCACCTCCATTTACTTTCATCACTCTCTTGTTACTTGTACCGCCATATGTCTTGTTCAACTATTTCTTAACTACTGCATGACACATATTACTTCTTGTACACCTTTTGTTATTCGCAGGCTCTCTGTTAGTCAAGTATAAAACCTTAAGTTCATTGTCACATCTACTCTATTTTTTCTAGGTGAAGGTAGGTTCAAACTAAGTTTAGACATTTGTAATGGACTCTGAGAGTAACGTTTGAATAGGATTACCAAGGTATAGCACATAATACGTACAAGGGGTGACAGATTTTTTAGATAATGCCTTCCCAGTTTGTGCGAGGGCAACGAAATGAAGTGCCCTTGCAAAACCTGTATTGATCGTAAATGGCATACAAGAGAGGTCATCAATGACCATCTTGTTTGTAGTGGTCCTTCCCTAGCACATGTCAAATGGATTTATGAAACTTCACAAATGAAGCTAAAGGTTAGTACTAACTTCATGGATTACGAAACAGGGATGGATTTTGGGAATAACTTATAAGAGGTGTTCAAGTGTATGGGTAAAAAGTGGGAAAATTGTGAAGGAAGACCAAATGCAGAGGCACAAAAGTTTTATAGAAGGGTTGAGGAAGGAAAATAACCATTATTCCCGAGATGTACTAACTTTTCTCGATTAGGTTTCATGATCAGACTCTATCATTTAAAGTGTGTTCATGGAATTAGTGAGTCCACATTTGGGGAGTTGCTTAAGCTAATGAAAGAAGTGTTTCCTGAAACCCACCTGCCTTTGTCCTTCAATGCTGCAAAGAATGTCATTAAGGATTTAGGTCTTCATTATGAGAAAATACACGCATGCCCAAATAGCTGCATGTTATATTGGGCAGAAAATAAAGATAAAGATGAATGTCATACTTGTGGAGTTTCAAGGTGGATTGTACAAGAGAAAAAAGGCTGTGGTGTTAATAACGAGCCGGATAAGTTGATTCACAAAGTGTCGGCAAATGTAATGAGGTATTTTCCACTAAAGCCAAGATTGCAAAGAATGTTCATGTGCAAAGAGTTTTCCAAGATTATGACATGGCATGGAGTGGGACGTAAAAAGGATGGGAAACTAAGACACCCGGCTGATGGCGAGGCTTGGAAAATGATGGATGCTCAACATCCTGATTTTTCCTCGGAACATCGAATGTGAACTTAGGTGTAGCAGCAGACGGATTCTGCCCATATCGTACAATGAATTTAACTCATAGCACATGGCCAATTATGTTGGTAAATTATAACCTTCCACCTTGGTTGTGTATGAAGCAAGAAAATTTGATACTCTCAACACTAATATCGGGTCCAGATTCTCCAGGCAATAATATCAACGTGTATATGCAACCTTTGATTATGGAGTTAAAAGAATTATGGGATATCCGCGTTGAAACTTACGATGCCTTGACTGACCAGAATTTTAAGTTGCGTGCACGCGTGATATGGACCATTAGTGATTTTCCCGGATATGCAATGTTGTCCGGCTAGATTACGAAGGGAAAACTAGGCTGTCCTGTTTGCCATTATGAGACTTCTTTATGTTATTTAAAACACAGCAGAAAGATGTGCTACATGAACCATAGGAAGTTTCTTGAGCCTACACATAAGTGGAGGCTAGATAAAAAAAACTTTAATGGTGATTTTGAAATGGGACGGATTCCATCAGTTCTATCAGGAACTGATATTGAAGAGTTGTTGCAGGGGTACGAAAACCATTTCAGGAAGGGCAAGAAAAAGGTTAAAAATGAATCTCCTTTCAAAAAGAAATCAATTTTTTTTATTTATCATATTGGAGACATAATCCACTTCGACACAACCTTGATCCCATGCACATTGAAAAAAACTTATGTGACAAAATATTAGGTACTCTACTTAATATTAGTGGCATGTCAAAGGATCATTTAGAAGCGCGTTTCGATTTACAAGAACAGAATATAAGAAAGCCCCTTCATCTTGTTTTATCTGTTGACGAAAAGTCATATGAAATTAGACCTGCAATATTCGACATGACAAAAAAGGAGAAAGAAATCTTTTGCTCCGTATTGAAGAATGCAAAACTGCCATACGGTTGTGCTTTGAATATTAGTCGGTATGTAAGCATAAGTGAGAAAAAGATGGTTGGGTACAAGAGCCATGAGGCTCATTTCATGCTCCATTATTTGTTACAATTTGCTGTGAGAAGAACATTAAAGCCGAAGGTTGCATTACCGTTGATTAAACTGGGCACATTTCTCAGAGGTCTATGGAGCAAAGTGATCGATTTAAATGACCTCAAGAAGCTGCAAAAAGATGTTGTCGACATACTTTGTCGATTTGAGATGATTTTTATACAATCATTATTTGATATAATGGTCCACCTTCTTGTTCACTTATGCCGGGAAGTTGAATATGGAGGACCAGTGCAACTTAGGTCCATGTTTCCTATTGAGCGGTTCCTTAGAAAGTTAAAATCTTATGTTTGAAATAGAAGTAAACCGAAGGTTCAATTGCAGAAGGTTATTTGGAAGAAGAATGTGTCACATTCTGTTCAAGATTTTTGACTGGTGAAGGAGAAACAGAAGATACCATGTCTCATTCTGCAAGAAATGCAAGTTTGGAGTATCATATTGGAACAAAAAAGAATCAAGATGGAAAAGTCTTTAAATTGAAACATGCAGATTGGAAGGCTTCTCATCAATATGTTCTATTCAACTCCAGCAATAATGAAATAGAGAGTCTGATTAGGTAAGCTTTCAAGTCCCTTTCTCATTTAATTCAATTTTATGTCATCACTGTTTACCTTTCTTAGACTAAGTAAACTTCATTTTTATAGGGAGCATCGAGTTTCATTGGATGGTGAGGCAACTTTGAAAAGATTCAAAAGGGAAAGAACGCACACTTCAGATTTTTGGATATGGTTAAAAGAACAGGTTCTGAGTAAGGACTCGATTTCTAGAGATTTAGAGGTTCTCGCATTGGGTCCTAATAGAGCAGCGAGACGGTTTACCGGCTACGTAGTAAACAGATATAGATTCCATACCAAGTCTAGAGATTCACTGTGTATTACACAAAATAGTGGTGTTTTTGTAACTGCAGAGACCACTAGTTTTGCTAGTTCGAAAGATGAAAATCCAGTAGTTGGGAATGTTAACTACTATGGATCAGTCGAGGAAATTTTTGAACTAGATTATTGGGGGGTTTTAATGTGGTCCTTTTTAAATGTTGTTGGTACCAAGAGGAGAAGGATGAATATGGTCTTACTAAAGTAAATTTTAATAAGTTAAGCCACAAAAATGATCCTTATGTTATGTCATCGCAAGTACAATAAGTCTTTTATGTTCAAGATCCAATTCAAAAAATGGTTCATTATGTTATTAAGAAGTTGCCAAGGGACGTGTGTGATGCTGAGAATGAGAATGCAACTAAAGAAGAGATCAGAACCACTATTTTAGATGATATCGATATTGATCCTGAAATAGAATTTGAAGTTGGCGACGGGAGTTGCTTCAGAGATGATGTCCCCCAAATATAAATTCCATTTATGTCTCCCTAGATCCCAGAACTTGTTTCTTATAGAGAATTACTTTGCTTGATTTTAGTCATGTTTTATTTTCCAGATTAAAATGCATTGTCCACTATCTATTTGTAATTTGATCAAATGTCGTGAAACTGTTTGATGTTTCAGATTTAATGGTTAATTGTTATGTCAGATTTGAATCATCCTAAAATTGTTCTTACACATTCTGTGCATTTATGATATTTACGTTCAATTTTAACTGTTAGTTTCAGGAGATTATATGTTTTTTTGTAGATTTGTTCTATATTTGTATTTTTTTTGTTAGCCTGTTCAATTTATTGTATTTTTATTTCTTGACATATGGCACATTGTTGCTGTTAATACCTGATTAGAAATATTAATCAGTGAAACACAACGACTAATGCTGAACTCTTTTAATTGTATAAAAATATTAGCACTTCTTGTTTTAATTTCTGATACATATTTAACTAAATTATCAGCACTTCTTGTATAAAAATATCAGCACTTATTGTATAAAAATATCAGCACTTCTTGTATAAAAATATCAGCACTTCTTGTATAAAAATATCAGCACTTCTTGTTGTTGTGCAGTATACACATTTTTATTCTGAACTCTTTTGATTGTATAAAACTATCAGCACTTCTTGTTTTAATTTCTGATACATATTTAACTAAAATATCAACACTTATTGTATAAAAATATCAGCACTTCTTGTATAAAAATAATAGCACTTCTTATTTTAATTTCTGATACATATTTATAAACTTGACTGAAGGATGGACGACACAACAGTTAATGTGAGGTTGCACTATGAAGGGAAGTTTAAGAAGACATCATATGTTGGTGGAAAACATTTCATTGTGATGGGCTTAGACGTTGAATCCTTTTCTTATTATGTGCTCATGGAATTGGTCAAAGATAACCTACATTTTACTGAAATTGGAAGAATCTACGCAAGCAGAGGAAGAAAAGGTGGTTGGCAGCTGTTGTCAAATGATAAGAAAGTCATGGCTCTTGTGGAAGATTGTGCTCCTGGTTATTTAGTGAACTTCTACATCGACAACATTGTTGACAAACAAATTGAGCCAGCTCCTCAAATACAACCTCATGTGATCACTCGGCCTAGGGAAAGCTTCATCCAAGGTATTTATATATGTAATGTTTAAATCACATATAATGGTATGTACACTGAATTCTAAAGTACGTTATTGATAATTGTTACAGCTTCCCCTGAGAAACCACTGAAGCATAAGTTTGTTACCACACATCAACTCCAGCAGTAAATAAAGAAAATGGATAAAAACTTGCCCAAGGTGGGTGGTTGGCAGGATATTTTAACAAAAGAAAGTGGACAAGATGTACATGTCACTGAAAATGAGAAAGTAACTGCGAGAAGGAAGTTAGCCTTAGAACCATGTGCAGGGGATGTTGAAGATACTGGAAATAAGGATGTTGTTGAAAAGGTATTTAAATGATTACTTTTGAAAAAAACAATTTGAATGTATATATATGCTTCCCTGATTTATTTTATACACTTGTAGTTACGACCACCACCACCGCTCTCCGAGTATTTAAATTTCAAAAGCTGGTTGCAGAGAGGATAGTGAAGATACTCGTATTGATGTTGCTGACAAGGTATTATTTACACCTCTTTTTTGTATTAACTGTTAAATACAATTTTTAGCCATTTTTCACCCAAACACAGCTTTTGTAATGTGCATACAATTTGTATATATTGAGAGAAAGAAGTTAATTATGCATTTTCTAATTTAAATGTATATTGTTTCTGATTAAGTCCAAACGACCTCATCTGTTAATCATGCATTTTCTAATTTAAATGTATATTATTTCTGATTAAGTCCAAACAACCTCATTTGTTAATCATGCATGTTCTAATTTAAATGTATATTGTTTCTGATCAAGTCCAAATGAAATTAAATATTAATTCGGCTAGATGCTCAATCAATCATTTTTCAGATGATCGCGAATGATGCATTTTATTTTTTAATATTCAGTAACTTTCACTAATAATCATATACTATCTAATTTCTCATTGTTACCATCCAAATAAAGTAGTCGATTAATCATGCATTTTTCTGATTTATTTATCTACACTTGCAGTTACCACCACCATCACTGCTCCCCATGTTTCTCAAAAGAAACATGGAAAAAGTGAAAAAGGCTTGATGTAGAGGGGATGCTGATAAAATGGTATATTATTACCATTGCTTTTGATCGATTAGTCACCTTTTCTGATTTTCACCTATTTAAATTTATAATCTATTTAATTGTATACTAATGTCTTGTAGTTGCCACCACCTCCACCACTATGCGAGTATGAAAAGTTGAAACTGGATAAAATGAGGGCAAATAATGAAGTTTATAAATCACTCGGGTTGCCTCAGATAGTTTCTACTTTTAAAGATGCAGTGGAGTCGAGTAATAAATCAAAAGGTAAAAAAGGGAAAGAGACAGCTATTGAGGAAGACGACTCACAATATGTTCCGACAAATGAAGGGGACGTTGAAAGCGATGATTCGTCTGAGGTATACGTTATTTGAATATTTATTTTTTTGGTTATTGTTGGCTTAATTCACTTTAATACCAAGTATGATTAATTAATTCTAAACACAAATGGCAGGACATTGAATCTGTTAAGCAAAAGAAAATTGATGTTGGGCCAAGGACTCGTTCATGTTACGACCGGCATTTTATGTAATATTATTTGTGAATTTGGTATAATATTAAGTTAAATGAAAATATATTCAATGATTGTACGTTTGTGTGAGTGAAAATTTCTGCATTATAAATTTGCTTTGGGTAGTATATGATTTTTCAAAGCAAGAGTTTATTTAATTTCTTTATTTTTGATTTATAAGGAATATTCTAAGCTTTGGAAAAATCTTCTTTTAAAAGGCATTTTATTCACAAATTTTGAAAATGATTTTATAAAGTCTCTAAAAATACAAGTTATTTTATGGTATAAATTTTATAATTTTTGAACTTGTATTTTATTTTATAAAAATAAATCTTTACAAATTTTATTTGTTATAATTATCAAATTACATAAGAGACCATGCATGCAAATCATCTTTCTATTCTCTCAAAGGGCAAATAAGACTTTTCCAACCCCACTAACTCATTTGATTATTACCAAATTACTACCTTAGCCTTGCATGCAAAATGGCCTAACTTTAGCCAAGGGACATTTTTGTAAGTTCTCACTTCCACTCATTACTTGTCAACCAAATAGCATAAAACAAACAAATCAAAGTGGAGAGAAGTCATTCATCATTTCATACTCCAACACACCACAAAAATTTCTCTCTTCCCCTCCCTCCCTTTTGCTCTCGGCCGAACCCCATTTTCCCCACTCCCTTCCATTTTTCAATCCATTTCTCATCTTCCCTAGTGTAATTCTTTCACCTACATTTATTTTATATACTTCCCAAGAGTTTTGTGATTTGGAAGATGAAGTTTCATGGTTGCATGTGTAGTTTTGTGTGATCTCCAAAGAGAAACTCTTGATTCTTGTGAATTTAAGAGCTCTCTATGAGATATATTATGTATATGTGCTAACTAAGTGTTTTATGGAGATATCATGCTTTAAAATCCTTTGCATGCTACTGAAATCTCATTATAAATTTATGTTTAGCCATGCATGCTAGTTTTAAGACATTAAAATGATGATCAACCATGTTTTGCATGCTATTCTTTTCGAAATCATGTTGTTATCTATAAAATTCGAAATAGATGTGCTTAAATAGATTGTTTCCATGATGAATTTCTTATTAATACTTAAAAGAAGTTATATTTCATAATTATTAAGGATAAGTATTAGGTGCAAGTCGATTTTGCAAGCATTTACAACTTTATGCCTAGCCGAAATCCTGTTATGTGCTTTTCATGAGTTGCATGTTATATATTTAGTTGCATGTTGTTGTTTTTAGGCATGGATGATCTCACCCAATGTTATTTTGAGGATAAAGGAGTTAGTTCAGTAGATTACCATGTATAAGTCTTGGTTTAAGTATTGAGTTTTTGTTAGTTGAGTTGTCAAGTCAAAACCTTGGAAAAATGAGAGTTATAGTTTCTGCAGAAAAATCAGTTTAATACCCTGAGGTTTAGAGTGAGTTTTGACCATGTCATTGATGTGCACTTTGAGGCCCAAGCTACCAGAAGTTAGTATGGGGAGTATATAATAGGTTTTAGGAGTTGGTTGGAGGTTTGCATGTCATTTGGTTAGGTGCACAAGTAGAATAACAAAATCTGTCCAGCAGGGGACAGTTTTGTTGCAACTTAGAAATAGGGAGATTTGGCCATGTCATGGGTAGGCCCTCATTAGGCCCAATTGGGCCTTAGTTAGAGGGTATGTCAGAGAAGTTTTTCCAACCATAGTTCATAGGATATGAGCTAGAACCATGTGTCACAAGTTAATTCAAGTCAGGGCATTTTCTGCCCAGAAAAACAGGGGAACCTTGGACTTTTAGCTTAGGCCCAAGAAGGCCCAAGCCAGGCCTTTGAGCCACATCAAGCTTGTGAGATGCCCTTAGGTCAGGAGAGTCTTGTGTAAAAATTTTGAAGAAAAACTTGTAGTTTAAGAGTGTCTAATGCACTCAAGAAATCTTAGTTACCATTCTGAAATTTGCACCAGTGAGCACTTTCACTTATCACATAGTTTTAGAACACTTAGAAGTGAGTATTAGGTCAACCACCATAGTTGTAAGATAGTATAAGGTCAGTAGAGAAAAAGGCACAAGTGAGGGTCAATAGGTTTTGGATAATTTAGGAAAGACACATTGAGTTAGGAAGCCCAAATTTGAAGACTTTGTTTAGTTAGCGACCAAGTGACTTAAGTGGTGAGTCGAGATCATCCAAGCCTAGTGTGGCATTATGGTGTATATGATGTTATTTGGTATTAATATACGATATGTGATTATGTGGCTACGTGTGTACATTTGAAAATATAATGGTGGATATGAATTAAGTGCGTATAGGCCTAAGTGTCATCCATGTTTAATTTCGGGTTGTAAATAGGTTAAGATGGTAAGAATATATTATAATGAGGATTATTATTATTTATGTAGGATCTCGAGACGAGGGAAAACTTTCCATAAAAGTCGAGTGAACCTCCAGTTGTTGCTCCTACCAGTCAGACCAGACCAGTCTATCTCAAGGCAAGTGATTCAACTTGACCTTCGTATTTACTGTAAACAGTTTATATATATATCGATGCAATTATCCTGAGTCATTTTGATACATTTAAATCAAGCGTATCTTTTGCTTATCTTTGAGTTACATAGAGATGTCATGAACCCTCGAGTACGTATTGCAAGTAGTTCAAAAGTCTTTCATGATAGTTTAATGCCATGATAAAATAGAGATTTGTTATAATACTTTATTGATCCTTTTGATTATCATGCTATTGATCCCTGAGAAATCTTGATATTGCACCCTGATGCTTTGATTCAACTCTTGAAATAACCTCGATAGAAACTTTATCTTGATACCTAAAAGCCAATCATTTCTTAAATTCATTCATGATTGTTTGATAACCCTATCCTTACCCTAAAGCTTGATACCCTGTTATATCTTGAGCTTATGATCACTTTCTTTATATTTTAACACCTCTATCCTATTGGAACGAGTGATGCTTATCTTCTTGATATTCTAATACCTATACCTTGTCTACAACCATTGCTTTAAGCCTAGTTTGGCATTACTCTTTCATATTATCCAATAGCCTTGCTCAATTTCCTTGTCAAAGTTCTTGTTTATGGAAACCTCTCAATTACCCTAATATAGTAAAGTCTAGTGGATCATGGCCCTGAGATTTAGTGTCATATTTCCAGTGTTTCAAGTTGATCTATAATCCCTTGATAAAAATGATTACAGTCGAAAGAGATTTTGTCATAAATCGACATCAGTTTTTAAAATGATTAAAATGTGGATTTTTCAGTCCCAAAGGGGGATAAATGTTTTCTTTGAATGGTGGATCTGGACTGAGACGCGAGTCCTTTCCACACTTATATTAGGCTTAAAAGTTGCCTAGGGATTCCCAATAATGTTTTAGAACCCAGCGAGGTTCGGGATTACTTCGCGGCTGATCACCGGCTGTAATCCGTAGCGTCATAAAATGATTTTGATTAAGAATGATTTTTAAAATTTGTTTTGATGCAAGCAAAATGATGCCAACTCACATAAGTTTATCTCTCGTTATCATTGATTATGTCTTTCCATTGTCATTCCTAAAGGTATACCTCGATTTATGTTTTACGTTGTACTATTAGCACTTGTTGAGCTTTTGGCTCACTTCTTGCTTTACCCTTATATTACAGCTAGCAGCTATGGTTAGACTCAAGCAGACTGCCCGTAAGACCTGTGATGCTGATGCTTATGTTCGAGCTCAGGTAGAATAAGTAATAATAGTTGTGTGAGGACTCGGTATTTGTAATCAGATGTAATAGTTGGTAGTGTTGGGCTGTTCCAAACCCTAAACTGTAAGATCTTGGATTTTGGTTGTGTATTCTTCATTAAAAAGATGTAATAGCTATATTTATTTCGCTATTTAAGTTGGGGGTGTGACAGTTCATGAGCCAATACAGCCCCTGGAAAATCTGGCACTGCAACTGAGAGGGCAGCTACAAGGGCTTATTTCCACAACCTGTTAAACCGACATCCACCAAGATTTTTAGACAGTCAAACAATGATGGACCAGCTCCTGGTACGATTGCTGCTTATTTCCCATTACGAGACCGTCAAATGAATAATGATGAAGCTCCGATGAATCAGAATGTTGTTAAATTCGAAATGGAACAGAATGCAGATGAGGAAGTCCAAGAAGGTAACATGTATTCGTCTTTTTGGTTTATTATCATTTTATGTTTTGTAATACAGTTTCACTGATCGTACCTTATTTTTTTTGTACCTGGTATATTAAGTACGTGCTCCTAGAAAACGTAGAGGACCGACAAAAATGACTAGGGTTCATGGAAGGAACCCTAATGAGAAAGTGGTCATTTCTTTGAATGCAAATGGTCAAGCAATTTCGGATATAGAAGGTGTGGCACCCTCCAAACCCGGGTCAGAAGTTTGGGGTCCACAACATAAACACAATATATCAACCTGTATAAGAAACATTATTTATAATGACCCTGCTTCGGAAAACCATGGATCGCAACAGGTTAAAGTATGAAAACAAGCCACAATCTTAATTATTACATCGTACCAAAACCCAACTAATTTAACTTACAATTGATAATAAAATCATTCTTACAATCTGACTATCTCTTTACCGCATGAAACTTCTGCTAGCTCAATCCAACTAGACTGGAACCTTAGCCCGTACTTTGGACTGAGGAACTTCAATATCATCCATATTCTTTTCGACTGTAAAATATATAAAATAATCGCAAGGGTGAGCTATCTAGCTCAGCAAGTCATGATAACGATAATAGAGGTTAAACCATGATCAAATGTGATGACTCAAAGGAATCAAGTTTCTTTTTAACTGTTCATTAGAATTGGATATTCATTTTAAGTTTTAAAAACCAAGGTTAGGCTGCTGATCAGTCACGCACTAACCCCGAGCAAGCACACAGCACTGCTCTAATTACTGGATCCAAGGCACACATGGGCCTAACTTGACCATTGGTATGGTCTGACCATGAATCTTGTCCACATATATAAATACTATCCAATTCTAAAGCAGTTCAATATGATAACAATATGATTCAATAAAACAAGATCATAATCGATGATGGTTAAACATTTGCATAAAAAACATAAGAAAACTCATGGATATCTCAAAGGTATATCGGGGTATGTATAAGAAACGGTTTTCAGTTTGTACAAGGGTCAGGCATCAAACCAGTAATGATTTTTCAGGATATGGTTCTTTGATGTTACTAAGAATGATTGGGGTATAAAAGTTTATGTGTTTTCAAACCATTTTCTTCTGGTGTTTGGTAGTTAAACATTTGGGAAATAGTATCATATTTGTGTGGTTTGGTGTCTGAGGATCAACAAAGGATGGTTTACAAAGAACAAGGTTGACGGCTCAAGATCAAGAAAAATCAGGGATTCAAGGGTAAATAGTTTAATGTACTTGCAATGTAAACAAGAGTTATTTTGAATAATAGCGACATGTTATGAAATAGTTCAAAAACATTGATAATATATCTTGAAGAAAAATTTAGAAATACTTGCCTTACAAGGCTTTATAACTATTACTGATCAACTCTGAGCCGACTTTGCTGCTCAGGCTCTAACGTCCAATCACTAGATCCCATTGGATTCGATTTCGACACCCAGGTCTTCCTGTTGGAACTCTACGGAGCTCGTCGACTAACCAATAGGTCATTTTTAGTCCATCGTCCACTTTCAAGTTCCCGACTATAACCTACAGGGTCGAAATACCCTATGTTAGACGTCTAGGTATGCTTGACATATCCTTGATACTAATTCTTACCCAATGATATTCAAACCCAACTCGTAATTATTCATATTAGAATAACACAGAAAACATTTAGGGTTCACATTCTCGAAATTGATCCAGTGTTCATTTTCAGAAAATATGTATACTTGTTATTTTAAGATATTAGGGTTACTGTGTGTTGGTTAAACCTACGACACAACATACAATTAGGTTCTGTATAAAACATATGTATATGTATTTACTTATACTCGCTCGACGTCCCGATAATCCTCGGATACGCTCCCGTATTTTTTGTTTAGTTCGATTTTCTCGGAAATCAGGCAGCGTCCCCTTTGTTTATCGGACTACCCGTCGAAACATCAATCGACGTCAATTCAACAACAACAACCCAATCACAACTCACAAATTCCAATCACTGATACAATTTAGTAATCACAACCAACTTAACCATCACGATTCAATATTTACTAATTAGCTATTTCGATCCAGAATAGAAACACAACACGACTTTTATTTAATAAAAATATTAGGACTCAGAATCGTGTCATCACCGTCTACCGTCGGCTCTCCGGGGCTCATCGCCGAGGGCGGTAAAATTTGCGGGTACCCGATTCATTTGGGTTTCCAACGCTAAATTCTACCGATTAAAATTCCGAATAATTACGACTTCATAATTCAAATAATCATCACAATATTCATTCGAATTTTCCAAAATAATTCGAATATGTAATATGATAATAATTGAATTAATTTTAACCAAAATACCACAATAAAAAAGAATCAGGAATCACAAGACCATCACCACACGCGCACACGCGCATATAACAGTACATCACATAATCGAAAACAGGAGGGACACGGCCGAAAAAGCACCGCACAGGCGGCGATACCACACACACCCGCACCTACAACTCACACTAACGCACGCACACATGTTACACATACTAACACAGATACATACACAGGTACACATACGGAAACACATCACACGCGCCTCCACAGCCACCTCGCCGGAAAGCGAGGGACGGCGGCGATCGGAACCAAAAGAACAGCGACACCGCATGCAGCACACGGCAGTATACACAACAAATACGTATATATATATATACTCGCACATAGGCCGCACCGGAGTTTCACCGAACTCACCAGAACAAGGGCGGCGACGGGGTAAAATATCAGATATGAAAACCAGAAAATGAAATAGGGGAGAGTGATGCTGTGGAATGAAAGAAAAAGAGTGGGGTTTGGTTTTATTATTTATTTTATTTCATTCATTCATTTTTTTTTATTTTTTTTCTCAACTGTACAATACAGTACACATGACAGTACAAGTAGTACAATCCTGAAATTCAAATATGTATATTATTGGATAATTATGAAGATTCTAAGACCCAGTTTATCCCGAAATTCGAAATTAATGAAACGAGGTGTGAATAAAACAGCCCCCGAAAATTACGAAAATACTTTTAAAATATCATAAGTATCCCGAAGTTAATAAAAACATGAATTCTGAAATTTTAAAATGATTTTTAAAATGCACTTTATATCCGCTTTTATCAGTAAAGCGAAACAACGAGCGCTTGAAATTAATCCCGGAAATTTCCAAAATAATTTTAAAATTCTTGGAATATTCCAAACTTAAATAAATATGAGTTTCATAATTTTTGAAGAATTTTAGAATTAAATATGGATTTTACAAATAAAAAGCATTCAGAAAATCATTTAAAGATAAATAATTAATAAAATATTGATTTCTTAATTTTATAAAATCCTAAAAATAATTATTGTAATTATAAAATCATAAAAATAATTTTTGGAAACATTCCCAATATTTATGCAAATAAATTTTACACCAAATCCACTTTTGAAACTGAAAACAATCCAATACGACTCCATAATTAATCACACGAACAACTCGGTGTATTATAAATTACACATATATAATAATCAACCAACACAAAGCGGTCAAAACCAATACACATATTTTATTTAATAATTTCCGTAATAATCACATATTTAAATATTTCAAAAACACACGAGTCGTTATATCCTTCCCCCCTTAAAAGGATTCTGTCCTCAGAATCTGGTCTAGCTAATTAAGTGAGGATATTTTTCAAGCATATCTGACTCAAATTTCTGAGTAGACCCTTCTACTCGAAGGTTCAAACGTACTCATAATAGGTATGCATTCATTTCCAAGGACTTGCCTTTAACGATCAAGAATTTGGATTGATCACTATATGCAGAACAACTTGGACAAGAGCCCCATTGGCTTCTGATCAATTACTTAATTTAAACCCAATACTTATAACTTTAATATTGACAAGTAAAATACATTAGGTGTACACACGGGTGTGACGGTCATACCATTTATGAACAACTTTATCTATATTTATCAATACCCCGAATGGTTTACTAATTTTAGGACTTAGCTTGTCCCTTCTTCTCAAACTTATCCAATCCTTTTTCAAGACGACACTTTTACTAACACTACTGGTCCTATTTCTATACTCCTACTTTCTCTCAATACAATTCCGTCTTCTCTTCTTCTCTCTCTTTTTTTTTCTACTCCGAGCTGCTTTAATCAATATCCCTACGCTCTTGGTGTGCTGAATTAATTTAGAATTTAACAACTTTCTTCCTCCTACTTTATCTCAATAAGAATGGGGACCTACACTTGCGTTCACATGAAGATTAATAAAATAGCATTCTAAAGCTGTCATTGCTGATAAATGATCATTCCAGTGTTTCCTTAAAGCTCAACCTCTCAACATATCTTATATTTCCTGAATTATTTTCGTACTTGGATTCTCCGCTTAAGGATAATAGGCGGTGCTCGTGTTCAACTTGGTTTCCAAGCATTTAAACATCTTTACTCTTTTTCATCAGTTAAGGCTGAAAAGTAATTTCATATATTCACATATTATCACCTTCAGGTATTTGAACTTCAGGTTTCACTCTTTCCAATTCTTTTATTAATTCCTTGGTAGTCTTAACTACACCCAATCCTTTCGTTCTGTATAAGGCATCTGTTATCATACGGCTTTGCTTAAGTAGTTGTAATTGGATCAATTCAGAATCTTTGGTTACCCTTAGTCAAAATTTCATTCTTAAAGACCCAACGTATGGTTGTTTTCCTTTTGATCTTTGGAGAAAAATATATGGGTATTCCATGCAAGTTTTCTTATTCTTTGAGTAGCTGAGGATGTTATCAATAAATATAATTTACTTATCCAAGTACTCCTTATATACCACGTTCCTTAATTCCTTATAGACAATTGATACACTTGTTATTTCTGATAATATCACCGGGGCTTGCAATACTTATAACTTATTTTAATCGTAATCTCTGTTATGTACTCAGGTCGGATCTTAAGTTAATTCTCAATACATAACATACTTCTTGAATCAGGTCTCATAAGTAATCAATTATTTATAGGGTCTCACTTCTTCTTATTCATTGTTTTGTTAAACTTCTGATAATCAGTACATACTCTTATAATTTCATTCCTTTTCTCTAACAATACCACTGATACATTTCACGATTCGCTTCTTGTAAAACCATTCATTGGTCTGCCTTGCCACTAGGTCTCTAATACCTCACCTTACTTCTTTGACGCGTCCAACACTTTCTAATCCGTCTTAACATATCCTTCTTATACCTGGTTATCATTATTTTTCTTTAATTTCTGAACATCTTGGCATCTCTTCAATAACTCAAATACTTAATGTTGTGAGTTTTCCTGTGAGATTTCATTTCTTAATTCTTCTACTTGTAGCATCCAGGTGCCGGAAGAAAATCTGAAGATATCGTGATCATTTTCCTGGGCGCATAAATTTCCTCTTACTAACTGCTAACATCGTGATCCATTTATCTTTCTTTCCATCTCGTCATACTATCCATCCTTGCTTCTTTTGGATTATAACCTTTAGCTTCCAATTCCAACTTCCAAAATTCCATAGTTAATTCTTCTGGTGCAGACTCTATGCTCGTTCCCTCCTTTTTGCCTATCGCTTGTCACTATTTTTGCTTTTCCTCGTGAATACATACTTCAACTCTTATGGTCCATATAGATCTTACACCTTTCCCCATACATATCATGTTTCCCAATCTTTCAAAAGAAATATTATTACGGTTAGTCCGGATTATGAATAGGATACTTCTGCTCATAAGGTTTCGGTTGTCTGGGTGCATATACAATAACTTTATTGTGCTGCATCAACACACATCCTGCTTCCTTATGAGAAGCATCACTATAACTACCAAATCTCCTTGATATTTTTAAAATTGATAAAATAGGTGTTGAAATCATTCTTTCATTTAACTCCGCAAAACTTTCCCTTCATCCTTCTCCATTTCACAAAATTTCTTGCTTTTCCCTGGTTAGCTTCGTCCAAGATATTGCAACTTTCACGAAATCTTGCACAAATTTCCAATAGTAACCGACCCCTGATAAAACTTCTTACTTTTGTTGATATTTCTGGTCTCTTTTCATTCATAGTAATTTTTAACTCCTGATAAATCTCTTTTGATCTTCTCTACATTGATTGTTTATGCTAAGAATTATATTTCATACAACTTCTTTCTTCTCCAACTTCCCAGTCATCATTAAATGCTTTGCATGGTCCTCCATTGACTTTAAGTAACACAAATACAACTCATCCAGATATTCCTTAAAAATTATGTCCATAGGTTTAATCTTCGATTTGGTGAAATACCAAGTCTTAAATCAGTCTTATAAAAGTACTTTGCTTCCTTCGTTTGATCAAACAAATCATTGGGTCAAGGTAACAGATACTTGCTCTTGATAGTAAACTTGTTGAGTTCTTGCTAGTCGACGCATAATCACATACTTCCATCTTTCTTATTAACATTTAATACTGGTGCACCTTATGGGGTATACTAGGTCTAATCGCTTCTTTTTCTAGCATTTCTTGCATTTACTTTGTTAACTCCTTCACTTTAGCTGGCACCATTCTGTGCGGGGCCTTGGACACTAGCTTCATTTCAGGTGTTAAGTCAGTCACAAACTCAATTTCTATATCCTAAGGAAATGTTGATAACTCATCCAAAAACATATCTTGAAACTCCTTAATTACTATAAAATCTTCAAACTTTGTTTGCTTCCGACTTTTATGTATTCCATAATCACCATAATGCTCATATCTTGATCACCGTAATCGTCATTAACAAATTCGTTACCTCATCTTCTCATTTGGCATCCTCAGAATTATCTTTTCGTCATGACGGTTTGCTTGGATATCACGCTTTAGTAGTCAATCCATTTCTTAGAAAAATATCAAATCCTTTTATCTTCCAGGATATCAATTCTGCATCACTTATTGCCAGGAATCTCAATTTCACCATTGGTATTCACTTATTTAACAACTACACGTTCTTGACTTGCTAGTCCTTTAATTACAATCTTATCAATTCAACAGGGTAATTTATCTTATCAATAAAACTTTGAGAGATAACCAATTAAGTTTCTCTCACATCTTTTAATACTTTAACATAAGGTATTCACCCTAATCATCCATATCATCACGTCCGTATTCTGAATAACATATTTCACAGGAAAATCGCATATTCTCATTCTCGAAAAAGTATTCCTTATTGGAATAGATTCCCTTGATTCTTAGTGGCTTCTTCACTGGGACTAGTGATTTGAAATCCTCTCCAGGTGCCCTTATTTCCTTCCCATACATAAGATGTATATGGAACTTCGTCTACTTGATTCAGGATACGTTGATTTTTGTTTGAAAACTTTTTGCAAAGAACGACAGTACAACGAAACGACTAGAAGGATTCGAAATTCCATAAAAATTAGAGTTGAAAAGAAAGAAGAAATAAGAATTTGAATATGAATGAGACAACCACATTGGTACTTAAGATGGCTAGTCTTTCATACCATATGGCGTACAACACATGGTTAGGTGGCGTCCCACCCGACTCTTCGTCATTCTGACAAAGTGTCTCATCATAACACTGTTTGTCCCAATCAGAAAGCAAAACTTGAGGGAAGCAAATAAATTTGAAAGGAATGGAATATCTTCCTTTTTGATATCATTATAAAGAATTAAGAAAAGAAGTTCATACATTTTTAGGAATTAAAAAGAAATATACGCGGTAACATTGAAGACAAGAACGATACCACTGGTCACCATCCACATTTCATTTGTATTCATCTTTCAAGCTCGTTCGATCATATCCCAATTGCGTCATATAACAACTTTAGAAAGTCCGCTAAAATGTCTTCGCAACCAAGTATTATAATGAATTCTTACTTGCTAAATTTTGCGTCTTTAACATCACACTTTCACTTATAATACCTTAACAATTCGATCATAATGGCGTTCCTACCTGGTAACTTCGAGATTCCTCTTTTAATTTGAAATAACCATGAATTGTTCAACATAGCGATCCTTTTTGCTAATAATCTTTTTCTTTTGGAAGGGTCTGGAAATCTTTCCAATCTCTTTCGATCACGCCCATGCTCTTTTTAAATCAATGAATTATTTAACTCTAATGGTCTCTGCAACTAGATAAATAATTACTCCATACACGGGTTCTATTGTTAATCTTATCAAACAATACTTGCACAGTATTGTTAGGAATAATCATCTTCTTCATAATCGCAGGTTACTTCGTTCTTGGAATTAGCAATACTAGGTCTGAAACAGCATCTCTTCAGGTAATCCGGGTTTTCTAGCAAACAAGAAACTCAAGTAGTAACTTAACAACCAATGTTTAAAGATCATTTTATTCAAAAAGGCTTTTGGAAATTTTGTAAGGAAAATCTTTTTCGAAAACTTGTTAAAAATTTTGAAAATCACAAATCTGGTTGTTCTTACTATATGAGTTGGTTGTTGTCCTTCCGACCTATAACAAGATACCAATTTAAAGAAACAATCACATAAAGGTCTGTTCACTTCGATCTACCTTTTCTCCTTTATCGAGTCCACTTACCTTCCTTAATCGACGAAACTTCAATTGTTGTCGCACATTATCTTATTCGTAGCTTCACATCAAGGCTCTCATATATTATCGTTACAGTAGTTAAGTAGAAAAGGTTATCCAATAGTCAACAAGTCTATTTCTTAGAACAAAATTTGCCTGTATCACATCACATCACTACTTTACATATCGCATTTATCATATCATCATCATTTAATTTCACAAAAATTCTAGGTTTATACTTTTCTCTCTTACTCTTTCAAAATTCATCTAGTTCATCCTATAATTATTCACAGGTGGCTTAGTCACTAAGGGCTTCTTTTAACCCAATAACAGCTATCCTTTAAAACACTTAAATCTCATCTCTAAACTTTGTTTTACCTTTATTTATAACTCAAGCACTCGCCATTTACTGTAGCTCTTGAATCCATCCTTGTAGGTACAATCGCTTCATAGGACAAGTTCTAAACTGGGGGTATAGAACAGGATGTAGGGTAAACTAAAGAGATACGCTCTCAGCCGAATGTCCAGTGAAAGAAGAATAAACAAATGGAAATTCTTGAATAGGTAATCTCGCATCAAGAGGTGGAGAAATAGCGTAGAATAGCTTGAAGAAGTGCATCCGTTATAACAGAAGGTAGTGCCATTAATACTGATGGAGGAACAAGGTACAAATCCAATTTGAGAGAAGATGACGATCCTCAAACGGAAAGCTCCAATCGATCAAATGACATCGGGAAATCAGGATCTGCCATTGCTGTTGTCTGGAAATCACGTCGCAAGTTGAGAATCCCGAATCGCAATACGAACTATGCCGGAGACTTACTATGTAATCGCACTCATTCTCGCGACGTCTTATCTTTCTATTTCTTATTCCTAATCCTAACCCTCTACCCAATCCCGACAATCTAGGCTTGTTTCAGTGACTTATAACCTGTAGCTCTGATACCAACCTGTGGCACCCTCCAAACCCAGGTCAGAAGTTTGGGGTCCATAACACAAATACAATATATCAACCTGTATAAGAAATATTATTTATAATGACCCTGCTTCACAAAACCACGGATCGCAACAGGTTAAAGTATGAAAACAAGCCACAATCTTAATTATTACATCGTACCAAAACCCAACTAATTTAACTTACAATTGATAATAAAATCATTCTTACAATCTGACTATCTCTTTACCGCATGAAACTTCTGCTAGCTCGATCCAACTCGACTGGAACCATAGCCCGCACTTTGGACTGAGGAACTTCAATATCATCCATATTATTTTCGACTGTAAAATATATAAAAGAATTGCAAGGGTGAGCTATCTAGCTCAGCAAGTCATGATAACGATAACTGAGGTTAAACCATGATCAAATGAGACGACTCAAAGGAATCAAGTTTCTTTTTAACTATTTATTAGAATTGGATATTCATTTTAAGTTTTAAAAACCAAGGTTAGGCTGCTGATCAGTCATGCACTAACCCCGAGCAAGCACACAGCACTGCTCTAATTACTGGATCCAAGGCACACATTGGCCTAACTTGACCATTGGTATGGTCTGACCACGAATCTGGTCCACATATATAAAAACTATCCCATTCTAAAGCAGTTCAATATGATAATAATATGATTCAATAAAACAAGATCATAATCGATGATGGTTAAACATTTGCATAAAAAACATAAGAAAACTCATGGATATCTCAAAGGTATATCGGGGTATGTATAAGAAACGGTTTTCAGTTTGTACAAGGGTCAGGCATCAAACCAGTAATGATTTTTCAGGATATGGTTCTTTGATGTTACTAAGAATGATTGGGGTATAAAAGTTTCTGTGTTTTCAAACCATTTTCTTCTGGTGTTTGGTAGTTAAACATTTGGGAAATAGTATCATATTTGTGTGGTTTGGTGTCTGAGGATCAACAAAGGATGGTTTACAAAGAACAAGGTTGACGGCTCAAGATCAAGAAAAATCAGGGATTCAAGGGTAAATAGTTTAATGTACTTGCAATGTAAACAAGAGTTATTTTGAATAATAGCGATATGTTATGAAATAGTTCAAAAACATTGATAATATATCTTGAAGAAAAATTTAGAAATACTTGCCTTACAAGGCTTTACAACTATTACTGATCAACTCTGAGCCGACTTTGCTGCTCAGGCTCTAACGTCCAATCACTAGATCCCATGGATTCGATTTCGACACTCAGGTCATCCAGTTGGAACTCTACGGAGCTCGTCGACTGACCACTAGGTCATTTTTAGTCCATCGTCCACTTTCAGGTTCCCGACTATAACCTACAGGGTCGAAATACCCTATGTTAGACGTCTAGGTATGCTTGACATATCATTGATACTAATTCTTACCCAACGATATTCAAACCCAACTCGTAATTATTCATATTAGAATAACACAGAAAACATTTAGGGTTCACATTCTCGAAATTGATCCAGTGTTCATTTTCAGAAAATACGTATACTTGTCATTTGACGAAATTAGGGTTACTGTGTGTTGGTTAAACCTACGACACAACATACAATTAGGTTCTGTATAAAATATACGTATATGTATTTACTTATACTCGCTCGACGTCCCGATAATCCTCGGATACGCTCCCGTATTTTTTTTTAGTTCGATTTTCTCGGAAATCAGGCAGCGTCCCCTTTGTTTATCGGACTACCCGTCGAAACATCAATCGACGTCAATTCAACAACAACAACCCAATCACAACTCGCAAATTCCAATCACTGATACAATTTAGTAATCACAACCAACTTAACCATCACGATTCAATATTTACTAATTAGCTATTTCGATCCAGAATAGAAACACAACATGACTTTTATTTAATAAAAATATTAGGACTCAGAATCGTGTCATCACCGTCCACCGTCGGCTCGCCGGGGCTCATCACCGACGGCTGTAAAATTTGCGGGTACCCGATTCATTTGGGTTTCCAACGCTGAATTTTACCGATTAAAATTCCGAATAATTACGACTTCATAATTCATATAATCATCACAATATTCATTCGAATTTTCCAAAATAATTCGAATATGTAATATGATAATAATCGAATTAATTTAACCAAAATACCACAATAAAAAAGAATCAGGAATCACAAGACCATCACCACACGCGTACCACGCATATAATAGTATAGCACACAATCGGAAACAGGAGGGACACGGCCGGAAAAGCACCGCACAGGCGGCGATACCACACACACTCGCACCTACAACTCACACTAATGCACGCACACAGGTTACATATACTAACACAGATATATACACAGGTACACATACGGAAACACATCACACGCGCCTCCACAGCCACCTCGCCGGAAAGTGAGGGACGGCGGCGATCGGAACCAAAAGAACAGCGACACCGCATGCAGCACACGGCAGTATACACAACAAATACGTATATATATATATACTCGCACATAGGCCGCATCGGAGTTTCACCGAACTCACCAGAACAAGGGCGGCGACGGGGTAAAATATCAGATATGAAAACCAGAAAATGAAATAGGGGAGAGTGATGCTGTGGAATGAAAGAAAAAGAGTGGGGTTTGGTTTTATTATTTATTTTATTTTCATTCATTCATTTATTTATTTTTTCTCAACTCTACAATGTAGTACACATGATAGTACAAGTAGTACAATCCTGAAATTCAAATATGTATATTATTGGATAATTACGAAGATTCTAAGACCCGGTTTATCCCAAAATTCGAAATTAACGAAACAAGGTGCGAATAAAACAGCCACCGAAAATTACGAAAATATTTTTAAAATATCATAAGTATCCCGAAGTTAATAAAAACATGAATTCTGAAATTTTAAAATGATTTTTAAAATGCACTTTATATTCGCTTTTATCAATGAAGCGAAACAACGAGCGCTTGAAATTAATCCCGGAAATTTCCGAAATAATTTTAAAATTCTCGGAATATTCCAAACTTAAATAAATATGAGTTTCATAATTTTTGAAGAATTTTAGAATTAAATATGGATTTTACAAATAAAAGCATTCAGAAAATCATTTAAAGATAAATAATTAATAAAATATTGATTTCTTAATTTTATAAAATCCTAAAAATAATTATTGTAATTATAAAATCATAAAAATAATTTTTGAAATATTCCCAATATTTATGCAAATAAATTTTACACCAAATCCACTTTTGAAACTGAAAACAATCTAATACGACTCCATAATTAATCACATGAACAACTCGGTGTATTATAAATTACACCTATATAATAATCAACCAACACAAAGTGGTCAAAACCAATACACATATTTTATTTAATAATTTCCGTAATAATCACATATTTAAATATTTCAAAAACACACGAGTCGTTATAGAAGGAGATGTAGCAGAGCTAACTAATTTCTTGGGGACATTGGCAAGGGGTAATATGTCGCTGACTTATGTCAATTGGCACGTTGTTCCCGATCAATTGAAACAGAAATTGTGGGAGTATACTCTGGTGATTTCTATGCTCTATAACATAGATTAAATCACTTTCCAAATTTCTACATTATATTAATAAATTATAGTCATTCTTTTTATGCTTAATATATTACAGGGCAAGTATGTTATTCCCGATGAAGGAAGGAAATAGGTTTATACTACCCTTAGTAATGCTTGGAAACTACACAAGGCTCGTGTAAAAAAAGCACATTACACTAAATACAACACCGATGAGGACAGACTGGATAATAGACCAAACCGGGTCCCATTGGAGGATTTTAAAATGCTGTTAAAGTACTGGGGGATGAGGCGGTTCAGGTAGTAAATAGAAAAATCTTAATTACTTAAATAGTTGCTTAACAGAAACTGGCATGATCTGTGTACTTGTTTTTATTTTATGAAAACTGGTCTGATCTGCGTATTTTGTAGAAATTTTACAGAAATTGGCTAGGGAAAATGCTGAGCATTGTAAGTCATTGGTTGAGACGCACACGTTGGGTCGTAAACCTATTGCCCTAGTTGTTGAAAAAATGGTAATTGTTTTTCATTTTGCAAGTTTATTTTTAACACAATGATTTACATTATGGTTGTTTGTTATCGTAAATAGGTAATATATTTTATCGTGTCCTTTTAGGTATGCTTGTGTTATGTAAGAATTTTTATATATTATTTATAACATGATGGGTGTTTTATTTAAGTGTGATGGTTTTATTCAAGTGTGGTTGTTAAATAGATTTTTGTTTGTTTAGGAAAACAAAGATTAGTCTAAAGTTAAGTTTTTTTTATCTATATGACAGTAGGAGTACTAAATAGTTAATACAAACATATTTCCAGGTTAAATTTCTCCTGCATCCACACTTAAAAATCTTGTTACCTTTCTATTTTTACTGATATTAGGTTTTCCGCATGCTGTCCTCTGAAGGATATTTACTCATGCATGCATCTCTTTTAACTTAGTTCTAAAAGAATGGAACAAGCATTCAGAATTTGACATAACAAGTTATTGTTGTAAAGACCTACATTAATATGAGCTGAACTCGCTTCTTTTGTGTGGAGCCCTTATTTCCTAATGCATAACAAATCATAACCATGGTGAAAGTAAACTTGCTCAGGTGTATGAAAATTTGAAGATATTATAAGAATAATAGCTTGGAAAAAGATGAGTCACTTAACTCAGAGGTGGAAAGCCTGACATAGATTATATGCATTTTTTGAGTAGCCTCTTGTATCAATCAGACCACCAAACCATAACAGGCATCCACTTTTGTTTGTAGCATTTGTATTTGGATAAGCTATGCAATTACATTTCTTCAGGCATTTTATTTCACATTTTGCTCTAAGTGCCTATGTATCTTGGGTTTTGAATCTGTTTTTGCAGTATGGTTACAGCTTTATGTCTTTTTCGATAAACGATTATGTCTTAATTGTACAGTCGTAATTTTATGTTTTTTCTGGTCTAAATTCTGTAATGCTGAATATTACACCCTTTGTATTGATCGAGATCGATCAGTCTTTAAAAACCATGATTTTGCACTGATCAGCTTAGTATATTTAATTATTTAAATACCCCTGTTTGTCAGGCATATAAAGGACTAATTTTGTACATTTTTTCCAGAAAAAGGCTGATCCGAATCTTGAGCATCTAAGCGATGCTCAAATATATTCAATCACTCGTAAGCGAGAAGAAGGGCGGGAATACAAGTCAAATACCGAACAAATGAAGGAGAAACTTGTAAGTATATTTTATTGTATAGAGGCAGTTTATATTAATGGCATATTTAGCTACTGTACTAACCAATTTTTGTAGGCAAAAATTCAAAAGTTGATGGAAGAGGGAAAAGAGGCTGAAGCAAATGCAGTTGCTTCTGATGGAAAGGCCCATGCACCTAATTGGCTACTTGAAAGGACCGGTACTAAGTCGGTCTTGACGTCAACTAAGGCCTCAACTGCACAGCAAGTGCAAGAGTTAACTGAAAAGATAAGCGTCCTTGAGAGTGAATTGGAGGCCAAGTTCAACATAAATTGCAGGAGAACAAGGCTTGGATGGTGAAAAAATTGGGAGAAGCAAATCCTGGTATGATATTCAATCTCGAAGACGTATGTGCCACGGTTTCCAGTGATCAAGAGGAAAATGGTACTCCAGTCACTCAAGACGCAACTTCTTAGTGACTTTGTTCTTTGGTATTTTTGTTCATTTGAAGAAAGATTTGATGTACTTTTGGTGTTTTAAATTTATAATTGGGTGTATGTAGTTTGGTACTTTCGTATATTTAGAACTTGTTGGATGCCCGATAAGGCTGTTTATGTTGGATGCCCGATAGGGCTGTTTTTGTTGGATGCCTGATAAGGATGTATTGTTGGATGCCACTTATGGCAGGTATCATGTAAAAGCAGACCTGTTATGTCCAAATTTTATGTTTGCAAGTGTTGCATTTTCCAGAATATGATGTTGCATATTGCATTATATTGTGTTGCATTTGATTATAATATTGTTGCAACTTAAAAATTGGTGTTGCATAATGTGGTATATATTGTTGCAATTGAATGAAAATAGTGTTACATATGCATCAAAATGGTGTTGCATAAACAATGTGGGCCCCACATATGACGTGGCAAAAAGGGTCCCACTGCTGACATGACATTGTGGGCCCCACATGTTGATGTGGCATTATGATACCCCCAAAGCTGACGTGGCCAGGATGGTGAAGGAATTAACGGATGAGCGGAAGCATGATATAACATTTATTTCGTAAAAACCATATACCGCACATATAGAAAAACGTATAAAAAGGAAAAACTGAGGAATTGTAACCATACCTTGTGAATCGAAGCTTTATAAAAATGGAGTGCTAGCAGTTGCTCCTCAGTGTGTGAAGCACTCTACCGGTATCCACCAAGAACGATCCTCTTCGATGAACCTTTTTATAAAACCGAGCTTTTATAAAATGGAGTTTTTGGGGGAGAGAGAGGAAGGAGATGGAGGCTAGGGTTTCACGAAACCAAAATTATATTTTAGAATGAGCCATCTCATTCTATTTATAGGGCTCTCCTAGGGTTTTTCATAATATATCAATATATATATTAGCCCCACATTTTATCTTTATAAAATGCTCTAATAATAATTAAAACTATTTTAATAATTATTTCTTTTTCTAAACTATTTAGAAAATAATTCTCTCTCTCATTATTTCATCAAAGAAAATATTCTTTTATGGTGTGACCCTGTAGGTTCAATATTATGCCGGTAGTAGAAATAAATAATAATAAACTTTTATTAATTATTTATATGAATATTAAAATTCACTAAATATAATTAACTGATTAATTATATTTATTCTACATCGTGAGTGATGCTTCTCAACATATCGCGACTATCCGGATAATATGAATTCAGTGCTTAGAATACCAAGAACCTGTCAGTGACTAGTTACCGTACAATGAATTCCTTCTACCCTTATAATATCCCGATTAAATACAAGGCATGGATCTTGTGTCAAGCCTATCAAATTTAATCATATGATTTCTTATTCATAATGCAAATTTCATATTAATGCAAATTAAAAACTCCTTTCTAATTTCATACACTCTGGCCAGAGATTCCAGAACTCGCATACTAAGAATAACATAAAATATTCTCTTCCTATACTGGAAGGGGTAGATCCTCTATTGATGTTAACTATCTCTGTACACAAATCCCTATGCCCAGAATAGACCTAATGGATGTCCTTGAGACAAAGGAGTAAACCAAAGCACAGTTCATCATATACAAGATAACTTTAACGATCTCAAGTCTTTGGACACTTGTACAACTATCACTCAGTGAACCACTATTGACACGTGAGTAATCTCCATTAGTTGTTCAACTTATCGAGTAATGTTCAGTGAACTTATTCCCTAATAAGCACCTACATACTAGCTATAGTGTCACCACACAAATGCCTATGAGAACAGATATCCTCCTGAAGGGAGCAAGCATAGTATGTACCAATCTTTGTGGATCCACTAACATCCGGTTAGTTATCCTATGATCAGGAACTGTTTAAGTCTAGAGTTATCATCTTCTAGATCTCACTATTATAATCTCATTATAATTCTAGAAGCTTTACTCTAAATTATGGAACATCTTATTTAAAACACTTTAAATAGATAAAGCCCATAATAAAACATAACAAGTCTTTTATTCTTTTTAATGAAATCAAATAGGAATACAAGAAAGTTCTTCCTAACTCATCATAAATGATTGGATTTAGGACAAACACTTTCAATCTCCCACTTGAACTTAAGCCAATCACCCTGGTATCTAATACCAATCTTCTCTTTATGACGATCAAAGTGAATCTGAGACAATGACTTTGTGAGTGGGTCTGCTACATTGTTATGTGTGTCAACTCTCTCAATCTTGACATCTCCTCTTTCAATGATTTCCCTAATCAAATAAAAGCGTCGCAAAACATGTTTGAAATTTTTATGAGACCTAGGTTCCTTGGCTTGTGCTATTGCGTTGTTATCACAATACAACACAATAGGCTCCTCAATGCTAGGAACAACTCCCAACTCAGAAACAAATTTCCTCATCCAAACGGCTTCTTTTGCAGCCTCACTTGCAGCTATATATTCTGCTTCTGCTGTGGAGTCAGCCATTGTAGACTGTTTGGAACTCTTCCAACTAATCACACCACCATTCAGAGTAAACACGTACCCTGACATGGATTTGCTATCATCACTTTCTGATTGAAAACTAGAGTCAGTATAACCCTCTATTTTCAACTCAAATCCACCACCAAAAACAAGAAAAATATCATTCGTCCTTCGCAAGTACTTAAGGATGTTCTATACTGCTTTCCAGTGGTCTTCACCTGGATTGGACTGATATCTGCTTGTCACACTAACTAAATAAGCAATATCAGGCCTAGTACATAACATCACGTACATGATAGATCATATTGCTGAAGCATAAGGAATCTTACTCATACGCTCTCTTTCCTCAGGTGTCTTAGGAGACATCTTTTCGGAAAGGGACACTCCATGGCTCATCGGTATGAGACCTCTTTTGAAATTTTCCATGCTAAACCTTTTAAGCACTTTCTGGATGTATGTACCCTGGGTAAGACCTATCATTCTTCTAGATCTATCTCTATAGATCTTCATACCGAGACTGTAGGATGCTTCTCCCAAGTCCTTCATAGTGAAATTCTTCGATAGCCACACTTTGACTGATTGCAGCATCGGTATATCATTTCCTACAAGAAGTATGTCATCCACATACAATACAAGAAATGTTACCACGCTCCCACTAACCTTCTTGTAGACACATGGTTCATCTATGTTTTTGATAAAACCAAACTCTTTGATTGTCTCATCAAAACGGATATTCCATCTACGAGAAGCTTGTTTTAAACCATATATGGTTCGTAGCAGCTTACACACTAGGTGTTCATTTCCCTTGAAAAGAAAACCCTCTGGCTGTGTCATATACACTTCCTCTTCAAGTTTCCCATTGAGGAAGGCCATTTTCATGTCCATTTGCCAGATCTCATAGTCGTAGTAAGCAGCAATCGCAAACAAAATCCGAATTAATTTTAACAGGGCTATAGACGAAAAAGTTTCATCAAAGTCAATCCCTTGCCTTTGTCTGAATCCTTTTGCCACGAGCCTGGCCTTATAGGTCTTCACCTGGCCATCTGCTCCAATCTTTCTTTTGTATACCCATTTGCACTCAATAGGCTTCATACCCTCAGGTGCTTCAACCAAAATCCATACTTGGTTGGTATACATAGATTCCATTTCGAATTTCATGTCACTTTGCCATTTCTCTGAGTCAACACTACTCATAGCCTCATTATAGGTCATAGGGTCGTCATCATCAATGATTGACAACTCATTGTCATTCTCAATGACAAGGCCATAATACATCTCAGGTTGGCGAGACACTCTCCCTGACCTACGAATGGGCTGTTCCACAGAAGGTTGTTCAGTCTGAACAGGTGTTTCCACTTGATTCTTAGTAGTTTGTGCTTCTTGAACTTCATCAAGTTCAATTTTGCTCCCACTTTTTCCTTCAAGGATAAACTGCTTTTGCAAGAAGGTAGCATATCTGGAGATAAACACCCTATGATCGGTGTAAAAGTAATACCCTAAAGTCTCTTTAGGATATCCCACAAAACTACATTTTACGGATCGAGATTCCAACTTATCTGGGTCAACTTTCTTGATATAAGCTGGACATCCCCAAATCTTAACGTGTTTATGACTTGGTTTCCTTTCTTTCCGTATCTCATATGGAGTTTAAGGAATATATTTGGAAGGCACCTTATTCAGTAAATATGCTGAGGTTTCCAATGCATAACCCTACAGGAATACTGGAAGATTCGCATAGCTCATCATGGACCGAACCATGTCTAACAAAGTTCGATTTCTCCTTTCAGATACCCCATTCAACTGTGGAGTATATGGAGGAGTCCACTAGGAGACTATACCATTTTCTTTGAGATAATCTAGAAACTCTCCATTCAAGTATTCACCACCCCGATCTGATCGAAGAGTTATAATACTATGTTTGGTTTGTTTCTCCACTTCATGCTTATATTCTTTGAACTTTTCAAAGGCTTCGGACTTGTGTTTCATCAAATACAAATATCCGAATCTAGATCGATCATCTATGAAAGTAATGAAGTATGAAAATCCACCCATGGCTTGCGTAGACATTGGTCCACATACATCTGTGTGTACCAATCCTAGCAAATCTGCAGCCCTCTCTCCATGTCCACTAAATGGAGATTTGGTCATTTTACCCAATAGACAAGACTCGCATGTAGGATATGATTCAAAATCAAAGGGGTCAAGTAACCCTTCCTTATGCAATGTCCGCAGTCTATTTTCACTAATATGACCAAGTCTGTAGTGCCACAAAAAGGTGAGATTTTCATCATCCCTTTTTTTTTTATTAGTATGTTCAATTTGTAGTAAATCATGCTCTACGTCACATATATACAGACCATTATTTAAAGTACAACTTCCATAAAGAACGTTATCTCTAAGAATGGAACATTTATTATTCTGAATAACAAACGAAAATCCAGCCAAGTCTAACATGGGAATAGAAATAATATTCCTCACAATCGAGGGAACAAAATAACAATTATTTAAAATAATAGTCTTGCCCGTAGGCATATGTAAATGAAATGATCCTACAGCTTCAGCAGCAACTCTTGCTCCATTTCCCATCCGTAGAATCACCTCCTCTTTCTCAAGAGTCCTACTTCTCCTTAGTCCCTGCAACGAATTGCAAATATGAGAACCACAGGCGGTATCTAATACCCAAGTAGAAATTTGATTTAATGACATATTCACTTCAATCATGAACATACCTGAAGCAGAAGTGGTAGTCTCACTACCCTTCTTCTTCTTTAATTCTGCAAGGTAAACCTTGCAGTTCCTCTTCCAGTGCCCCACCTTATTACAGTGAAAGCAAACAGCTTTACTTTTGGGGTCTTCAGCTTTTGGTGGAACAGGCTTTTTCTCACCTACTTTCTTCTTCTTGGAAGGGTTCTTCTTCCTTTTCTTAGGATTGGAACCTTCACCAATTAGAAGAACAGAACTCTTCTTAGGGGGGAAATTTGATTCCGCAGTCTTCAACATGTTGTGGAGTTCAGCCAGGCTGACATCCAGCTTATTCATGTGAAAGTTCACAACAAACTGCGAAAACGAACCCGGAAGTGATTGCAAGACCAAGTCTTGGCTCAGCTCCCCATCCATGGCAAAACCAAGTTGTCCAAGACGTTCAATCAAACTGATCATCTTAAGTACATGGTCATTCATGGATGATCCCTCAGACATCCTACAACCGAACAGCTCTTTCGATATCTCATATCGAGTTGTCATCCCTGCCACATCATACAACTCTTGTAGATGCATAAGGATAGTGTGAGCATCCATATGCTCATGCTGCTTCTGTAGCTCAATGTTCATGGAAGCTAGCATGATGCATTGAGCAACATTTGCATCATCTATCCACTTACGATACACAACATGTTCATCATTATGTGCATCGTTAGCAGGTTCAGTAGGCTTAGGTGAGTCAAGCACATATTCCAGCTTCTCCACCCGGAGAATAATTCTCAAGTTTCGAAGCCAGTCAGCAAAATTAGGACAAGTCAACTTGTGAGCATCTAATATACTCCGGAGTGATAATGCAGAAGACATAATGTATATAGTAAATCGGTAAATGACGAACACATAACAACACTTAGCAAATATTCAATTTCATTTCAAAATACTATATGAATCGGGTCTTTATTCATAAGTGGCTCCCACTAGTTAATCTAATTTATACAACCCCCTAAGTGAAAAATTAAGCATTCATAATGCTAGTGGGAATAGGGATCCTACATTCCATCACACAACATCGACTGTAGTACAAAATGTCATGTGATGTTCAATAGGCAGACAACTCTTGTCAATTACATCTTATGTTATTCCCTAATAAAATATTAGCCTCTTGAATAATTTAGTCACGGCTGTAGCACGACAAACTCAAAAATTCTAAGTCAAGTCCAACCCAACATTTCGTACAATTGAATCAGTCTCCAACGGCCCACGGCTGCAGCACGTAACGACCTTTAGATTCTAATTCAATGTACAGATCTCTATGTAATAGAAAAGTATTTCTTATTGCAAAATCAAAGCCCTCGGCTGTAGCACGAAACGACAATGATTTAAAAATAAGAACTACTTTATACCATGTTGGAAGGCTTTGACCGACACAAGCTCGTTGTGTCATTGGCCAATTACTACTTGATATTATATAATTTTAGAGGGATTATATTATGTTACAATCATAATCAAATTATAAAGAGATTATTCCTTTTAAATTAAATATTTCAAATCAATAATCGATAATCAGATGATTCCCAGATCGGGGGGAGGATTGTCAAGAGGCGTCACTTAATACCCCTTTCTTACAGATCGAAATCTGTTTTTGACAGAATCATCATTTCTCTCAAAATTGAAAATTCATATTTAATTACGTGTTTCATAAACACAATAATCTCATGATTGAATTCATAATATTATTGTCAAGGCAAGAAACGATTCCTATTCTAGATTTTCTAGAGCACGCCTTATTTTGATGTAAGTTCACCTAAATCTATCATCGTATGGTGGCATATATCTCATATATAAAAATAAATAAACAAGTAAGCATGCAAGCAATATCATGTCACACATTGATATAATGATGTATGGATTTATTATAGCATTTAAAAGCAATTAAAACAATTAAAACATGCTTTAAAATACTTTCGGGAATATAAACAGTTCAAAACTTTTATATAAAAAACATTTGATCACTCCATTAGATCCGTCTCGGAAAAACGAATCCAACGATATATTGCACAGATGGGCTGTTACGAAACTCCCAAAAAACAAATTTAAAAAAGACAGATGGGCTGTAACGCATTACAGGAAGGCGTTACAAGCCCCGTAACGCATTCTGGTAATGTGTTACAACCCTTTTAAGCCGTTAAAGGATGAACACATCCCGGAAATGCGGAATAGGGTGTAACGCATTCCCGAAATGCGCGACACCACCTTCCCCGCGTGCGCTGCACGCGCCTGCAGCAGCCGACACAACAGAATTTTTTTGTTTTGTTTTTGTTTCTTTCTCTTCTACGTCTGTCAGCTTCTGGCGTTACAAACCAAAAAGTAACCCCCTTTTTCTTTTACTCCCTTCCTTAATAACTCTTTACTAATTTAATATTTAATTTTGTTATTAATAAATTAATTAACATTTAATTAATAAATTAACAAAAATCAAAATAATATGATTTCATAAATCAGGGAGTAGCAGAAAAATACCAGATCAGCCATGGGTCCTTGTGCAAATTTTAATCATATTTATTCACATGCATAATTATTTCATGAATTTTAATTAAAACAATTTTAAAGAATTCATAACAAATAATCTACACATCACAAAATTATGAAGCAATACCTAGATGATCTACAACACTTGTAGAACACAGATCAGTAGTCAAAATCATGCAAAAATATTTCAAATTAATCATAATTAAATCCAAATAAACTTGCAAAAATCATAACAAATCCATACATGCATTAAAAAATCTGAAATTTTTTATATGAATCTCTATATGCAAAACCTAGCTCTGATGCCATTGAAGGAATTTACGGATGAGCGGAAGCGTGATATAATATTTATTCCATAAAAACCATATACCGCACATATAGAAAAACGTATAAAAAGGAAAAACTGAGGAATCGTAACCATACCTTGTGAATCGAAGCTTTATAAAAATGGAGTGCTAGCAGTTGCTCCTCAGTGTGTAAAGCACTCTACTGGTATCCACCAAGAACGATCCTCTTCGATGAACCTTTTTATAAAACCGAGCTTTTATAAAATGGAGTTTTTGGGAGAAAGAGAGAAAGGAAGGAGATGGAGGCTAGGGTTTTCAAAAAACCAAAATTATATTTTAGAATGAGCCATCTCATTCTATTTATAGGGCTCTTCTAGGGTTTTTCATAATATATCAATATATATATATATTAGCCCCACATTTTATCTTTATAAAATGCTCTAATAATAATTAAAACTATTTTAATCATTATTTCTTTTTCAAAACTATTTAGAAAATAATTCTCTCTCTCAATATTTCATCAAAGAAAATATTCTTTTATGGTGTGACCCTGTAGTTCAATATTATGCCGGTAGTAGAAATAAATAATAATAAACTTTTATTAATTATTTATATGAATATTAAAATTCACTAAATATAATTAACTGATTAATTATATTTATTCTACATCGTGAGTGATGCTTCTCAACATATCGCGACTATCCGGATAATATGAATTCACTGCTTAGATTACCAAGAACCTGCCAGTGACTAGTTAACGTACAATGAATTCCTTCTACCCTTATAATATCCCGATTAAATACAAGGCATGGATCTTATGTCAAGCCTATCAAATTTAATCATATGATTTCTTATTCATAATGCAAAGTTCATATTAATGCAAATTAGAAACTCCTTTCTAATTTCATACACTCTGGCCAGAGATTCCAGAACTCGCATACTAAGAATAACATAGGATATTCTCTTCATATACTGGAAGAGGTAGATACTCTATTGACGTTAACTATCTCTGTACACAAATCCCTATGCCCAGAATAGACCTAATGGATGTCCTTGAGACAAAGGACTAAACCAAAGTACAGTTCATCATATACAAGATAACTTTAACGATCTCAAGTCTTAGGACACTTGTACAACTATCACTCAGTGAACCACTATTGACACGTGAGTAATCTCCATTAGTTGTTCAACTTATCGAGTCATGTTCAGTGAACTTATTCCCTAATAAGAACCTACATACTAGCTATAGTCTCACCACACAAATGCCTATGAGAATAGACATCCTCCTGAAGGGAGCAAGCATAGATGTACCAATCTTTGCGGATCCACTAACATCCGATTAGTTATCTTATGATCAGGAACTGTTTAAGTCTAGAGTTATCATCTTCTAGATCTCACTATTATAATCTCATTATAATTCTAGAAGCTTTACTCTAAACTATGTAACATCTTATTTAAAACACTTTAAATAGATTAAGCCCATAATAAAACATAACAAGTCTTTTATTATTTTTAATGAAATCAAATAGGAATTGAAGGAATTTACGGATGAGCGGAAGCGTGATATAACATTTATTCCGTAAAAACCATATACTGCACATATAGAAAAACGTATAAAAAGGAAAAACTGAGGAATCGTAACCATACCTTGTGAATCGAAGCTTTATAAAAATGGAGTGCTAGCAGTTGCTCCTCAGTGTGTGAAGCACTCTACCGGTATCCACCAAGAACAATCCTCTTCGATGAACCTTTTTATAAAACCAAGCTTTTATAAAAATGGAGTTTTTGGGGGAGAGAGAGAGAGAGAGAAAGGAGATGGAGGCTATCCAATCATGTATGATGAGTTAGGAAGAACTTTCTGATGGGACCCAACTGACGTGGCATGCTGACGTGGTATGCTGATGTGGCTCTGGGACCCCTGTTGCTGATGTGGCATCTGATGTGTCAGTTGCCACGTAGGACCAAGTGTACTATCATGTCAGGTCTAATGCAACACTTTCTGTTGTTGCCAATAGGTGATTTACTGTTGCAAAAATCAACCAAATGCAATACTTTCAAGTGTTGTACAAAATGTTGCATTAGGTGTCTACGACCACTTCCACATTGGCAACCCCCCCTTGGTGTTGCCTATTACCTTATGCAACACCATTTGGGCCTTATGCAACTGTATAGTAGGGTTGCCTATGTGCACTTATGGCATAGTGACGGTCGGAAAAGTTCACTAGAAAAGTTCGCCGGAGGTTCAGCCGGATTTTGGCACTTTAGTCGAATTTGGGCAGCCCTTCGGGAGGCCGGGAAGTGGTAGTGGATGAGCTCAGATGGTGGGATAAATCTTGGTTGGGTGAAGCTAAGCTTGGGTTTCAAAAACCTTGTATATATGTAAGTATATAGAAGAGAGAGAAGGTTTTTGAGAAGAAGTGTGTGTATAGAATTTGAAAGAGATGAAGAGAAGCACTTCTTGAAAAAATCCCAGCAACTTTGTGGCTCTTTAGCTTGAAGAAAATGGGTTGGGGTGGGGTTTTATTTATAGGAGAAGTTGGGTGGATTGAATGGTGGAGATTTGAGAAGGAATGAATGGTGGATGGAGTGTATCACATGGATTGATGACATGGCAAGTAGGTTGTATTTCTTTGCAAGTGGGAAGGAAGCACAAGCTAGTATTCATTCAAATCTCAGCTGATATATATATATATATATATTAAATATATATTTTCCTTTTCTTTTAATCATTATTTAATTACTTTAATTAAGGATTAAGCACCATTAATTATGACCACCCCAAAAACTCTTAAATAAATATCATAAAAAATATGATAATTACCTAAATATTATTAAATGATGTCCTGCAAGTTTTGGTCAACTTTAGTCAATGGTAACTAGGTCAAACGTGTCATTTAAATGATCCATACCAAATTTCAAGTCATTATAGCATGTGGAAGTATTTTATATAAAAATGAAACTGTTCTGTCAGCCTTTCTTCCGAATAAAAATATCGTTGATCTTGAAATAAAGGAGATGGATCTTTTGACCAAAGTTTTGACTTGTATAAATACTTAAAATATATTTCCTAATATATAAAATATATTTGGATGATAGTAAATGTGTTTGAGTATTTTTGAAATATTTTCTCCGAGAAATGCTGATTTTACGAAACGGGAGAAAATTACTGTAAGTATTCATAAATGAGTTGCATAATTGGATATTAATATTCCAACCTTGAATATTAATAATCTTTGAATAAAAACTCTTTTAATATATGTAGAGATATATTTTGGAGTGAAGAGTTAAATATTTTTGATATAGCACGAGATCTCTAAAGAATATTTCTGTAATATTCCTTATTCGAGCTTGGTGCTATATTCCTGTTGCAACACTGATCTAAGAAACATCATATCTTGATGTTTCTTCTTTGATCATATTGACTTAGAGATATATTCCATAAATATATAGTTTTGATGTTTTGCAAAAATGGAATATCTCTTTTATCTGTTTAAAAGACATGATTTTGCTAGTTTGACTTTTTAACTCTGATTTGGATCATTTAAATTCATGTCCTAATGGAGAGGATCTACGTGTTCTTAATTTTATATTTAATCGTACAAATACCAAAATAAATAATATATTGAAGATATCCTTTCAAATTCAACTGGAGGTTCCCACCACAAGTGGAGAACAACACCCCGTCATAACCACAGTGCAAACTGTGAGTCAAACTGTGACTCCTGTCACAGGTGGTTCCGTTACCCTATCACCTTCACACTCAACCAATCAACCCTCCACCTCTCAATCACAAATATCACAACAGCTTCTCACATCCAACATGTCAAACCAAGACTTTCAGGCCATCATGCTTTCCTACCAGACAGGTGTTGAAGCTCAACAAGCCAAGATTGTTAATGAAGCTGGTCAGGATGCAAATTGTGATGCATGGCTGGACAATGAATTTTCAATTGAGATGGATGTTGTATTAGCTCATTTCAGGGAAGAATAGCTAACTATCTTAGGGAGCAATGCCAGATCCTTATCTCCTTAAGAAGTTTATGATGAATTCAATGAAGTATATAAAGCTCAAATCAAAGTTTTCCACAACTGTGGAAAAGCACTTCAAATTACTTTGACTGGGCATCAGGATAAAATCATGAAGATGGTTAGGGAAAAGATGGACCAAATCATCCATTCACAAACAGAGATAAAAAATAGATTTATAACCTTTGTTGATCAAATGGAAAGATATGATCTAAGTGGAGTGGACTCTAGTGTCAAGAATCTTAGAACCTCATTTATAGCTCTGCACAACCAAGTCCAGGACCATATCACTCACTCCAATGACATAAGACTGAAGCTGGGTCAGATGCACTCTAGCAGATACACTCCTTTAGCCTTGCTCATGAAAGAAATTAAAAAGGTTGTGCAAGATACTTTTGGGGTCTCTACTTCCTCCACATCTCAATCCTCATCTAACCTGCAAATTCAAGAACTTCAACAGCAGGTGTCTTCTCTCCAAACTTCCAATGACTCACTTAGTGCACAAATACATGCTCTCATATTCTTGGTACAAAGTTAACAAACAGATATCAAAACCCTGGTGGACTCTCACAATTATCTTCAAATGCAGAATACTGTGGCTTTGGGAGCCAACATGGGGAAGCTCAATATACCATTGCCTTCATTGCCTGAAGATATAAGGCCAGAAATACCAACTCCCCTAATCATGCATGTCAACAAGCCTAAGGGGGAGATAACAAATAGGATTCAACAGTCCAAGGATGTTGGTAAATCTAAGGAGCCTATCACATCAACTCAGCATGGCCAAAGTTCTTCACAAGCTCAACCATTCCAAGATGTGGGAAAAGATAGACTCAACAAGGCTGTAGAAGGACCAAATCAAGATCAAGAATTCAGTAAACTTCTTGCAGTCCTGGGGATGTCTCCTCAAAATAACTAAAATCACCTAAAAAGGAGCATTGGCCAAGAACATCAACTCCATTAGGGTAGTGGTTGTGAAAATTGATAATTATTTAGAGAAAAGGATTGTTGTAAATATTAATGATGGTGGTTTGGACAGATGTCTCCAGGTGTCTCTTCCAAATCTCAAAACCTTAAGAGCATCTGAGCTAGATGTAGTGATTGACAAGGTACATGTAATCATCATAGAGGATACCCAATTGCTTCATGAACTCAAAAAGGCTCATATAGATGCTTTTCTAGAAGCTTATCTATTATCTAAGGAAGGGGGTGGCCTACATCTGTTCTCAGTCCAAGAAATGCAAGATCTTCAATGTTCCTAAGAACTGTGTAAGAGAAAATATGAGGATGATTATGACACTGCAATCTGATCTGCAACGCAAAAAGCACAAGAAAATTAAAAATGAAGAAATGATCAAAATCCTTGAAAGGTGATGTGGATCGCACCACAAAGAAACAAAAACAAGAAGAAAAGGATATTTCAATGAACACGATCAATCCAGAAACGTGAACTTTGAATCTCAAATTCCTTAGATCAATCCAGAAACTAAGTAATTTGAATCTAACCTTCAAAACAATCCAGTAATTGAAGTTTAGAAGAAAGAAAACTAATCATAGTTTATCTCAAAACATAATCATCACATATATCTTAAAAGATTACATGAGAGGGGTATTTATAGGCTTAACCAATAACCTAAACCCAACAGAATTCCAAGAGAAATTCAATATCAGCTTGAATTAGCCAATATCTGAATCCTTTCAGGAAACAAATTTAAAATCCAAATCCAAATAGGAAATATATAAAAACAGAATCCAAATAGGAAAATAAAATCCTAAGTGCTTAAAGCAAGAAAAACCCTTTCAAGTGAAAGGTAAAAACTTGCAAGCCAAAAGTCGAATTATTAATTATATAAGCCAAAATAGGTCAGCCCATGCTGGTTGTTGAGCTGAGTGGCAAAGCTTCATCCGTTCCTTCATCATGCTTTGTTGTCCAAGTAAGCTTTGTGACCCATATTTGTCTCTTGTCATTGTCAAACCCCATTGTAGTGAGCAACAGATTAATAGGCTGATCCTCAACCAAATTTCCTTTCATATTCACATCATTCTCCCCCTCATCAAAAAAATTTGCCCTCAAATTCACATCATCCAAGTAAGGAGAAAGGTCACCCACATTAAAAGTTGCACTAACACTGCCAAAGTTACTTGGTAGATCTATCTTGTAAGCGCTATCTCCATAAGCTTCAAGTACCTCAAATGGACCATCTGCCCTTGGCATAAGCTTGTTCTTTCTTTTGCTTGGAAACCTTTCTTTTCGCAAATGAACCCAAACAAGATCTCTAGGTTTGAATACAGGTTGCTTACGCCTCTTGTCGGCTCGAGCCTTGTAAAGTGCATTCATCTTCTCAATCCTCTCTTTTACTTGCTCACAGGTCTTCTTAAAGACATCCAAACGATTCTTGGCATCAGTGTGAATATCATCTTTGTGTAAAGGAAGCAAATCAATTGGAAGAAATGGGTTAATACCATAAACCACTTCAAAAGGAGAACGGGAGGTAGTAGAAGAATGAGATCGATTATAAGCAAACTCGGCATGACATAACTTGATATCCCAATCCTTTTGAGTCTTGCCTACTAATCCACGAAGTAAGGTACCTAAAGTCCTGTTAGTCACCTCAGTTTGGCCATCCGTCTGAGGATGATGAGATGTGCTAAATAGCAACTTAGTCCCAAGCCATCTCCATAAACACTTCCAAAAGTGACTCAAAAACTTTGAATCTCGATCGGAAACAATGCTTCGTGGAATACCATGCAAATGAACAATCTCCTTAAAATAGAGATCAGCAACATGTTGTGCATCATCCGTCTTAGTCATTGGAATAAAGTGAGCCATCTTTGAAAAATGATCAACGACAACCATTATAGAATCCTTCCCTCTTTGCGTTCTTGGCAAACCAATGATAAAGTCCATACTTACACTATCCCACGGAACTTCAGCAACAGGAAGTGGAGTATACAAACCCTTAGAAAATGTACTTTTGGCCTTTTGACAAGTAGCACATCTAGAAACCACTGATTGAACATCTCGAATCATTCGAGGCCAGAAAAAACTCTCATTTAACAAATCCAAAGTTTTATGCTTTGCTCACTACAATGGGGTTTGACAATGACAAGAGACAAATATGGGTCACAAAGCTTACTTGGACAACAAAGCATGATGAAGGAACGGATGAAGCTTTGCCACTCAGCTCAACAACCAGCATGGGCTGACCTATTTTGGCTTATATAATTAATAATTCAACTTTTGGCTTGCAAGTTTTTACCTTTCACTTGAAAGGGTTTTTCTTGCTTTAAGCACTTAGGATTTTATTTTCCTATTTGGATTCTGTTTTTATATATTTCCTATTTGGATTTGGATTTTAAATTTGTTTCCTGAAAGGATTCAGATATTGGCTAATTCAAGCTGATATTGAATTTCTCTTGGAATTCTGTTGGGTTTAGGTTATTGGTTAAGCCTATAAATACCCCTCTCATGTAATCTTTTAAGATATATGTGATGATTATGTTTTGAGATAAACTATGATTAGTTTTCTTTCTTCTAAACTTCAATTACTGGATTATTTTGAAGGTTAGATTCAAATTACTTAGTTTCTGGATTGATCTAAGGAATTTGAGATTCAAAGTTCACGTTTCTGGATTGATCGTGTTCATTGAAATATCCTTTTCTTCTTGTTTTTGTTTCTTTGTGGTGCGATCCACATCAATTTGGTATCAAGAGCCAAGGTTTTTTTTCTCCAATTTCCTAATAGTTGGGAGATCTAGGTTCTGGAAAAAAAAAATTACTATTCACGGGTACTGTTCACGGGGTTACTGTTCACGGGGTTACTGTTCACGGGTTACTGTTCACGTGCACTGTTCATCAGAATTTTTTTTCCCCTTCGTATTTTTCATATGGCTACCGATGAATTACTCATGAAATTAATTAAAAAATTGGAGGATATAGATGTACGAACGGAAAAGCTTGCTGATTCAACAGAGTCTAGATTGGAAGCGGTTGGTAAACTTTTACTTAAGGTGCAAAACGACAAGACACATGATGAACTTGTTGATTCGGGTGATTCTGTTTCACCTAAAGAGAAAAGCTTTAAAATTGATGACCGTGGGATTAAAATTGATGATTTTACAGGATTAGGCAGCCCAGACGATTTTCTTGAATGGGTTCGACAAGTTGAGAAGATTTCTGATTATAAGCGGTTTGATGATAAGACACGATTTCAAATTGCTACGATCAGACTTACAAAGAATGCAGGATTATGGTTTGAGAACCTGAAGGCAAGAAGAGCTAGATCTGGAAAAGAAAAGATCATGACTTGGACAACTTTAAAGAAAAAACTTCGTGCAAGGTATCTTCCGGATGATTACGAACAGGTACAATACTTGAAGCTCACCTCCCTTTCTCAAGATACAATGAGTGTTTCAGAGTATGTTGCTGAATTTGATAGATTATGCTTAATTTGTGACTTGGCGGAAAAAGAAACAATGAAAATTGCAAGGTTTATTCGTGGATTAAAACGACCTATTGCTAAAAAGGTAGAATTACATTCATATAGCTCGTTTAATGATGTTTGCAAGCTAGCTATGAAAATAGAATCTCATCAAGAAGAGGAGAAACTGAAATCTAATTTTAAAGGGTTTGGGTCTGGTACTTCCAAAGGGACTGGACAATTTAAATCTAATTTTTCCGATGACTCAACACAAGCTTCGCTGAAAAGTCAATCGATTGGCTTTACTGCACAACCAGAGACTTCTTCATCGGCCGAGAAGAAGGCTGAAAGGCAGAAAGTGTATGTGTCTAAAGAAGAGTTCGATAGTCGACGAAAGTGTTTTAAGTGTCAAGGTAAAGGACATATTGCAAGTGAGTGTCCTTCTAGAAGAACTCTTATTATGAAGCAATACATGGAGTGGGATGCAGAGGAACAGTTCTTACAATTTCTCCCAAAAGTAACTCAAGAGAAATTAGTCAATAATGACGGAGATGAACTTGCTTATGCAGAGAATAATGCTAATTTGCTTGTTGTTCGTAGGATTTTACACACAGAGACTACACCAAATACTGATCAACGAGAAAACTTATTTCACACAAGGTGTAAAGTTGGGGATCGGACTTGCAATATGATTATTGATAGTGGATCATGCACGAACGTTGCATCCATTGACATGGTCAATAAGCTAAATCTTCCAACTCGTGTTCATGAGAAACCATATAAGTTGAATTGGCTTGATGACTCGAAGGGTTTAGACGTGAAAAAGCAAGCCTTGGTGAGTTTTTCGATTGGTAGTTATAAGGATGAGTTATGGTGCGATGTAATTCCTATGAGTGCATGTCATCTTTTACTTGGAAGACCATGGCAGTTTGATAGAAAGGTAAAAACTTGCAAGCCAAAAGTCGAATTATTAATTATATAAGCCAAAATAGGTCAGCCCATGCTGGTTGTTGAGCTGAGTGGCAAAGCTTCATCCGTTCCTTCATCATGCTTTGTTGTCCAAGTAAGCTTTGTGACCCATATTTGTCTCTTGTCATTGTCAAACCCCATTGTAGTGAGCAACAGATTAATAGGCTGATCCTCAACCAAATTTCCTTTCATATTCACATCAAAAGGTACCTTGTGAATCTGATACCATGTTTCCAAACTCACAATAAAGGATGATGATGAGCAGAACCAAGATGATCAACCACCTTCTGGCTCAAATCCAAGTCAATCCTCTAGAGCAACTGGCAGCAAAGAAAAGAAGACGGATGAGAAGAAAGCAAATGAGAAGAGGAAGGAAGATGAGAGGAAGAAAGGGGATGAAATAATAAGGAAGAAAATGCAAGAGGGCTCAGAACCATAAAAATAAACCCTACAAATCCAAATCAATCAGACTCAACCCACCAAACCTTTTAGCTCAAACACTCAACCATCTTTCACCTCAAAGACAAAATTTTTATACAAGCCAATTGTAAACTCTCTTCTCAAAATCCCAATCACTACCAGCCAAACTAGCCTAAAGAAAATCTCAAACCTACATTCATTTAAACCACCAACCAAGATTTACTTCAAACCTGTTGGGAGAAAAACAAAGAAACTACAAGTTACTGAGAGATCTCTCTGGAATTGTCATGATCAATCTGACTTTCTGCCACTAAATTGGAGCCTCACAGATGAAGAGTACTTTCAACAGCTAGCTGAAAAAATAGTCAGAGTCTGGGTTGTATCATATACAAAAATTAGAATATATTATGATGATGGTTCTTTCACTTTACTTGGCAGTAACCTAATGGACACACTTTAAACCATAAATTCAAAAGAGTGATCAGTTTGATGAAGGATAAAGATACAGTCACAAGGGCCTGAAAAGCTGTATTTTGTGTATGGGTGAGAGAAAGGGATGAGAGAAATGTAAGGGCAAAGGATGAAAAGGAAGAAAGAGAAATGAAGTATGCAGAAGAACTTGTAAGAATTGAGAAATGATCAAATGAGCTTAAAGCAAAAGGGATGAGCAAACTTTCCAAATATTGACATTTTCTGAATATAAAGGTTGGCAGATTCTCTAGATTTAGAGCTGGTTACTTAAATGGTTATTCATTAGATGAGTGGCTCAAGCTTATGGAAGCTCTAAGAGGAACTGAAATTATAGAAGAACTTGAAGTGTTAGTAACTCTTAAGGATCTCATTAGAAAGAAGCCAGGCTATGAGGATTTTATGTAATGAATGCACTTGTTAAAACTTCTATAACCACTCAATGTTAAATAGTGCACTTCTGTCAATTTTTTATGTAATTTTTATTGTTCATTGTAGCTTAGGGTTAGTCTTGTTACCAGGAATGAATTTATGATAAGCAATCTTCTCACAAATTGGGGGAGATTATTGTGCAAGACATGCCTGTACTATAACAAGACTAAGTCAAATTGACAGCCCTAAGTAAGTTGTATGATAATCTAAGTTTGCACTTTGTATTGTATTACTTGAGTCTGTAAAATTGTCAATAGATTAACTAGAGTAGTTTTCTGTAAACAGTCTCAAGCCTAAGAATAAACTCTGGAAGAAGATCATGTAGATCATGCCCCAGAGACATTGTGAAAAAGCTTGGAGTTGAATAAATCTGTTTTGAGAATAACATTTTAAGTCAAGAAATCTACAAGTCACAGATCAAGTCATATAAAGAAGTCCTTCGAGAACTCCAGAATGACTTATCGATAATTCAAAAATAGCTTATAGAGAAGTCTCAGAGATATCGATAAGTCAAAATGAAGATATGAAGATTGGAGATATCGACAAGTCATTTCTGCATTAGAGAACTCAGAGATATCGATGAGCCAAAATAAAGAAATGAAGATTAGAGATATCGAAAAGTTAACTCTACATGCAAATACTTGGAGACCTCGACAAGCTAAGCTCATTCGAGAACTCAGAGATCTCGACAAGTCAAGCTCATTCGAGAACTCAGATATCTCGACAAGTCAAGTTCACATTTGAGAACTCAGAGACCTCGATAAGTCAAAACACTTGTAGAGAACTAAGAGATCTCAATAAGTCATTATACTTATGGAGATGTCATTTCTCTATAGTTCAAACTGGAGATCTCGATGTAAAACTCAAAGTACAAAATGCAGACTAGTTAAAGATCCAAAATTATCAATCAACAAATAAATCAATCACTGATTTGAAAAGTCTACAAAAAACAACTTGAGGAGTACCAGATCAAAGGTCAAGATTAACTGACAAAATAAAGTCACATACATGCACGATTTGCAAAGATACACTAAGCCAGAAATAGAAAGTTTTAGTTAACTTAAAGTATGGTTTAGTACATGCTATTGCATGCTGTGTAAAACCTGTGTTTACTGTTCTATAAAGTAAACACTGGATGCTTTGTTTAAGGAGTAACAAACAGATCAAAAATTCTTGTACTCTCTCAAGGAAGAAGCTGAGTTCTTTATCAACAAAGAACCCAGGAATTTTTTAGAAAGACATACTTAATTTTAATATAAAATTAAGTGAGTTTTGAAGATTTGTGTTCACTATTTTTATTTCATTAATTCTGTGTTAACACAATTTACTACAAAGCAGATTACTTTGTTCACCAACCAAACATAATTCAAGAAAAGCTCAAAATCAAGAAAAACACATTCACCCTCCCTCTGTGTTGTATTCATTACCTAACATGATTTGTTATAGTTGTGAAATAATTATATTTCTTATTCTTGAATTTATTATGAATATTTTCTCTATTTTATTCTTGTTGTACTATAACTGATGTGCGGGTGCAATAGTCTTTCAAATTTATTATATTAATAATTGTACATTTATTAAATTACAATATTAGCCCTCACGATAAGCATGTTCTTTCATCAGCGGTTGGTAGCTTTACTAACTTGAAGAACGTAGAGATTTCACCTAATTTGTTATCTTCTCTGAATTTCATATGGAAGGTGAATAATGGGGAGAAAGTCTTCTTCTAGGAGTACAACTGGCTAAAAAGTGGACCATTAATGATATCCCTTCTAACTCTTTATCGTATCTTTTTATGGAAGCACTTTAGTGTTCGTAAATTTTTGGCTGCCTGGCACAATAACATGATGGATATGTGGTGAAAACCATTAACATATCGAGACCAATATAGTCTTGACAATTTGTCGGATATTGTGAACTCTAATATATTAGGAGGAGGACAAGATGAATTGATTTGGAAACCAAGTAGAGGTTCACTCTCTGCTAAATATTTCGGTAAATAATTGGGTACTATTGTTATGCAGGGGGAACAGTTAACAACATTTGAAGACTGGTTTGGATACTTAAGGTCCCGCCTAAAATATCAATCTTCATTTGAAAATTACAATGGGTCGTGCTTCCTACTAGGTCATTTCTCAACAACAAAATTCTGAACAGTGATTAGAAATGCACATGGTGTTTAACGGCTGAGGAAACAGTTATGCATTTATTTTGGGAGTGCCCATTGACAAAATTGGATTGAAATTTTGTAAGCGAATGGTGGGGTTGTTCAGGTTTTTTCTTGTTGAACAGTAGTTTCTCCCTGTCGGGGTGATTTGAGACTAAGGCGGGCGTGGAATATGACGGTTGCAACCACGTTACCGTCAATTTGGCTTTGTAGGAATGAAATGATATTTAACTCTTAAAGAATCTCTATGAATTCTTTATTTTAACTAATATTGTGCAGATACTCGGCTTGGGGAAAGGTTGTTAATCTCTATGAAGGATAGATGCTCGGGACTTTGCTAGGGCTAATGAATGATAGAGGCGAAAGACAAGCAATTTTATGGGGTATACAATAGCTTTGGTAGAATGTACAACTATGACGCGTTTTAAAATCACCATAGAGACTATGAATTGGACGGTCTATGATGTTATCAGAAGCCAGGATAACCAGATGATCCAGGATGAGCTTGCTGAGGTAATCATGCAATTCACCACTCTTTATGTTAATAGCTTTATGGATTTTTTAATTCAATGAAGAGCTGCTTGTATTCCTGTTTTACGAAATGGAACGGCTGAGTACTTGGCACTGCATGGTATGAGAAACATGGTGGCATTTGGTAAGGTGGGTGGTCTTTTTGGAGAATTGAAGGCTCATCTAGTTAGGGATATGGGAAGGTCCATCCCTTTTAAAGTTGAAGAGATATGGGCCTAGGTGAAGTGTTAGATGCGCCTACACTAAAACAATCGGTGCAAAATAAACTGACGGACCTTGACAACAATGGCGATATGATGGGAGCTGTGGTAGACTCTAACAATGATGCATTTTCCCTTAATGTGGTTGCTCGAGTAGTGCCACTCAATGTGGTTGCTCTAGATTTGCCTCTAAATGAGGTTGCCCAAGACCAAGAATTGGCTACGGATACAGAATGCTAGTTTACAAACCTCAGATAACACCTCCTGCTAGCACTGGGTATGTTTCAGATTTTATGTTGGATTCTGCTCAGTTGCCTTCTTTGAACATCAATATCAATTTTAATCTCAATGTCAATATGAATGTGGTCTATGATATGGTTAATTCTACTAATGTGGTGGGAATCCCTAACGTGGTTGGTTGTGAGGTTGGGATAAATGGACTCATGGGAAATAAGGAAAAACATGTACATGTGGTTGCTCATACTAGAGACTAAGCAAATTGTGATTTTGCTCAATCGGAATGGTAGCAATTCGAGCATTTTCAAAACCAATATCTTTGATAATGTCAAATGTGTATTTGCGTTGATTAAGGTAGATGCCAGAGTCTGATCTAGCTGCTTCAATTCCTAAAAAATATTTAATAGGACCCAAATCTTTAATTTTGAAATAACCAGCAAGGTGAAGTTTGAAAGTAGCAATGGCTGATTGCACATTACCAACTACAAGAATATCGTCGACATAGACTAACACATCAATGAAACAAGCGGAAGTAGCCACAATGAATAAACTGTGATCAGAGTTTGCCTGTGTGAAGCCATAAGCAAGAACCACAGAACGAAATTTTGAAAACCATTCACGAGGGGATTGTTTAAACCATAAAGTGACTTGATCAGTTTACAGACCAAAGGGACTTTAGCATCATAAGTAGCAAACTCAGCTGGCAGACAATAACCTTGTGGAATGGACATATACACTTCTTCGTGTAAATCACCATAAAGAAATGCGTTTGTAACATCCATTTGGGTGACAGACCAATTGTGAACAGCAGCCAAGGATAATAAGACACGAACTGTGGACATTTTAGCAACAGGAGCGAACGTTTCAAAATAATCTAACCCTTCTGTTTGAGTAAAACCCCTGGCTACCAGACGTGCTTTATACCACTCTACAGTACCATCTTGATAAAATTTAACTTTGTACAACCACTTACAACTAACCACCCTTTTTCCAGGAGGAAGGGGCATGACCAGCCATGTGTTATTAGCTTCAAGAGCAGCAAGCTCAGTAGCCATTGCTGCACACCATACATCATGTTGACAAGCAATTTTATAGGATGTAGGTTCAGGGACATGAGTAATATTGGCAATAAAAGCTTGATATTTAGATGTGAAGTTAGTCGTAGGTGAAAGGACAGAGAAGTTGTTTACTTTGGGTGCCAAAGTGGAAGGAAGACCCACAAAATCCTGAAACTTGTTAGGAACATACCTCAAACGAGTACTATGTCTAGTACTAATAACAGGAACAGGGTCAACAGGAGCTATGTCAATAGGAACCATAGGGGAGGCAGATGGAGAAGTAGTCGGCTGAACTATAGGAGGAACAGGAATATCGTGAAGTGATATAGTAGGATCTGAAACTAGTATATCAGTGTAGAATGGATCCTCAGGCTGAGATATATGTGAGTTAAATAAATGAGCAGGAGTAGGTGAACGAGTCATAGTAGCAAAAGGAAAGACTGTTTCATGAAATAATACATCCCTGGACACAAAAACCTTTCGAGTTGCAAGATCCATGATTTTATAAGCCTTTTGTGCAAAAGGATAGCCCAGAAAGATGCATCTAATAGCTCGATTACTAAATTTATCCTTATGAGGCAGAGTATTTGTAGCATAACATAGTGTACCAAAAATTCTAAGATGATCATACACATGTGATTTTGAGAACAACACATGGTAAGGAGTCAAACCCTGAAGACTGGAAATAGGAGTTCGATTAAGCAGATATGTTACTGTTAAAATACAATCTCCCTAAAAAGAAATTGGGAGAGAAGCTTGAACTCTAAGAGCTCGAGCTGTGTTAAGAAGAGATTTGTGTTTTCTCTCCACAACACTCCACAATACCATTCTGTTGTGGAGTGTAAGTGCAGCTTTTTTGATGTATTATACCAAGAGAGGTTAAATGAGACTGAAAATCAGAATGTAAAAATTCGGTACCATTATCTGTACGGATGATTTTGACAGAACAGGAGAATTGTTTAAGAACATAAGCAATAAAGCTTTTTAGAAGATTAGATACCTGACTTTTATCAGCAAACAAGAACACCCAAGTAGCTCTAGATAAGTCTTCGACAATAGTCAAGAAATAGCTGCAATTACCATGTGTCTTGTATTTGTAGGGGCCCCAAACATCAACATGAATAAGCTCAAACAAAGATGAGCTAGAGGTAACATTATCAGAAAATTGTAATCGAGTCTGCTTAGCTAAATGACAAGTGTCACAATCAGCAAAAGTAATAGATTGATTAAACATTGCAGCTGGTAGAAATTTCATAGAAGATACAGAAGGGTGTCCTAAACGAGCATGCCACAAATTCGAAATAGTGGCAGAGTTAACACTATTACAATTATTTATAGATTTAGGTACAACTGATATATTTTCAGAATTAGGCATATGATGATGCAAAAGATAGAGTCCCTCATGAAGTTCACCAATCTCGATGGTCCTCTTCAAGACATGGTCCTGAATATGACAAGCATCCTTATTAAAAAAACAGCACATGAACTGGTAGATGTGAGTTTTGGTATAGAGAGTAGATTGTAATGAAAACTAGGCACATACAAGACATCAGTCAAAATAATGTTAGTGTGTAAGATCACAGAACCAACATGTGTGACTGTGGTATGATGTCCATTTGGTATATGCAACACAAAATTGATTGTGTGTACATTAGATAACAAATGTAAATGAGGCGTGATATGATCCGTGGCACCAGAATCAATAATCCACGTAGCAGCATCTAAAGAATGTTTACTATGTGTATGACTGACAAAATAAGTGACATTACCAGCCATATGTTATTGACTAGTAGAAGCAGAAGGCCAAGCCATGCTAGTTGAAGGTGCTGAGCTAGTAGCTGCAGTTAGCTCTTTGAAACCACTTTGAATCATAGACATTAACTGTTGACATTGTGCAGAAGTGAAACCTGTAGCTTCAGCAACTTTAGAGGTCTGCACTACATCAGAAGTATTAGTGCTAACATTATAAGCATGAGGTGTCCTGATCTGACTTTTAGGTCGTGGCTTCGGCTTTCCATAAAGACGATGCCAAGGTGGATATCCATGGACACAGAAACACTTGTCTTTAGTATGACCAGACATTTGACAGAATTCACAAATAACTGAGTTATCAGAAGCAGATTTCTTAACATTGCTTTGTCTACCAGTCTTATTGACAAAATGCGCTGTATTGTTCACTTGATGATCATGACTCTTAACAGATAGAGCCACAGAATCAGGCATATTACTCCCAATTTATCGCTGATTCTCCTCTTGCATCAATAGGCTATAAGCAGCACTCAAGGTAGGAACTGGAGTCATTAAGAGCAGATGACCTCTAATAGTAATGTATTGCTCGCTCAAACCCATGAGAAATTGGGACAATTTTGCAGTTTTACTGAAATTATCCAACTTAGCATTGACATTGCAAGAGCATTTACCACAGTCACAGTGTGGTACAACAGATAAAGCATCTAACTCATCATTGAGTGACCTAAATTTTGTAAAATACGCAGAGATTGACATATTTCTCTGACTTAAGTAGGCAAGTTCTTTCTTCAAATTGAACAATTTTGGCACATTAGTTTGAGCAAATCTGATGATAAGATCATCCCAAATATCCTTGGCTACACTCATGTACAACACACTTTGACAAATTTCTGATGAAATAGTGTTTGGGATCCATGAAATCACAATATCGTAACAACGATTCCAATGCATAAGTAGAGTAGCATTAGACACAGGTTTAACATAAGTTCCATCAACGAAACCTAGCTTCAACTTAGATGATAATGCAATTTTCATTGACCTAGACCACTGATTATAATTTTGCTCATTCAACGTGATCGTAAGCAAGACCAAACCTGGATGATCTGATGGATGCAAAAAATAGGGATGATTAGCATCAAACAGTGCATGTAATGTTGAAGACGTAGATCCAGTAGCAGCATTAAGATAGGATGATGTAGAAAATGTCATTGATTCTTCGATATAGAATAATAATTCTGATGTATTATCGTAGAGAAATTGTGTAGTTATGTAGATAGCAGATTTAGAAGAGATTTAGGAGAGATCGAGGGAGATAAGAAAGACAATTAGAGATAACGAGAGAGATGAAGAACAGAGAAAGGTTAACAAAATGCATATAGAACAGCGGAATAATTGGTGTTACAGAGATCTAAAGCTCTGATACCATGTCAGCTCCATTAATGGAGTATAATCAAGCTTAAGAACACTCATGTGAGAAGAAGATAATAAAATTGTTTTGATATATTTCTCTCTTAGAGAGAGACAGTGTGGCTACATCATTTATATATATACAGGTCCTTATTCTAACTAACTGACAAAGCAGCCTAATAAACTTTTCTTCTAGAAGCACTAGTCTATTTGTCACATTGTGCATCTGAGCTGGCACCAGTAAGCTGCTTTGCTGGCATAGTTCCATCAGACCTGTTGAACAAAACTTTGGTTATGAATGAATATGTACATCTGGAGGATGCCTCTCTTGGAAGCATGTATGATGCTCTCCGTAAAGATGATAACTTCGATGAAGAGAAGATTGACTTAGACAAGAAAATCTTCGAGGGTGTAACAGTCTTTAATTGACAATGAGTTTCGAGGTACTTTGGACTCCTTTTTATGCAGACATGTTGAGAAAAGACAAAAATCAATAATAGGGGCAGACGAGTGATATTCGCATTGCTGGTGGCACATAAGGGGCGAAGGAAAATGCAAAATTTGTAGGTGGTAAAAATGATGCAGGCTTTGACATGGAAGAAGTGTTGCTCAAATGGGCCGAGATGGATGAATTGCAGTGGTTTGATTAAGATTAAGATGCTATGTTTTATTAAATAGTAGTATCTTGTTTCATTTGTGTCTGGAATAATGGTTGATCTTTATATGTTTTAAATATAATTTATGTTTACCAAAAAAATATTAGTCATGACGATCAAATCACGCTAATTGTCTTGCACCAATTATATATAGGATATAATATAATATTATAATATTTTTTTATTTATCGCATTAAATTAGTGCTATAAATATTAATTTAATTATGTAATGCATGGGGAATAAAGTTGAAACAATTTACGACATTATAAAAGAAATAAATAAACAAACAACTACAAATATTAAAACAAAAATAAATGTAACATGGAAGCTGGGCCAGGACTTTTTGTTGGGCTGAAACCAAATGAGGATCTGTTTGTAAAAGAAGATGGAGTGAAAATTTGAGAAAGCCCAAAGGAAGGGGCCACAAGGCACAAATTAAGAACTTCCCCATTCAATTTTTTACTGTAATTTCTTTGTAAAATAAGAATTTTTCTGGAACAGTCTAAGCAATTACTTTTAGTGAGTCTTAATTTTATTAGAGCGAATTTTTGTGCATAAAAACCTAAAAACTTATTGCTTTTACAAGCTAAAGAAAAATAAGTTTTAAATTTTTTTTATTCCACTTTCTTTCTTTCAAAAAAATCTCTCTCAAACACAGGGTTACCTTGGAGTGATACGTGGAGTAAAACTAGAGTCTTGTGTCTTGTACATTCTAGATTTCTGGTAAATTTATATCTGCAAGTAAAGAATAAAAATTGCTAGTAAAAATTAAAAAAAAAACAAAAAGAAATACTCCCCATATTTGAAAAATAATAATCGCAAGAATCACGCATTTCAAGAATTCTTGTCTGTTCTTCTCTTCTCCCTCTTCTTGTCCTCATAAATTTACCTAAACCCCTGTAACAAACACACACATATATACATACATAAACCCCTGTATCTATCTGTGATGGTGAAAGAGAGCTGTGCAACTCAGTTAATTGATGCTAATGGCAAATTCAACGTGGAGGGTGTTAATAATTTTGTCAAAACTATCAAACTTGGTGATTGTGGTCTCTCTTATGCTGTTGTTGCTATCATGGGCCCTCAAAGCAGTGGTATATATATGCATATACACATATTTTTTTTTGTGTTAAACCCTTTTATTAGGCTTCTGTTGTGTTATGTGTTTTTTTTCTTGATTTTTTAATTTGTGTGTGTGTGGAATTTTTAGTATTGGTATTAGATGGAATGTTGGTAGAGAATTGACAAAATTGTGATGAACTTAAGGGCTGTATGATGTATCGAAAAATCGAACCTTTTAAGATGCTTTGTTTTCTTTTTATGGTTTTAGTTGTCAGATTTTTAAGGTGTGATATTTAATTACATTATCTAGTTTTGAGCATCATCGTTGTATTGTTCATGTCGTGATTTTTTATGGGATTTATGTTGAATAAAAGTAGGTCTAGAAGGTACTTAAGAATGTTCATTTTGGATGGATAGAGGAGGGTAATAACTATTGAACTGTTTGCTCTATATTTGTATTTGATCTATTTTTATGATTTATCATGTACTAAAGTATATGGATTTTAGTGTATTTGTATGGAATTAACGATGGTAGGGACTAGGGTGAGATCGGGATTATATAGATAGCCCTCTCAAATGAAGTAAATGATGAAGTTAATGTGATTAGTGTGAAGGATTATGACAAAGTGAGTGAATATTGTAAATAGCCATTAAATTTTGATCCTCAGTGAACGGTTCACATAACCCGGTGGTCACCAGTCAAAGTTGATTCAAGAGTACATCATTTCCAGGAGAACAATTTCTCAAACTCTAAATTAAGAATTTCCATTGAGTTATATTATATCTCCACTGCAGTACTTCTTTATAATAGCATTGGACAGTAGACCAGGACATTTTTCTGGGGGTTAAACTTTCAGCAATTAATTTTAGAATTTTATGTTTATCATGGTACTTCTGTTTCTCGTAGTAAGAAGAGAATGAATATCTTGTTTACAGGGAAAAGCACTTTGCTGAATCACTTGTTTCAAACCAACTTTAAGGAGATGGATGCGTACAGGGGGAGGTTAATGCCCTTCCACGTTATATGTATATGCTTCATATTGCAGTAGTGTTTAAGCTGTTGACTTCTGTCGTCATCACCTCTGTAAATAAATGGATGTCAATTATCTTTTCATTTTCAGGAATCAAACAACCAAGGGAATTTGGATAGCAAAAGCTGTTGGCATTGAGCCTTGCACAGTTGTCATGGATCTTGAGGGCACGGACGGGAGGGAAAGGGGGGAGGTAATTTCCTTTGAACAGTTGAACTCACGATGATTATGTTCATGACCATAAAATATTGCGACAAAAGGAGGAATAAATGTAACTACAGATTATGTTTTTGATTACTTTGTAGTGTGTTGAATTGTTGTGTCTCTAATTACAGTTTACTTCTATAAGTTGTACGGGTCTTTCTGAATAGTGTATAGGCATTTTCTTTGATTGCACGTGTTTTTAAAGTTTTTGTCCCATTCTGTTTTTACTTCTTGACTTGCAATTGATTGCGTGCTTCTGGTGAATGATCTTATATTGCAGGATGATACAACATTTGAGAAACAAAGTGCCCTGTTTGCTCTAGCGGTTTCAGATATTGTACTTGTAAACATGTATGTGTCTGACCATTAGTTGGCTTGGCTTTACTTGTTTTATTTATAGCGTTAGGTGAAATCGCCAAAATGAGCATTATAAGATAAGTTATATTGAAGTTTTATCGTGCATGCAGACGATATCCAAAAATTCTGATGGACATCTGAAATATTATTTTTTGGGTTCCAAATTGGTGTGGAAGCGGAGAGATATAACTTTAATTGCTCAAGTCTAATGTAAAGTTGTAAACAACGTAGTAATGAGATATAAATATTGACAATTTGCTGTAAATACCTCAGATTGAGGTTGTACAATTTCAGATATGTGTTTAAGATTTTAGTATTAACGTGATCCTGTTCTTGTTATTAGGTGGTGTCATGATATTGGTCGTGAGCATGCTGCAAACAAGCCTCTTCTAAAAACCGTTTTTCAGGTATGTGGTTTTATCATTGGTCTTTGGGACTTGTAATGGTTATAATGATGACAATTTCCTCACTTTTTAGGTCATGATGCGGTTATTCAGTCCACGCAAGACGACTCTTTTGTTTGTAATACGTGATAAAACAAAGGTCTGAAGTTAGCAAATACTTTCCTTCGTTAGTTACTTGTTGCAAGTTGTCTTGTTTCTGTTCCGACTTGTGGTCAAATGCTGCCCGTGGCTCTATGCAGACACCTTTTGAATATTTGGAGCCTCTTCTTAGAGACGACGTTCAAAAGGTATATATGGCATCTAGTTTATATACATCTTCCACTTGAATATATAATCAAATGATCATGTTTATTAAATAATGGGGAATAAATGTCTACAGATATGGGATACAGTTTCTAAGCCTGTTGTCCACAAGAACACCCCCTTGAGTGAATTTTTTAATGTAAGTGCTCTCTTTATCTCCCTATCTCTATAGACACACACAACAGACAATTACTTTGTCTGTTATTTAGATATCTGATTTAGTTTCTGGTCTTGAAGGTAGAGGTGACAGCTCTATCCAGCTATGAAGAGAAAGAGGAGCAGTTCAGAGAGCAGGTAATCCCCTTGATGTACTAACAACCTGGGTATATACATAGGCTTTTTCTGTGCCTAAGATCATCTTTCTTTTTGGGATCACTACACCACAATGATGAATTTTGTAAGTGAGGCAAGTTTTTGAACTTTTAAAATTTTGTTGTCTGTCCAGGTTGCTGATTTGAAGCAGCGCTTTTTTCAATCAGTATCCCCAGGAGGGCTTGCTGGAGATAGACGAGGTGTTATTCCTGCCTCGGGGTTTTCATTTAGTGCACAGAAGATCTGGGAAGTTATAAAACAGAACAAAGATCTGGATCTTCCTGCTCACAAGGTTACACCACTTACCTGCTTTTCATAACTTTGGAGTGAATGTATCGCCAAACTTTAGCTTTAGTGTTATAATTCCATAACCAGGTCATGGTTGCTACTGTTCGCTGTGAAGAGATTGCTAATGAGAAGTACATGCGATTGGCCAGCGACAAGGTATACGAACATCTATTTTGTTTGTCACCTTCCTGTTTGAATGAGCGCCTTACCTGTTTTCTGTGATACAGAGTTGGCTAGAATTAGAAAAGGCAATTCAAGCGGGTCCAATATCAGGTTTGGGGGAAAAGCTCACTTTATTGCTGGAAGCCTTTCTATCTGAGTAAGCTGATTGGTCTTAGATATGTTATAACTATTCAATGAAATAATTGCAGTCTTCTGTAATTTGTTGTGCTCAGCGAACATAAAAAGCCCGTGATGGGAAGTTGCATCACATATGCGGGTGTGGTATCCGAGTTCGTGACATATATTATAGCCTGTCTACCACAGGCTTTGCAAGAGCATATTAGTTTTTAGTAGTTTAAGATGGAAGATAATTTTTGATAGCTATTTGTTTAAAAAACATTTAATTTAAAATTGGTACTTCTGGTACCTATTTATCTGTAAAATTATAGCTGGAAAAGTTGGCAAACTTGTCTTGTATTGTGAAAAGCTTGTGAGTTCTCTCTCCTTTCCAAGTCTAAAGTCCCCCATCAGTAACCATAATAAGAAATTTATACTGATAAGAGCTATTAACATAGATTTTATTTAGGTTATTTCAAATTATTTAACTTTAGTTCTAATATAGTTTTTGCTTTGTTGAGAAAAATATATTTCATGTTTATACTTTCAGTTTAAACTCGCTTTAAAATAACTTTTGGGTCGTAACCGGTCTCATCCTTGTGTGAGAGAGTTTCTGGTGCAGCTTGCATTTCTAGGGATTAGATATATCTATGACACCTGTTTTCTGCTTTCCTCAATGGAGATTTCAAAAACAAAAGATATGACTTACCTATTCGAGCATGAGAGATTCTAGATAGCTTTAGCCGTAAGACTTGTAAATGGAAACAAACAGTCGTGAAAGTAATAGGATTTCTAATTAATTCGCATTTCTTGCTGCTAATATTTCGATAAGTTGTAGCATTGACGCCATTCAAACTTCGCTGTAGATAATTGTAGCTACACTTGATGAGTCCACTTTATTGCTTTACATGGCCCAGTTGGAAAAACTTACTTTTCTAACTAGACCTTTATTAATTTTTGTGTGTCGCTTTCATAAAAACTATGTATGCCTCAGTTATGCTTCTTTTGGTATTCTCTTTTGTTTGCTTACTCTTTATCTCTCCCATTAGATATGACTCAGAGGCTGTCTTCTTTGATGAGAGTGTAAGAGATTCTAAAAGGAAAGATTTGGAGTTGAAATCATTGCAGGTGAGACAGTAAGCAGCATTAACAAATATATCTTTCAAGCCAGTGAAGTTTTTCAGCATCTTGAAGTATTTTCCACTCCTTGATATATATTATTAATCAGAATGACATTACTAGCAATATTGACGTAGGTTTGCAATCTTAGCTTAAATTGCTGTGTCAGTCATCTCACTATAGTAATTATAAGCCGATAGAAGAAACTTAGGTATTGAGTTGTTCAATGTTCTAATAAAGATGGATGTAGTCTCTTCAAGTAATTGTCTTCCGCGACAAAAATATTGAGCTCTTGCACTGTGAAATAAACACCAGGAGTTGTAGGTATCATTTGAAAAGAAAGTCATTTATTTGATCCCCTAAAGTATTTAGTTGTGTTAAAATAGAAGACAACTACAGCTACTGTAAAGCATACCATGGAATTGTCTGTAGTCCATTATGTTCAATAATGAAGGGATATGCGAGAACTGATACACGTGCATTTTGACTGTTGCATGTTCCTTCAGCTAGTATATCCAGCTTTCATTACTATGGTGGGACATCTACGTTCTAATAGCCTTCAAAACTTTAAAACGAGGCTAGAAGAGTCGTTGCACAAAGGAGAGGGCTTTGCTGTTGCTGTGCGTACTTGTAAAAGCTCCTGTATGCTTGATTTTGATAGTGGATGTACAGGTACTCCATCCAAATATAACTCTAAACTTTTAATACTTCTGTGGAATGACAATGAAGTATAGAGTATAGTAGTAATATGATCATTGAGGAGCGATGTTTCTACAAGAGTGTTGTCAGTTCTACAATTGAGCCCCATGACATGAATCAAGCATTACATAAAAATTTCATTCAAGTATTAAAAACTTGATTCTAGTAGATCCTCGCAGAGTACAATTCTATCCCTCCCCAGTTTTAGTTGTAATTCTGCATTCGTGTTCCTAAGTTACAATTTATTACCCTTACTGGGATGAATTTACCTACCTTCGACAATACGGTAAAGAAGCCTGATTAATGTTATGATGGGTGGAATTTTTAAATATCTTATACCCCTGCCTCAAAGTCTATTGGTCCATAGGCGCATGTCTGACACTATCTAAATAAGTGTTTTATGTCTACGTACACACATTAATGTTTTTCCCTCAACTGTAGATGCAATCATTAAGCAGGCTGATTGGGATGTTTCGAAACTTCGGGATAAACTTTGTCGTGATATCGAGGCGCAAGCAGCTTTTATTTGTAATGAAAAGTTATCGGAACTAATAGCTAAGTATGAGGTAACTTACCTGGGATTCTATGGAAGCCACGGTTATTTGGCCCCTTCTTTTTCTCTTATGTTGCTCTTGAAAGGTATCAGTGTCTTGTGAAAGTTTATCAAACTCTTTCACTTTGCAGAAAAAGCTTGAATTAGCTCTGTCTGAGCCAGTACAGTTGCTTCTTGAATCTGGTGCAATAAACACATGGGCTTCAATAAGGAATCTTTTAAAGCATGAAACTGGTGCAACCGTGGAAGGTCTTCGTGCTGCTCTTACTGGTTTTGAGTTGGACCAGTCAGCATTTGACAAAATGGTGCAGAACTTGTGTGCCTATGCCAGAAGTGTGGTGGAAAAGAAATCAAGGGACGAAGTGGGACAAATTTTGAGCCGGATGAAGGACAGGTATCCATGTCTGGTTGATTTTTAAGTTTTTTTTAATCGTTGTAAGCTGCTTAAATTTTGAGTACTTCAGGTTTGCAACAGTCTTCAACCATGATGATGATTCATTGCCAAGAGTTTGGACTGGAAAGGAAGACATACGTACAATTACGAGAGATGCCCGAGCGGCGGTAATTTCCAAAGATAAATATGGTAGTAATTGGTGCTGCAGAATTGCAAGTAGGGTAGTGTATTCACATATAATTTTCTATCTTGATAGTCTTTGAAGCTTTTATCTACAATGGCTGTGATACGCCTTGATGAGAGAGAAGATAAAATAGAGAATGTACTCTCATCGCTTCTGGATGGACCAGTGGCTGTAGCTTCACCTCGGTACAGGGATGTGGGAACTTCAGGAGATCCTCTTGCTTCAAGCACTTGGGATAAGGTATTAATTGATAGATGCTTTCCCCTTTAATCTTGATGGGGGTCTAACTATTTATGATACTTTAACAAATAGGTCCCCCCTGAAGAGACACTCATTACGCCTGTGCAATGCAAGTACTTGTGGAGACAATTTAGAATGGAAACCGAGTATACGATTACACAAGCTCTTTCTGCACAGGTACAACATTTCCATATGCTTTTTGATCTAATAGCTATGATCTGGAAGTACTGTGTTCTAAGTAGGCATAATAATAGCAATACATTGGTCAAAAAATTAATGATTGCAAAATATTGTGTAATCTTGCTAGCTTCTCAACTTCGTATAGGGGATGATACATTTTTATTTAAAAGGGAACTTCATGCAAGAAAAAATCGCTTTCCTGTTTGGACTGTAAGATGAAGGGAACACACTACATATACAGAGCTTAGGTTCGAAGAGTTTGGGGGAGCGGGGAGGGGGATTTAACAACTTGTATACCAAAAATATCAAAATATTGTAGTACAAGATAAGCTTAAAGTTTTGTTATTTTAAAAAAGATTGTAAACTGTAAGTAGGAGAAGGAAAGCGGGAAGGGGTTTATTGTCTTACATAAAGTTAGAATAAGTTTCTTCAACTTATTGCGCTCCCAATTAGCGTGATTACTCATAGGCCTATTGGCACTCTGGTCTAGAGCTTAAACACAAATTAAAGAACTTACTGCTTCAAAGAATTTCACAATTACCTCAATCAGTCAAAGCAATGTAGCACTCAGAACAGTGAGAAAAGTCCTATAGTAGGATTATATCACGAAACTATGTCCACAAATATACAGGTTGATCTGTTTTGGCCTTTGGGTCATTAGTTTTCGATATTACTTTAAATCAGGTAATATTATTTTCATATTTCTGGTGTTTTTCCAACATATACTGTAAGTCATCATGTTTTGTAAACTTTAAAATTTAACTAAAGTGGTATCCTCAGCGACTAAGTGGGTCTCTTAGGCTTGTAGCTATATTGTACTATTGCAATTTCTCTTTATTGGACCTCCTCCTTTTATCCCAATTGAGCCATCTGCTGCCACTAATGTATTATGTTCCTCAGGAGGCTTACAAACGCAGCAATAATTGGCTACCTCCGCTGTGGGCGATTATGGCAATAGTTATTCTTGGATTTAATGAATTTATGCTTCTTTTAAGGTAATTATGTTCAAGGCACGACCATCCTAAAAAAAGCCCAATAATAGTCTTCTGTCTGCTCCCTTATTTCCTTGGTTGGCCTTTTAATTTGTAGTCTGCTCCGAATGCTAGCACTCACGATACTTTTTCATCTTGGTTCTTTTTAACAGGAATCCTCTTTACCTCCTAGTTTTGTTTGTTATTTTTCTATTGTCGAAAGCTATATGGGTACAAATGGATATCACAAGGGACTTTCAGAATGGCACTGTGAGTAAAAAAATATATTTTACTTTCGCTCATTTTTCCACTCTATTTCGAACTAAATAACCTGATCATTTATACCAATGAGTGCTCCTCTGTTGTGATATTCAGTTCCTCTAGATAGTTGCAATCCAGAAAAAGTCATCATTGACACTTTTCCCTGTAATTGTAAAGCGGACCCAAAAAATTGACGTGCTTGTGTATTTAGATGAGTGTCAAATGATGAACTGATTCAGAGACTTATATTTTGTTAATAATGCAAGTCCAGTGTGAATCAAGTGATTTAAGTGCAGAATGTGGGTCGATTTTGCATATGTAAAAAGTCTACATGTTTCTAAAAATGCGGCGGAAAAAAGGCACAAGTAGTCCTTGGACCTGTAAAAGCACACCAAATTCACATCTTTAGATGGTACAAACTTCTAATGTGATCCACCAGGAGATTCACCTGTTTAATTTTGTCTGCAGCTGGCTGGACTTCTTGCCCTGTCTTCAAGGTTTCTTCCTACTATCATGAACTTACTTAGGCGACTTGCTGAAGAGGGCCATGGGCATCCAAAACCTCAACCACCACAAAGACATCCTAGGCCTACTAATCAGAGTTTTAAAAATGATCACCACCAGTCTAGCTCTGTCTCAAGTACACTGGCAGATACAGCTTTGTCATCCAATTTTACATCAATCGATGATGATCCTGAATATTCAAGTCCTCAATTGATGCGCAGGCGAGTTAATAATGACGACAATGCAGAAACTTTGTAAATTCCTTGTTCTTCTAACATGTTTGCTGGATCTTTCCTCTATACACAAGATGTCTCGTGTTCTGTATTAGTATTTTCTTTAAAAAAATAAAATAAAATGTTCATCTCTTTTATTCCCCGCATATATCTAGACCTGGCAAATCGGATAACCGGATCGGTTTCGGATCAGATCTATTTCGGATCGGTTCCACTTTCGGATTATGATATAACTCGAGGTCATTCGGATCAGATCGGATGTGATTCGGTTCGGGTCTAATTCGGATAAAAACGGATTCGGACAAAATTCGATTCGGATTAAATTCGGTTCGGATATTTCGGATCTTAACTTATTTATTTTTTCATGTTTTGAGACTTAAAAAAATATCTTTTTATTAAATGTAGTACTTTTAATATAATATAATATACTTTTACATTAATTTATAATTAAATAATTAAATTATCACAAATATAAGATACATTTAAGTATGAAGCTTAATTCGGATCATATTCGGTTCAAATGTTATATGAATCTATTTTATTCGGTTCCAATTTATAATCGGATCTAGTATTTCGGATCATTTTCGGTTAAATTTTCAGTTCGGGTAATTTTCAGATCGGTTTAATTTGGTTTTCGGATAATTATCGGATTATATAATTCGGATCTCGGATCTATAGATTTCGGTTCAGTTCTTCGGATACTGTCCATTTTGTCAGGTCTACATATACCTAAGCAGCTATGGAACAAGTACTTCTCCGCTGGGTACTCTCTGCTATAACTTCTATCAGACACAATATATCCGAGAAAACTTTTTCAAACAAATATTAACAAGAGGTTGAAGGAATGTACAATCAGTTTGTTTCGGTAGAGTTCTTGAATCTTGACTTTTATGAGCGAAAAGAAAGTAGTACCAAGAGCACAAACTGTCTATTTCGCACATAATGTTAGAGTTTGTTCAATCCCACTAATCTTGGTAATGCAAATATATCATTTACTCTCTTTCGTCTGCTAACTGTATTAACATTCTAATCAGAAATCGGTTGATTTTTCAAAAATCACCGATAAATAACTCAAAAATTAATTAAAAATATTTATCTAATTTGGCTGATCATTGATAAATTATTCGATTTTTTTAAAAATCGTCCGTAAATCATAAATCATTATCTTAACCGAATAATTTCGATTTCCGAAATCTGTAACACTGAACATAACATATTTTGCATAAGCCTGAGCTCTCAACTTCAAACTCTTCTAACATTCCATTATAAAATATTAAAATGTATAATCACTTTTAATCTATTTATTTTTGTTGATTTCATTCTTATCATGGGCCGAAAGCCCAATTAATCTTTGGCTCGCATCATCACATTAGGTTTTTTCAGCGTACATACGGTACTTGGTCAAATTAATAATATGGCGTTATGCTAAAAAAATTGATTTTAACAATTACATCTCATATTCGGAGAATAGAAAATAAATTATTTCAGGAAAAAAACTCAGAACTATAATGATTTATGTAGTTAAAGAAAAACGAAGATACTTCCAATTATACTTCCCGAAGTAACACATATTACTAAATCATAATCAGTTGCAGTGGATGTTGAATGTAAACAGTCCAAGTCTTCCCTGTGGAACTTTTAACACGAAGATTGTTAACAAAACAAAATCTTAAACCAGGTTGAAGTGAATGTATATTTCATGTATTAGACAAGTAAATACAGGTACTCTTAACTCGTGGGAGTACTCCGGAAAAAATTATAACCACCTTTTGTTGAGAAGTTTAGCTATTGTTAAATCTGCAGCACCAAATCCATCCAATGTAGCATTCGCTGATGTGAACTCGGCCCTATTTGTTGAACTGCAACATCCACAAAAGTCTATTGGTAAGCAATAGGTAGCCATTAGTAGAATTAACTAGTTAAAACAAATTCCAAAGGTGAACAATGAAGTTGAAGTTGCATTTTGGTAAGACTGGTATTTTAGTGGGGGATGTAATCGAGTTTTTTGAACATTTTATTCTCCTAAAAAAGTGGGCAACCACACTACCCGTGATTTTAAGCACAAGACATTATGTAAAATTGGAAATCAGTAAAGTACCTGCTGCGAAGAACAATGCAAGGCATGCCTATGCGTTCGGCTCCAGCTACTCCAGATTGGCCTCCGGAAACAAGTACACAATTTGAAACAGGCACATCGACGTATTCTGCCGCTGCTCGTAGTGCAGTCACGATTTTCTGTGTACTGCATTATTTAATAATAAGGTATTATTGGCTTACTGCTAGCACCTTCACCAAAATTGATGTAAATCTTCCTGAGAAAAATAAAAAGCACAAGAAATGGTTCTCTCATCTAGATGCTTAAATTTAATAACCAGGCTGCTTAGAAACTGAACTCTAATCTCTGATTGCTTGTCTAAAAATTTGGCAGTAATTGGCCAAATAAAATATATGTAAAACACGTTAAGCATCCTTCTACCTGGAACGGGACAATTTTCTTTGCCAGTAGACAAAACTCCCAGGTTCTGGCCATTATTGTTAAAAGATTATCAACAAGAAGCCATACGATGAAGATGATAGTAGACAATACTATTTTAAGGCCATAGACTCGCAATAACATCATTGTGCTTCTTTCACAATTCCACTTTTCAAACTACAATGGATCTGTGTTACTGATTCGCATGCATCTCTTAATTTTGCCGCTATTTCAAAATGGGTCGCTGTTAGTCTTTTACCAATTGTTTAGTGGTCAAACTGTAATATTTACCCACACATCTTCAGGTAGATTTTGAGTTGGGTTGATTTTTCTCCCAGTTGCAAACTCAACTTGTAATACGTGCAACTCTCATTAGTTCAGGTTGCACATGAGAAGCACTGTACAAGACATTTTGGTTGATATAGAAATACCTCAATTATATATTTAGCATGTAAATAAATGACCAAAGCCAACTATATCCATTTCCAAATCAGGTGAATTTGAGAGCTTAAACTCATTACATGATACACTAATCCAATCTATTAATCAAAGTTCATTTCTTTTCGTTTTTCAAACATCAGATATATGATATGCGAACGTACATATTATTTCCAAGGGAAAAAGGATGGGTCACCTTTCACTTGAACTAGTATCAATGTCTACACTCAGCTTCAACATGGATGCAACTTCCTTTGCAATTCTTTGTTTTTCAGCAGAAGCTAATCAATATAGTAAAAAAACAGCCTTCTACATCAGTCAGAGTCACTTGACTACCATTCGTATATGAAACAATATGCATGTGCAAATCAAATTTGGAATAGTATTCTACCCGCTTTTCTTGCTTCTCTAACTAATTGCTCATCCAGGCTAGAAAACACTCCTTCACCAAGAACAAGTTGGCCGTAAAAGCTTTTTTCTGCCTCCACAGTCCCGACAATTTTTACCATCGATCTTACTTCATCTCCAAGCTTTTCAACGATAGACCTGTTTTTTCAGTAATAAAAAAGACAAATTGTTCATCAAGTTATCTCAACAATCCTAAAAATATGAGGCGATATCATAAAAACCGTCCAAGAACACAAGTCCTTTAAAGAAAAAGCTTGCTATTGTCTTTACCGAGAAACAAATCAGGCAGTCTTTTCTAATCATAAGTTATAAATCCCAACAAAGAGTATCTAATAAAGCAAGTCTTCAAATATTATAAAACATTATTAATGGTGTTGATGCCATCTCATATATGATGGTTTTACATTAGGAGCCTAGCTTGAAGCTCAATACCGGTAAATCAGAGTAAACAAGTCTTGCATTACTTTGTGACAAATTAATTGTAGCGATCTACCCGTGATACAGTAAAAGATAAATGAATCACATTTTTTTGACAAGTTGTATTTATTTATACAAGGAGAGGGAGGGTGAGAATCTGATCCCCTGGCCTTTGTCATGGGGGAAGGTTGCCTCTACCTATATAATTATCATGGTAAAAGATTCTGCTTCTGTAATTATGTGATCAAGGTTCCACAAAGGTACCAAGTCAACTAATTATTTCCAGACAAGTACAAAGTTTTAAGATAATTGTGAACACAGAATTAAAAGTTTCTAATGACTCAAAATTCAGAAGAAAAAAAACCTGGCTATTTTATCCCCGATTTTACTGTAGGCTGTCAGAATTACCACTGGAACCCCTTCTTTAATCGCATCGTTGATGAAACTGTGATTGAAGAAAGAACGATGATAATGTTAAAGGAAACCTAAACACTGTTAATTGAAATATAACAACCAAAAAATTATTATTCAAAGAGCTTATTATATATACTTATATCCATAATATTCTATATTTAATCTATTCACAAAATAATTATCATAAGATAATTTGGAATTGACTTCGCCCGCCATTATAACAAAGAATCTTGATGGACACAGATCAGAATTCAGGTTTCGGCAGGGGAAAAAGAAATTTGTTATGGATTTGGAGTCCTAATTGTTGCACGGAAGCATTTTAAGGTGTTTGTAGTAAACGATTTTATTCGATTGATTATTCAGAAAATTGCTACTTGATAGTAGGAGCAGTCTTCTAAAGGTTTATATCTGAGACCATCTTCTCTATAAGACTAAATTGTTTATTCCTCAATAAATGCTTCTTTGACAGAAATAGACAATAACACAAGCAACAGATGGTCTCAGATATCTGCTTATTCCTTATACAGAATGATAACGAACATGACAAAATTATTGACAAGTTTTATGCAACAAAATCTGCACAACATTGGCATTCTTAGTTCACCTAAATATTAAAAGAGCTAAGCTAATATAGATGAAAGCAACCTTTGCATCTTGTGAGAAATATTAAGTTAGGCTGAATCTGAGCACTCACTCTTCTGCACCAGGTCTTAAAGGTATACTCTTTGACATCACAAGATTTTCCAGCGCGGTTTTCTGCCAGTAATTTAACACTTCAAAATTAGAAATTAGTGTGCTTTACAACTAAAGAAAAGAATGTTTCTAATCCCTTTGCGCCTAGTAGATACCCGTCTCTTCGTAATAAGAGGTTTGGAGTTAATGCTTAGCAGATGAAGGGAGCATGAGAATATTAAGTTTTTGCAATTGACCATTCGTAACCAAGCTTATGGTGGAAATAATGTTAAAGCCAGATAAACCTTTAGAATGTTATCATTTGATAAAGACGGTCAATATGAGATGCTCTGGAGTATACAAGAGAAGACTATATTTGGTCCGCAGTATTGGGGGTCATTTTGTACTTAAGGTGTTATTTTATTGCATTATATAAAAACGATCTGTGTGCTATTTCCCAATTCATTCAGATATAAGTACAAAGAACTTAGTTATTGTAATTAGCAAAAAAACAACTTAGTTGTTGTACAATTTATGGACATGGCTTAAAAGATTATATCATGTGTGCTAAATATTGCAGCCAATGATATTAAACAGAATATCTGGTTTCCCTGGAACAATCCTTGCCCTCCAAATGATGTGCTATAAATTTTACCTTTTCGCGCATAACATTTTTCATAAATGTTTCCCTCTCATTCGTGGGTAAAGAACTAGGCCAACCAATCTGAACAAGAAATTGACAACAGAAGAAAAATCAACACAAAAGTAATGGTTTATTCAATTTCTAATATTCTGTAAAATGATATCAGGTGCGCACCCGGTTAAAATACAAGAACAACATCATCTTCTCTTCACCAGCACTCTTCCTTAAAAGAATATTAGACACAAAAATTAAAAAGAAGTAATAATGCTCAAGTTAGATAATATACAAGATCGCATAATTAGTTCTAAAAATGAGAAGGTATGACGCTACAACTGTAATCTGATTGGCGGGAAATTACAGCAAGACACTAGATTAAAATTGCAAGAGTTTTCTTCAGTGTCTTGATTCACGGCTTTGTGCAACAAATGGAATACCTTTTTATTGCTAAATTATGTGAAATATAATTCATACCTTATTAGATCGTTATAAATTGGTTTTGTCCAATTTGCACAGTCGAGACCGAGCTTTCGAAATGCTAACAATGTCAACAAGTTCAAATCAATAAACAGTGTATTTGCTCTATGAGAAGTACAGAACTTTGGTAATAGGTACAGAAACCCTTTTAAGAGCCACAAAAAAAAGTAATGTATATGTCTCACCTAGATTGAAGGCTTCACGATTACCACCGCCATATATATCCATTAGGACCCTAAATAACAACGCAAAGAAGCATGGATTATGAAATAGTATACATTATCCTCTGTCAAGCAAGAACTTAGAGTCTACATTTCAAAAAGAAGAAAAAAAAATTCTGGCTCTCATAAATCCTATAGCACATAAGGTTCAAGGATTTACATTTATCGCGGAAACATAAAGATCATATAGTCAGCGTAAGCCTTTCCATGTGAATGCATGAAAGAGTAAGAATGAAGCATACATGCCACTGTTAATTCGAGTGATTCACAGGCGGTTTTTTGATAATCAAGCATAAAGTTACAATTATCTAGTGTACTGTTTTATACCTCTCCCTTCCAAGTCAAGTAAATCTTGTTGAATATAACATTGTACTTTTATTCCTGCACATTTTTAGACATATCTAATGATTTATTATTGAGAAGCACTGCTTTTCATAATTAGAAGGCTGACCAACTCGCAGCAGGTTATACAACTACCACTTCAGAGATGTGTTGTGCTGAACACTTCCACAATACTAAACTTGCTCTAAAATAATTTTTTGCGTCATATCCTTTTCCTTTCATGTTTCAGGTTTTAAAAAAAAGGTCAAAACAATCTTCAAGGAAGCAAACGCTATTTATCACAATGCCCAAATCTTATCTATGCAAAACATGACATATACCATAAATGTATTACCACTACAACTTCTATTTTTTGCCATCAAGAAGAAAAAAGGATTATTGCATAGGATACATTAACAAATGAATGATTTGTTGACATATCTGAGGTGTCATGGTTCAATAGCCAGCCTACTTTTACAACTAACTGATATCTCTCCCGTGGATACTACAAATTGATAAAGATAAGCATAGAAAGCCAAAAAAGGCTTCCCCTTAGAGATGCCCATGCCCTTAGAATGAGTAACTGTAATCATTTGAAGTGTATATATGTACTCTGTTCGGCAACCCCAAATCTAAGAATTTACCTTTAAATATTTTTCCAAAGTCTTTCGAAATTAGGTTGTCAATCTCAAGCATTATCTTAGTGGAAACAAAATACGGTATTCTTTCTAACACCGGAAGAAACGATGTAATTTGCAGGTACTAAATAGTAAACACTCTTAGATCATATGTTCTAAACCCTAAATGGATCAAATATTTATTAAGTTTAGATACTCCCCCTCACTCGATTAAACGGCCACAACTCGAGTAGACCACCGTAACAATCTCACCAAGGAGAGTATGACCGCAAGACCTCTGCAACCTGAGCTGATATACAATATAACTTGATCATTTAAATTAAAATCTCAAGATGCCACTAAAAGCCACTTAAAAAATCCAATTCTTCTAACAAATAAAGTTTATTCCTCATTTTATCGATTTCGAATCATAAAACCATAATAAAGAGCTAAAAACCCAAAAAAAAACACAATTCATGCACCAAACTAAAAACTCAACTATATTATGCATCAAACAAGAAGCTTCACTCAATACTCAACATAAAAATCACATCTTTACACACATAAAGCTCCAAGAAAATGGATATGCCATTGAAAAAGAAAAGAGTAGCAAAATAAAAAATACCCATCAACTTCAAGAAGAACAGCAAGTTGGCCAGATGGTTTGTGCTCAGAAGAACTTGAAGAAGCATAAAACCTATTGATTTGCAAATTTTTGGTGTGAAAAGTAAGTTTTGGGTAAAAAGATTTGGAAAATGAGGGCGAGAAATAGATATTTTTTGTGGGTATGCCATGCAATTTGGTGTTAGTGGTAATGAAGCTCGAAAATCGAGGTGAAGACAGAGCTGGAGTTGAAGTAGTTTCCATGGGAGCTACTTTAGTTCTTGTTTGGTTTTGTGTGAGTCACCAATCATAGACACCTCATCATCATCTCTATCAATTTGTTGGGATTTTATTCTGTATTTTCAGTTAACTTTTATTTATATTATTGTTAAATTTTTATTCTATTTTTCATATAGTTTAAAATACATAAAAATTGGAAAAATTATCGAAAATACTATTCTCGAAAGTTGTTTCATAATTTTACTATTTTTTAAAAATATTTGTAAAAATATGATTTACAAAAAATAGTCAAATTCTTATATTTTTTTTTTCATATAATTAGATTTATTTTCATTGTATTTGATTTAACCTGACATTTCTGATAACCGGTTCGGTTTCGGATTGGATCAATTTCGGATCGGATCTACTTTAGGATTATGATATATTTGAAGATCATTTGGATCGGATCGGATTTGATTCGGTTCGGGTCTAACTCGGATTAAAATCGGATAAAATTCGGACTAAAATCGGACAAAATTATGTTCAGATTAAACTCGGTTCGGATATTTTCGGATCCTAACTTATTTAATTTTTCAATTTTTGAGATTTAAAAAATATATTTTTTTAATTTTTTTGCTAAATTATTATTATTATTTTATTTTATTTAGTATTTTTAATATAATATAATGTACTTTTACAAAAAAATATGATAAAATAAGTATATTATCATAAAAATAAAATTGTTTAAAGTATAAATTTTGCTTATTTCGGGTCATATTCGGTTCGGGTAATATATTATTCGTGTTTAATCGGTTCCAAGTTATAATCGGATCTTGTATTTCGGATCATTTTCGGTTAATTTTTAGTTCAGATATTTTTTGGATCGATTTAAATCAGTTTTTGAATAAATATCGGATTATATGATTCGGATCTCGAAACAAATTTCGGTTTAATGAATTTCGTTTGGTCTTCAGACCCATATATAAAGTAGCCACACTGTTAAGCAAATGCAAATATTACCTTCTTCACATCCGTATTACAAAATCCATTTTCCAGTGTATCTGGCGGAGATAAGATAGGAAAGCTTTGAAGTAATGCCAGGGGGTTTCTAAATCAAGGCTGACATCAATGAGAAAAGCCCATTAATTGTTAAGAGAATAGATAATCCAAAGAATCATATTGTCATTTGTCACATTGACCACCATGGACAAACTAATCCAAAAACCTTCAATATTTCAGCATCTACAGGGCATTAAAGGACTTCTATGGTTTGTGATATTGAAATGTAGCATATTCAAACTGAAAGTTGTAGGTCAAATTTAATAGTCGGGCAATAATTGAAAACAATAGTTTCAGAGAAGAAGATGAAATCATGTTTGAATAAAACCAGAAAACACAGCTTCAGCCTTCAGACTTCATTGTGTAATTCAAAATCCCTACATAATAAGTTAATTTCATAACATTAAGCTTTCATTGCAAAGTCCAGCGTTTGGGCTTTGTAACTTTCCTTGGTAATAATCCTCAGCAACTTTTCCTATTATGACTGTGTAATCAATAATGTCCTCAACTGATGGCCTCAGACATTGTTGAGAAAGTGGAGCAATCAATTGCACTTCGCGCTCAAGCAGACAAGCACAACTGCACAAGTCCAAGCCCAGTGAGTTGAAAATATGCCATTCAACGCGGTTTTGAAACTGGAAAGAGTCTCCATGAGCCACACTACCGTTCAATATAATTCGATCTTCGGAATAGTTAATTGTAATATATTGAGACTGCAGATGTGAAGAATGGACAAAAACTATTGTACATGTGACCTCGCACTTGTGTCTTCTTCAAGAGCAACACAAAATTGTTTGCTGTAGTGTGAAGAAATAATTAGTATGATCAGTTTTTGTGAAACGTACAGGGAATAACTAGAAAAAGGTCTAGATGAAGAACATTAATAAGCTCGAGCTACAAATGAAACAACTCCAGATCCTCTGTTGGTCCCAAAAATGATCCTTCAAGACCTAAAACACGGAACACCAAATTTAGTAGTCGGTAGTCTACATGATAAAGAAGAATTGAAAAGAAAAAAGAGAGACCTGCCACAATGCTAGTACGCTACAAAGAGGACTGGGTACGAAATAAGCAAAAAATCATGAAATTTTGCACTGGATTTCAGTGTATATGTAGCGGCATCTTTAGACTTCTTAAATGTGACAAATTCATTATGCTCTCCTTCATTGGACTTGCACAGGTAATTGTTTTAAACACCAGAAAAGTTTCTAAGACCTCTTCAGCAGGAATTCCCGTTGAAATTCTGTTACATAGAGCCTTTGCATCTCTGCATAGGTAAGTCTTGAATGAACAAACGTAAACTATCTTATTCCCAATAAGCATGCCTTTTAGCTTATGGATGGCAGTCTGAGCAGTTGTACACCGGCCAGAAGCATGATAAGTAGCAATATTAGTGGAAAGCACTTTCCCTTATTCTATCGTGTCGATTAATCTGTCCTAGAAATATATGTGCAAATATGAGATCGGACTGAAGATTAGTAACAAGAAAAGGAGGGTAGTAAATTTGAAGAACTTAGTAAAGAAAAGCTAAACGTGTATGTACATATGGAATGATATGAAGCTAAAAACAGAGTTTGTTATTTATCTCACGACAGCTTATTCGAGTGATGCATAGAGCAACTAATCGCGCTTGTGAAAGGAGTGTGACTATTATGTACGATTGGTCTTGGAACTTGGAGGTATCAAATATGTTGCAAGTAACCTAATCCACGATTTAAAGGTGAGAACATAACTTCAAATTTGTATAATATTTGAGAAAAGGTTCAGCAGAATCATGAGTAAATTACAAAACAGTCATATTTGAGGAATCACTGAGAGTACCTTTTACAAATGCTTCATTCTTTTTACCTAAAAGCAATCAATTAATCCTAAACACAACTTAATTAAGCATCCCCAAGCTCCTCCAGATTAGTATTTCTGCATGAACGCTCTGCAACTTTGTATTGGCGCAAACAGACTGAACACTACCTCTAGATACTATATGTTTTACACTCAATTCAAACACAACCAAACGGATTTTCCCTAATAATTAAACTAACTAAATTATAGCTCAATCTCGAACAACAATTTGTCTCGAGTGGCAAAGCAAGCACAACCAGACACACTCAAATGGACTCGGCTCAAAAGGAGTCACCCGTTAAACAGAAATAAGAATCATTAATATCAGTCCATAAAATTAATCCGAAGACAGTGTTGACGATGATGTTGCAGATGAAGTTCTCGGTGATCCACCAGACGCCTGCTTTAACACCACTGTTGGTAGAATACCAGTCTTTCTCCTTTCATGCTCCTTGATTAATTCTCCGGAAAATGATTCCAGTTTCTCCAAATTAGTAATTTCGACCAACCTTTTGCCTTTAAATAAAGCTGATTCTACATTCTTTTGTCTCAACATTTGATCTACTGATGCCACTATTATATTTTTGTTCTTCTCTCTTTTTAAGCTACCGACACTTCCATTTGCTTGTATGCGAACGTAATCATCACCAGATTTTGCCTCTCTAAATGCCATTGACACAGTTTGATCAACCTGTACAACATAATACACAATCTTAAGACTTTTGCATATGTCACAGATAAACCCCAGTAATATACTCGGTATGAGTAATGCTTATGAAACGTGTGTGAATATTTATATTTCTGCAACTAACCGTAATAAAATGAACAAAATTATGAACATTAGTGAATAGGTTTTAAAATTAGTACCATGTCCGAAACTCCTTCTCCGGCAATCTTGATGTATGATGGCAGCAAAGGGGTTGATTTACCGGCATTTCCGCCATTATACATTTCACCATTACCCAAGGACACAACCAACAAATCCTCAACTCCTTTACAAAACGGAAACTCTTGCTTATTATTAAGCACGTGAGTGATCGCGGTGGCCGTCGGATTATTCATAGCAACCTCACCACCTATCGCCGTGATCTTGCTTTTCCGATCAACTGACTTCATCTCAACTGCCACCTGGCCAGCTGACGTGGCAGCACATACATCTTTGATCATGAAATCGTAGCCGTCAATTTCGAATGCATCAGCGCGGGAAAATACAAAAGGCCCCCCACTAGTTAAATCATAACAAGGCACTAAAACAGCCTTCAATGTGTCTTTTAATGTCAAATCACCGAACCTCTTCTCAAACACATTCTCCGATGACCCGAAAACTCGCCGGAGCAAACCCTTCGCCGGAATCCTAAAAAATTTCCGGTGATTTTCTATAATAAAATTCAAAGCTTCTTTTGCAGTACACAAAGGTTTACCATCTTTTCCGGCAGTAAAGAGAAGTGCAGCGAGAACACCTCCGGCGCCGGAACCAGCAACGACATCGAAGTAATCAGCAATTCGGGCAGAAGGGTCACCGGATTTTTGTTCTAAACTGGCTTCAAGTTGAACTAGAGACATTCCGGCAAGTACACCGTCGGTTGCACCACCACCATCAATAGAGAGAATTCTCACTTTTCCGGTAATGTGCTTGCCTGATTTAAATTGTTCAAGTGGCAACACATTTTCATGTTTTTTGGTTAGCGAAAGATCAAGATCTCCAAACAAGAATTTGTTTTCGAGAATTGAGAAGATTTCTGAAGTGAGCTTATTTAGCTCAGTGTTAGAATCAAGCATTGAAACTGTTGATGTCATTATAGTACTAGCAGTTGTAAATTTGTAAGTGATCACTTGCGATGTACACAAAAATAATACGAAAAATTTAGCTTTAAAAAAATCGTCGTAAATGACCTATTTTATTGTAGGCCGGTGTGTTAGATTTTTGAATAGAGGTGTGAAGTTAAAGAGGGAAATATATGATGATGTGGTATGAGGGATTAGTGAGGGTAGAGTTATATAGGGGAAGAAAAGTGGAGGTAGAGAGAATAGGTGAAAGCATGCGGATGGTGATTTGTATAATAAAGGTGAGGTCCATGGATTGAGTATAACATACTATTACATGATAGAGACCTGGCTTACCGCTCAAACAATTCAATATCATCAACGTTGTTACCTCCTCTTACTAAATTATTCAAAAGTTGGTAAACCTAAGTGTTGCATACAAAATTTAAGGAAGAATGGGGGAGTTACAAAACAAATCTGGATTTTCGGTTGGACCAAAATGGATAATCATAATATCATAATAATATAGAAAAATGTTATTTTCATAACACTTTTTAATTTTCACAATTATTGTAGCATTTTGTATTAAAATATACTATAAATTGCTGTAAATCCCGGGAAGCTATGCTAAAAAAAGCTGTTGTTATGCTTTCGATCATGAAGGTGCAACGGTAGTAGTACTAGTACTTGATTTTCTAACTTATATGAAGTCCTGCTTAATTAACTTGGAAATCTAATTTTGACATACAATCAAGTGTGAGAGACCAAGATAAATTGAACTAGGGAAACTGCAGTAATTCAGGTTAAGAATGTACACAAGTACCATGCATGTCCATTGAAAGTAGTTCAATGGTCAAAATGACAACTTTTAAACACAAATTAAGATGTAAGTTATGAGTAGTTAAGAAATTGATACCACCAACGAGATCTACTCAAGATTTAGCCAGCATATAAATTAAACAGGGCCCTCAATTAACTTTACCAAGATTCTAATATGGCGACCTGCAAATGCAGCTGGAGCTAAGAAAAGATTAATATGACCGACAAATACTTGCTTATTCACTTGTTCATCAGATATCTGCAATATAACAAGGGAGATGCATAATTTTGCATATGTATTTAACGTGAATTTAGGCAGCAGCTGCACAGTTGCATCTCCGGATTGATCAGCAGCTAGATTAGAAGATATTTTATTTGGATATATATGTACCAGCGACTGCATTCATTATTTTGCTAGTAGTACTAGCTTTTGCATAAATGAGTAAATGATGACCCACGACTTTAATCTATATAAGCATTCTCGACACTAATTCAATCTTCATTTAAAATTTATATATATTCTTCTGTATATCTTCTTATTCTCCTTCTTCCCTCTGCATCTGCGGTATCAATTTTGTTTAGGTTAAATAACTAATTCTAACAATTTTTTTGCTTTGTCAAGTGTTAATTGGTAAAGTGTATACTTGATAATTTTTTTAATAATGATATTTGACCTCACATATATTTATATGCGCATATAAATTAAAATATGACTATATTTGACCTCACGTGCACGTATACACGCCTATAAATTAAAATGTGATAATTGTCATACTATGTCATTAGTAAAAAGGTTTTGGAATCGTATATGAGATACTTAACTCTACTCATCTACATTTCTAAATAGATAATTTGGCATTATATAGTTTGATAAATTTTGTCAATTTATTTATATATGATGTTAAATTCTTAATTATCGTTATTCTCTTTCAATCGAAATTATATTTAACTGATCAGTTGATATTAGACGAAATTTTTCTAAATTTTATTATAAAAACATCAAAAAATTCAACTTTTTTTCTTATTATACCATTTTCACACAAATACTCTAACATAAATTCAAATTAAACATTATATTAGCAATCTTGCCCGTGTTTCGTATACGGAAATCTATTACAATATATAAAAGTATGTAAAAATTTTAAAATAATTGAAGATGTTATAATGCACATGTACCGGAAAAACAAGAAACGGTTATAAAATACCAATCTTTTTTGTTAACGCCAGTATACCCCTCTCATTTACTCTTTTTCATACTTGTAAGGACTTGGTGCACGTAGGGATGATAATGAGAGGTTCCTAGAGGTTTCGTAGACCAAATCAAATCACCGACGGGGGAGATATACATCTGATTCCAAATGTATCGGATAATATGTACTGTTGTTAACATAAAAGAAGAAAAAAAATGATTTACAACAAAATCAAAGAATAGATATTTGTCACCGGGGCTGTCTCGCTAGTAGGGTTGGGGCAGGTGGGGGACACCACCGGCTGTTGGTACTAACAAGTAAAGTTGATTAGTACTATTATATGGACTTGTATATATTTACTATTTAGCCGTATTTTGAAATTTTTATAAAGTATAATTTTATAATATATTTTTTTAATTCTTTTTTGAAATTTAATCATAAAAATTTTATTTAAATTTTTTTAAAAAAATATTGTGAAGTTATATTTTAAAAGAATATTAAAAAATATGACAAAAAATAATGTATATAATTTAATAGGATCACTTGCTTAAACATTAACAATATCGACCCTTCACAAACCAGTCCACTTTATCAAGCTAGTACTAATCGTAAGTAATCCTATTTGGCTCCTATATATAATATAAAAAATATAATCTTTTAAAATTTTCCTATTAATTTCAAAAGTATTCTTTATTTTGAATTTTAAATTATATATTATTCATATTTTAAATTTAACATGACAAATATTTGAGTTGAAATATGTGCAAATAAAATATTTTATCGACAAAAATGAGTTAAGAACTATCTAGTGAATTTTAAAATAGAGAAGAAAGTAAATGGTCTTACGTTTTTAGGTCTTAACGAGTTATTTATAAATATTATAAAATAATAAATATAAGTGATTTAATACATCATTTTGTAATAATAAATTTGAAAATAGGTTGACAAAAAATAGAAAGAGAAAGAAAGAAAGTAAATGTATTAATGTAAATACAACTTATAGGTGGTTTGGTTGACACGAATTTAGATTGGGTATCTCAAATACCTGCGAAGTGATAATTGATATTGTTGTTTGGTTGAACAAAATGGGCTGAGTTCTATGGAGTCCACCTTTTTATCGGAGTCCTCGGAGTCCATCTACGTTCTGCAAATAAAATATATTGTAAAACGTGTTACTTTGCAAAACATGTTACACAAATAGCATAACTTCAACAAAATCATGCAAATCTCATATATTTACGGTACAATATGTATGTTCTGCAATATGTTCTGCAACATGAACATTTATGTTCTGCAAACTAAACATGTTTTGTAGAATATATATTTTTGCAATGTTCTGCTTGTAAAATGTATGCAATCTACAAGATTTTTGATAGAATAGTGATGTTTGTCGAAAAATAATATGTTTTGCAATATTTTAAGCTATATTTTACTTGCAGAACATATATGGACTCCGAGGACTCCAATTAAAGGTGGACTCCATAGAACTTTACTCTGAACAAAATATGGGTATTAGAATTACCTAAGAACTCCAAATGCCTACACAATTTGGGAAGTTGCTCAACCACCCCTACCTAAGTTAGTCACACTTCCCATGTCTGAATATAAAATCAATCCATATATTAAATAATTAAAATCCAAAATTTATGTTTAAATGAAAGATATTTGTTATTAAAGTTATTTAAAAATTAAGAAAACCTAACTCACTATATTAATAAATTATAGTATATGTGCAAATAATATTTAATAATATTAATTTTTAAAATCATGTAATACAATTTGATATTTAAAATTTTAGTTAACATACGAGTTTGTAATTAAAAATATAATTATTACAATCCAATTTTTATTATTATTCAACTAAATTTTATTATAAAATTTAAAATGTAAATTTATAATTTATTGATGATAACAAAAATTATTTCAAGTCATGTGTTAAAATACTAGTAATAATATTTTTAATACATTAATACAAAAATATATTGAAAAGATATATAATTTTGTATAATTATTTTTATTGTATATAATTAAAAAATTAAGATAAACAATAAGATAGATATTATAATGAAATAATAATAACAATAATAATAACTCAAAATAATTATTAAAAAAAAAATAAAATAAGTAAATTAAATTAAACATGATAATAGAGTACCTAGGAATTAGATATACCTATAAATGTCAACCAAATAAGTTTATTACATTTCTCAGGAAGTGCAAGTAGAAAGGAAGTATAAACAAGCACTTAAAGTTTGTGTGACTCTTAAAAATAAAGAAGAAAGACTATTAGTTAGTTATTTGAGGAGGCACTAACAGACCCGTTAGAGTTGAAATTTCACCATTTTTTTTATATTTTGAGTTAAGAGTTCAAATAAAGATTGATTTAAGAATTTGTTTGAAGAGAATATCGGAAATGCTCAAACACACTCTTTATTCAAACTATTAATTCAAAAATTGAGCAAGTCAAAATGTTGTTCTAATAAGTTCTTCGAATCTACTCTTTAACTTTAAGAGGTAATCTCTGCTCTCAATTTTAAAAACTAAATTTCAGTTTTAACTATTATTTTATGTATTGTTAAATGAGAAGATATTAAATCACTTATAGCCAATAATTTATATGTTGGAGATGCTCTAACGGAAATTAAGAGTAGCATATATTTCATTTTTGTTGAACACTATATTTTATGAGAAAAATATTTAATATTTAATTTAATTTGATTAATAAAAGTGGCAATATTATTTTAACAACCAAAACACTAATTAAAACTGACCGTTAAAAAATATCGGTTAAAAAAGGGATAGAAGATAGAACCGACAACTAGAGAGATTTTAGCGTAGTTAGTTATGACGTATAACTTTCATAAAATCTCAATATATCGTAAATTTCTTTCTGCAAAATTACTGAATTAAAAATTGTTTTGGGGTTACCTTTTTTGCCAAGTGTCATTCACGTGTCTATTTAAATTCTAAACTAGTACTTTTTATAACGAGTTTCATCTTTCCTTGCATTTGTTGCATATCATCAAATTCTTTAAATTATTATACAAAACATGCCTACCATATACTATATTATTTTCTATTATATATAATTAATAACTGCAGACATCATGACGTTGCCCTCTCATTAGTACACCCCACATTATTCTATATTTCATTGCTCTTCACGTCTGATCTTTTCTTTGCATTATAGCAACTTCGTCTTTTAATTATGCATGGGCTTATTGTTCTTCTGTTAGTTAGAGAATATTGTTAATCTAATTACCTTTTATGATTTGTATAGTTCCACTATGTTTAATGGTAAATTGCATTGGATAAAGAAGAGAAAACCTTAAAGCAAACTTCTTATTTTCGATTGTTTGCTTTTCTAGGTTGTTATATATAAATAGCCTACTGATTAAATATAAATTAATATTAGAAAAAAAATACAAATTAACAACTAAATAGGAATTACTATAGATATAATTAGTAATTATTAATTAAACTACTTATATATTTATGACGGTGACATCACTAGTAGTCAGTATTATGTAATTTAGTTATTATTTATGTGTAATTTAGTAAAAGTCACTAAATTGTAAATATATAATTTATTTTTATATTTAATAATTTTCAATATATAAATTAATAATTTCAGAGAGATTTGTACTTTGTATTTTAGTTTTGTTTGTATTAGAATAAGACTCTATACAAATATATATATATATAAGATGTTTATAATAATGAAGTGTTTATACTAACGGATTAATGATAGGTAATTTGAATATAATGACTTGGTGTATATGTGTTGTGTTTAGACATAATTTTAGGATATCTGAATTATCAAAACTTTGATCGAGTGACTATATATTTGAAAGTGACGTATATTGATGTATATGTATTGTGTTTAAATGACAATTTTGAATTTCTAATTTATATAATTTATATGATGGTTTGTGAAAATAAGGATAAGAACTTAGCATTGATTGTACTGACAGTTTTCTAAAAATTTAGGATCGTTAATTATCACTAAGTTATAGTGGTCGTGGTATAAATTAAAGGGTACAAGTTATTATTTTTATGTGATTATCTATATTGTGTGGGACAATTTTTGAATAAAAATTTAATTTGCATTTTATTTTTTTGATTTGTAACTTATAAATTTTAAATTTTTGTAACTCCCGTCATAATGAGAGAATTTTGGTTTTATCATTATTACATAAGTTATAAAATTATTATCATATATAAGTTCCATATCTATTATATATATAATATAACAACTTAAGGATTTAATGAGCAAATTTAATCACAAATACTCTAATTAATATCCATAAAATATTAAAATTGGTACTCATTATATTACCTGATTCTCTTGTAGGCTTGAAGTCATTCTTCATGCATACCTTTTTATACTTTTATGGCACTCATGAGTTTCATTATGCTTTAAGACCAATGTCATATTAATGTTGTTTATGATTTTGTGTATTGAATTACATTGTTCATTATATTATTATTATAAAATTGGATGGTTTTTCTAAAATGTGGGTCAGATTCGTGGTCAAGTCAGATTGGTGGTCATATTAGGCCAATGTGTGTCTTGGATCCAGTATATAGAGCAAAGCTGTGTGCCTTACTCGTGGTTAGTGCGTGACTGATCAGCAACCTAACCTTAGTTTTAAAATTTAAAAGTGAATATTCAATTCTAATCACTGTTTAACAAGAACTTGATCCTTTTAATTAAAAAAATATCAACTAAAAAAGTACATGTTAAGCATGCATGTGCATTGTAACCATTTATATCTCTTATTAAAAAATTGTATTTACACATGTCATACTTTAATTATTATATTTATGTTATATATATGTCCAAATTCACATAAAGATGATAAAATAAGAAATTTTCATGTTTATAGGTACAATACAAAGTTGTAGTGGCATTAAATGCTGCATAACTCATCAATCACATTTTTAACACAGAAACAAACAAAATAATTCATATCACATTTTTAACAAACAAACACAAAAAATAATTTTCATATTTAGATTATGGACATGAATCACATTGGCTAAATATTACATTGCGTCTAACTAGTGGACCTCCAGGATTTTATTTTCCTCTTATCGCCTATATCAATTAATGCACCATTCGCTTTCTTAAGTGTTGTGGCTTATTTTTTTGAAATGCATGATAGGAAATGAATATGTGTGTGTGTATGGTATAGCTTATAGTATTCATAAAATATACGATTATGCTGATTTATATTGGTATTTGAATGCGTTCTTACATGCCACAACGTGAATGAATGGTATCGATTAAAAGAAATAATTATGGTAAGGTTTCTGTATCAAATGCAACAATGAGGCACATAACATATCCTGAGCTATGTATTTGTTAATATTGAACGAGAGGGAGGGGGAGCTTTATTAAGGTCAAGAATAAAAATTCAAGAAGACTTAAATTCAAATAACAGTTATAAAACAAAAGTATATGTGAATAAACTACTATATTATGCAGTAGTTCAAACAACCATTAACATTACCGCAACAATCTATATGAATCACCCAATGTACAATAAGGGATACCATTACAAATATTATTTCAGCTTAATATCAAATGTCGACGAATATATTTTGTACTGATGCCGTTATACCTCAAAACTACTAATTATATAGATAAACAAATAAATAATCTATCCACCGGGATACAACATGAATATACAGTCAAGAACTGTAGTTAAAATAACATATTCATACAACTTAGAACATGCATGTGCATTGCACGGGTTATAGAGCTAGCTTTTCTATAAAAAGAGGCTCATGCCTCATTGTTTTACATACCAAAATTTTATACAACTTTTTTATTTCTTGCATTCCTGTTAGTGAGTTCGAGGGTCATTTTTTTAGATAGAAGTCATATTGGTTCGGTTCGTAGAAGACGAGTCTTTTCGTGCTTAAGTTCATCTTTGTTCATTGTATCCCGGGTAGACGGAAGCCACAACACCTTCAAGCACCACGAGGAAGATATTTATATGTTTTAAGGACAAAGTGATTTTCACGTCCCTCCAACCAATTTTCGGTATTTTGTGTTCTTATAATTTCAATTTCAGGTATACTTTTATGCTGTACTCCCTTTTCAGTGATTATACCAATTTATATGAATTTTACGAGAGTATAGCGTGTTTTGATTTTTATTGCCATAGAGCATTAATTTATTGTTGTAGTTTCTCGATGATGCATGTCTAGTTTGTGAATTTTTTTATAGGTTAGCCTAATTTTCTCATTCCGATGGTGTAAATGCTATAATTTCACTGACATGCGGCCTTTTGTGTGTGTATATATTTAGTCCTACCAATGTATGCCATTGTAGTTTTGTTTTAAATCGGCCATGTATATTGAATCATTGATGATATTTTATGTGTGGTTTTGTCTCTTTTAACTTGTTGATTTTATAAAATATACTTTTGTGTTGAGTTTGTCTAGGCATGTGGATGGGTATAAATTTTGGCTATTTTTATAGAGTATTATTTTTACGGAGCACCACTCCTGTAAATGTTTTAATATATAATATATACAAACTAACCAAATACCCCATTTAGATGCATGTACACTTACAGGCTTGTTATTTGTTAGATTAATATTAGTGTTAAAATTGTTGTTTTCCCCCCTATCTTTTTTATGTGTGTTGGGCATTAGTTCTCATGGACTACTTATATATATGTGTGTGTGTGTGTGTTGGGTGTCAGTTCTCATGGACTGGGTGTTTAACTTAATTTAATTATCATGTTAGCACTTTTACGTGTTTCTTTAATTAATAAAAAAAATTAATCTAAAAATTTAATCCATTTTATTAGTGCCTCGATCTTGCAAAAATCTGACACTTGAATGTGCTATTGTACTCGCCTCCCCAGTAAGCGGGTCATGGGAAATTGGACTCCTAGCTTCAATTGTGAGTGCAATTTCAGCTAGGATTTTGAGGGGAGTTGTTTCTTCAAGAGAAACCTCCAATGAAATTGGAGAGGATTTGAGTAGCTCACTCTTAAGAGTACTACCTTCAAACCTTTGAGCCTGTTAAGGATGTTGTGCACATGAAGGTGCATTTTGTTGCACAGGGTCTTCAGTAAAAACTGATGAAACCCTTGTATTTTTTATGGTGTCATCAAGGTCCAACCCAACATTTGACCTCTCACCATCTAAATGTGGTTCATGGGTGGTGATCACAGTTTCATGAACTGTGTCACTTGATTTTGGCAGGACTTGATAAGTTGATTTAAGTCTTTAATTGAATGAAGAAGAAATTTTGAAGATACAAGATGTTAGCTCATATATGAGTACTTGATTTTGAAGATACAAGATGTTAGCTCATATATGTGTGTGCCAGCCATATGACTTCTATCACCCTCTTGAGATTACTCAAGAGGGGGTGCAGACTCATTACAAGGTGCATTTGGGAGAATATGTTTTGTTGAATAGTGACACCTTGTTGAGAAGATGCCACTTGAGTCTGTTTTAGTCCCTTGTTTAAAACTGCATCTTGTTGAAAAGATACAGAGGTGGTTAATTGAGTGATTAACTCGATTTTCTTCTTCTTCTTCTTCTTCTTCTTCTTCTTTGGTTTCTTGAGCAAGGGTGACACATCCTTACCAGTTTCCTCTCCTTTCTCACTAATTACAGCAAGGTTAATCTGATTTCTCTTCCTTTTACTAACTTTACCCTTTTGAGAGGATGAAGCAGTTGGCTTTCCCGCATCTAAAGGTTGTGAATAAGTGGTCTCAGCTGTGGTAGGCTGTTGTGGGTTTTCCTACATTTATGCTACTACAGGACCAGGAGTCATAGCTTCACTAGATATGACACTACTTCTCATGCCAGGCATGGGGTAAGGGTAAGTCCTAAACTTTTCCAATATTAAGTTAGTGAGGTTTAGGCCTACTTTATGTTGTGCAAGACAAGCCTGTATTATAACAAGACTAAGTCAAATTGATAGCCCTATGTAAGTTGTATGATACTCTAAGTTTGCATTTTGTATTGTGTCACTTAAGTCTGTAAAAGTGTAAATAGATTAGACTGGAGTATTTTTTTTCCTGGAAATAGTCTCAAGCCTAAGAATAAACTCTGGAAGAAGATCATGAATATCATGCCTCAGAGACAATGTGAAGAAGATTGGAGTTGAATAAATCTGTTTTGGGAAAAATGTTCTAAGTCAAGAAATCTACAAGTCACAGATTAAGTCTTATAGAGAAGTCATTCGAGAACTCCAGAATGTCTTATCGAGAAGTCAAGAAACAGCTTATAGAGAAGTCTCAAAGATATTGACAAGCAAAAAGATTGAAGATATCGACAAGTCATTTCTGCATTAAAGAACTCAGAGATATTGATAAGTCAAAATGAAGATATGAAGATCAAGATATCGACAAGTTAATTCTACATACAAAGACTTGGAGACCTCGACAAGCCAAGTTCATTCGAGAACTCAGAGATCTCGATAAGTCAAGTTCACATTCGAGAACTCAGAGATCTCGATACGTCAAGTTCACATTCGAGAACTCAGAGATCTCGACAAGTCAAATTCACATTCAAGAACTCAAAGACCTTGATAAGTCAAAACACTTGTAGAGAACTAAGAGATCTCGATAAGTCATTATACTTATCGAGATGTCAATTCTCTATAGTTCAAACTGGAGATCTCGATGTAAAACTCAAAGTACAGAATGCAGACCAGTTAAATATCCAAGATTATCAATCAACAAACAAATCAATTATTGATTTGAAAAGTCTACAAAAGGAGCTTGAAGAGTACAAGATCAAAGGCCAAGATTAACTAACAATGTAAAGTCACAGACATGCACGATTTGCAAAGATACACCAAGCCAAAAATAGAAAGTTTTAGTTAACTTAAGGTAGGGTTTAGTACATGCTATTGCATGCTGTGTAAAACCTGTGTTTAATGTTCTATAAAGTAAACACTGGATGCTTTATTTTAGTTATAACAAAATAGATCTAAAAATCTTATAACTCTCAAGAGAGAAGCTGAGTTCTTTATCAACAAATAACCCAAAAATTTGTAGCAAGACATACTTGATTTTAATATAAAATTAAGTGAGTTTTGAAAGATAGTGTGTTCATGTGTATATTTTATTATTCCTGTTAAAACATATTATCTCTACAGTTAGATTACTTTGTTCACCATCCATAACAGTTCAAAAAGCTTAAAAATAATCCAAAACATACCCTTTGTGTTGTATTCATTACCTAACAAGTGGTATCAGAACCTAATCTGAAAGCAAATAGATTAAAGATCTTGGAAGAATGAATACACGGAAGCTTAGCAGTATTAAAATTCCTACCTTTGACATATCTAACTACACACTATGGAAAAAGAAAATGATGATGTTCATCAGGATAGCCAATCCATTATACATTCAGATCCTCAAGAATGGGCCTTTCACCCCCATGGTAAGAGTTGAGGAATCTACAAATGAAGACATGGTCATTCCAGAACATTATGCTCCTAAAGATCCTTCAGAATATACTAAACCTGAAAAAGAAAAAGTCTCTTTGGATAGTGGCTTGCAGGTGATATTAATAGAGTCACTTGACAATGTAATATACATTAACTGTTAGGTCACACACACTGTAGAGGGGGTGAATACAGTGTATAATACAATCAAATCGAACTTTAATATCTTGAGTAACAGAAAACAAACTTTATTGAAACAATAAACTCTGTTATAATATGGAACTGTTACCTCTCAATGATGAACAAATATCACGAGAGCTGCTAGGGTTACAATGAATAATCTTCTCGAATATGATAACACTTATAGTGTAAACCCTATGTCTGTGTTTATATACTACACAGTTACAAGATAATCGCTAACTGATATGGAATATAATTCTGCTTCCTAAAATATATCAATCAGATATCTTTTCTTCCAAGTATTCCATTCTTCACGGAACTCCTTCTTCATGCATATCTCTTCTTATGTTTATATCGATCTTCTTTCCTTTAATCAGCTACTTTCCTTATCTGATCGTCCTTCAGCACTTAAGTTCTGATATCCATCTTCTGATGATTATCTCCTGATAATATAAGTACTGATATCCTTAAGTCCTGACTTCCAGTAAGTACTGATTTATCCTGTTTAAGTAAGATCTGAAAACTAAACATAAATCATATTAGCCATGATATTATCAAATATATCTAACAATCTCCCCCGACTTGTAAATTAGCATAATATACAAGTTTAACAGATATTTGATGATGTCAAAAACATTAAGTACAAATGCATGAGAATTAGACTAGATAACTACAACTTACAGTCCTTAAAGCTTTACCAATATTTAACTTCTGATAACAACTTCAGTCTGTACAAATATCAGAATTTAAGTAGTTGTAGATCTTTGACTTGGCTTCATCTTCTGATCTCTCTGATGTCAGGAGTTGTTCTGAGATAGTTCTTCAACAAACATCTCTCAACATATCTAAGTTCATCAATCATTCTCCTTTTGGCATCTTTAAGCTCTGCAGTATCTTCACCAATTTGAAAGATTGCAACCCTGAGATCATTAATCTTTGCTTTTCTAATATCCTGATCCAGTCTGATCAAATAAGCATTATCAGACTCAAGATTGAATTCCACAGCCCTGTACCCTAGAAAGGTAGTTATAATTTGAGCAGAATTGGGCTTCATTTCAACTATATCACCCTTGTGATCTCTGTACTTTGGAACATATGTGCTGTCAGATTTAACAGAATAAAGCCTTTTCTGTCTCTGAATCTGATCCTTCAAATAGTTTGCAGCAGTTCCTGTCAATCTGTCATCCACTTGAAGTAAGAATTGTACATGCTCCAATTCTTCAAAATACTTCAATGGAATGGCATTTTGCCTTATATGATAAACCCTACCATCTGTCATGAAATACAACAAGATGTATTCTTTCAAGTAGGTATGGTAAACCATTTATACAGATTCCAGTTGATTCAATCTCTCAGGAGTTGCTCCAATACCTGGTTCACTCAAGGAAGTTGGATCATTGGTAGTGTTCTATATTCTCCTTTCATCAGCACTTCCCAATCCAGTTTTATCTCTTGCTTCCTTTCCAGTAACTACTCTAGCTTCAAAACCACTTGCAGTATTCTTCAAAGGTTGAGTCTGTTTTGCTTTAGTGAATCCTGGTAGGAGTGTCTTTGGTCTATCTTCTGATATCAAGTTAACTTGAGCTATGTCAGAGGTTACTTGCTTCTTCTGAATATTAGAACTTATAGTTTCTTGACTCTGAACAACTTGAGCCATGTCAGAGGTTATTTTAAGAACTTTTCTTGAAGTCAGAGCAAGATCATCCTTTTCATCAGTAATTTCTTCATCCTCAGGAGGCACATAAACCTTGATAGGTTCACCAACCTTTTCTTTACCCTTGGATATTGGATCTATCTGCGGTTGTGATTTAGCCAGTGTTGCTTCAGTATGTGTCCTTTCTTTGATCACAATGCCTTTGAGTTTTGGAAGTGGCTTTTTACCAGAAGCTTCAGATTTAGATGTGACTTTCTCCGATTTAAGTCTGGCTTCTTCTTCCATTAAACTCTCCAAGTCCATTCCTGGATTTTCCTGAAGAAATAACTATCTTGACATTTCCTCATCAAGATCTAAAAGTTCATCAGAACTTATCCTTTTACTAGTAGCAGAACTTATTCTTTTCCCAGTATCAGAATTTGTCCTGTGACTTGTGATTGCAACTTTTCTTGATGTGAAACCTCTACCTTGACTATGACCTCTACCCGTTCCAGAGTTTCCTAGATCATCCTTCCCTTTCAGTGTCTTGTCAGTCTTGCATTTGGACTTAATTACTTTCTCCCCCTTTTTGGCATCAGCAGGTAGTAGAAGAGAGACAAGCAATTCCACTGAGGCTTGGATTTCATTAAGTTGTGATTGTTGAAAAGCTTGATTTTTCAGAATATCATCAATTTGAGCTTGTTGAGTATCTTGAGTCTTCTCAATATAAGCAATCCTGTTAAAGGTAGGTTGGAAGAACTTTTTCTTATCAATCTTTTGAACTTGTTCCTGTTTGATAAATTCTTCCTGAATCTTGTGTAGCTCTGCATGAGTAGTTGAATGAAGACCTTGTAGATGTTTACTACTCAATGCAGTGACTCTAAGCTGGGTTTTGAAATCATCAGAATTTAACATTTCATCAGCTTTAGTCAAGTGCTCAGCAAGATGCTTTTCATTTGGAACACAGGAAACTGAGTTCCATTCCTTAGTCCACTCTTGTCCTGCAGGAGTTTCACTCCAAGGCACTGGTGCTTCTCTGGTAACAAACTTCTTAACAAGTTCAGACTTAAGAATAGTTTGTTGAGAAGCATGTCCTGAAGGACCTGCTTCATCAGCATCTGCAGTTGGAGCAGCATCACCAGTATCTCCAGCATTTGCAGCATCAGAACTTACAGAATCAGTATCCTCTGATAAAACAACAGTGTGAGTAGCAATGGAGGCTTCAACATCCTCTAATTGCTGATCTGGTTCTAAGTTCTGATCAACAGCCATATCCTGATGCTCACCTAAAGTCTGATCATCAGCATCTAGATGCAGAGAAGGTGTTGTAGATAACTCTGGAGTTTGAACAACATCAGTAACATGTGTTGTTGAAGGATTAGTTGCTGTTGGAGCTTCTAAGAGAATTACTTCAGGCACAACCAAGTTTTGAACATCAATATCAGCACTTGTGCCTGGATCAACAGGAGATACAGATGGTGTGATGACCTTTTCAGAAACAGCTTCCTTAGATGGAGTTGATGGAGAAGAAGGAACTTTAGCAAATTCCTTTTCTTGTGAGATCAGAGATTCCTGATCCCCTTCCTTAGCTGCTTCCTCTTCATCATCTGAAACTGGCCTATTTGCCCTCTGTTTCTTATATCTCTTTGTAGATTTGGATTCCTTGGGAGTTTCAGGAACTGTCATTCTTCTAAGCCTCTTGAGAAGCCTAGATCCCCCAATTCCAGAATCCTTCCGAGAAGTCTCTTTCTCAGCTTCATCAATAACAGGTTCTGAAGAAGGAACTTGTTCCTCAGTATCAGATTCATCTCTCAAAGCAATCTTCTTTTTCTTCTGAAGTGTTTTAGGAACAGTCTTTGTCCTCTTTGGTTTGGAAGATGAAGGCTTCACAGTAGGTGCTGATGATGAGGGTTGAACTGTCTGTGAAGTGGAGAGATAGGATTTGATATATTGTCTGAGGGTTGGTTGAGTAGAATGAGTGATAGGTGCTGATGGTTGTTGTGATTTTTGGGAGGTTGTTGTTGGTTGGACATCAGAATAAATAGATCTATAAGTATCAGGATCAGCATTTACTAAGATCTGTTTTACAGACTGAGGAATCTATAAAGGTCCGATGTGCTGACTCAAAATGCAATTCAGATGGAGCTTCAGCATGATCAAGAATTGCAGCATAGTTTTTTGGAACAAACTTAGCTCCATCAATGATTAAATCCTTAGGTGCCATGTGAAAAATTGAGATTTAAGCGTGCCTGTTAGGTGTTTGATAAAATGTTTGTATGAAAAACCAACGTGAGAAGAAGAAAGAGAGTAAAAGCAAGGAGAGAAAAAAAAATATGATGGGAAATAAAAGATTAAAAAAATCTTCTCTCTTTCTTACTTATACTCAAAAAAAATGTTGTTACTGGGCTCGAGAAAACAGTAATCATTACTTACCCATTTGCCGTTTTTCAAGGAAAAACCGTTCCACTTACCCAGATATTCCATTAATCAAGGTGAAACAGTTTTAATTCAAAATTGAAACTGTTCCTACTTATTTAATTATTTTTCACTGCATCATTAATATTCTGAAAATAAATCAAGTGAAAATGACCAAGATAAATCAGATGAGTAAGTACTGATAAAGGAAAGTCAGAACTTAAATTAAAATAGAAGTTATATGGTCATCAAAATATGACTATGTATCAGGATTTATCAATGCATTACAAAAGAACTTAGAGACAAAATCTTGAAACAAAAACAAATTTCATTAATATATCAAGTGAATACATTCATGAAATTTAAATTACATCAGAATTTATACAAGATTTCCCTAAGCTACTAAACCTAACATCAACAGCCTTAGTCCTAGCTCAAGAAGCAGGGCAAGGCTGACGATGAAGAAAAATAGGAAGAAGAAAATAAATCATTTCTTCTTCCTTCTCTCGACAAACAGAATGGCGAGTCGAATGATTAACTCTTGCTGGCGGAGAGCTTCCAGCCTTTCCTCCTCCAATCGCTCCAGATGGCGATGGTAATCCATATAGAAGAAAAGGAGGTGGGTGAGTACCTCCTGTGGGACAAAGTCCCATATCTCATCAGGAATGGCAGTGACGTGCCATTCCTGTTGCCAATCGGCACAGCTTAGCTCCATATTGAATGTTTCATAGTTCAAAAACATGTTGTATCTGACCATGGTGTTTTTGAAAGAAAAAGGATGAAGGTAAGATGAGTTTGTGAGAAAGGATTTGATGGGAAGGCTGATGTGAAGTGGTTGCTTATATAGGCAAGAGAATGCCAGGAGACGCAAAGAAATTTAATGCTGACAGGTAGAATTAATTCTACCTCGTCTCCCCAGACTTGGAAAAAGAAAAACATTCATTGGAAAGAGAAAACATGGTTTAATGCGCACAAGAAGCAAGTAAAAGTTGACTGTTCAAGTACGAATACCATTAACCCTAACCATAGTGACTATTAATCTTCCACTTCAACATATTCTAGTTTGAATCGAGACTGTTATCAAATTTTATCCACAGATAAGTCAAGTAAAGAATTAGACTGTAATATCAGAACTTAGACTTATATCAGAACTTAACAGTCATCAGAACATAATTTCTTAACGCGAAAAAGGAATGCCTATCTTAGTAAGTCCTCATACAAGTTCTGAGTTATATTCTTCAGAACTTAATCATCAGAACATGCAACCAGAACTTGTCCTCAGAATTCGTGCAAAGTAACACAATGACTGTTTATCTAAAACAACATAGATCACCACAGTAATTTTCATCATTCATATGGAGTGATTAGTGTGTGCATTAAGCTAAATGTCAGACAAAGAGTAAAGTCTGATTCACTTCAGTACATCTTAGAAATAAGGCATAACTAAAACTTTGCTAAAGAGCTGTCATTATTCTGAAACCTACTGTTGAATAAGTTCATGCTTGAGTCCACCTCAACTATTTTGTACTAATTTTATGCATCTTTTTAAATTCCATTTCACAGTGGCTTCTCAGTGTAAGTGAGTCACGACTGCTTATCAGAATTTATGCTATTATCAGAGTATTTCTCCAGTAATCATAGAGTGTAAAAAGTCACCAAGAAAATATTTTGCTTTTCTAATGCATATTTACTTAATACCAGCAATGCACTTGGGTCGTCCCATCCATATTTTTACTCTATATCTCAAAGGAGTACCTGATTTTATTCTTTGATCCTTTTGCTTTTTCTTTTGATAAGTGAGGTTTATCAGCACTTAGTGCATTCAGCAGATTTACTAGTATCAGAACTTAACAGATGAGTAGCATTATTCTAATTTGTGACTTAGTAATAAGATAAACAAAGTAAACTCAACTAAGCTCAATTATCAGAATTTGCTTGTGTCAATAGATTTCCACAGAAATAATTACTTCTTACATTGGATCATTTGTTTATTGAAGACTACTAGGTCAGCATCTAGCACAGTTATCCTCATAGGATTGAATAGTTACTTAAATAGACATATCACTTATCAGAGTTTAGAAACATATATCAGACAACAGTCAGTACTTAAACACATTTTTTTCCAATTAAGCACAGAATACACAAAGAGATTAAATTCTGTAAATACTGATCATAAAGTCTGATGCAACAGAACAAAACTAAGCAGATTTAGAAAAAGAACATGAAACCATTCCAAGTTCATTTACCAATCTTGTAAAGGTAGCTTCACACAATGGTTTTGTGAAGATATCTGCTAGTTGTTGATCTGTTGGAACAAAGTGCAACTCCACTGTACCTTCATCTACATGTTCCCTGATGAAGTGGTACCTGATGCTGATGTGCTTTGTCATAGAGTGTTGAACTGGATTACCTATCATAGCAATAGCACTTTAATTATCACAGTAAATAGGGATTTTGAAATATGTTAACCCATAATCCAGTAACCGATTCTTCATCCAAAGAATCTGTGCACAACAGCTTCCTGCAGTAATATACTCTGCTTCTGCAGTTGATGTGGAAATTGACTTTTGTTTCTTGCTGAACCAAGAAACCAATCTGCCTCCAAGAAATTGGCAGCTTCCACTTGTGCTTTTCCTGTCAATTTTGTAACCTGCAAAATCTGCATCTGAGTAACCTATTAGTTTAAAATCTGATTCTCTAGGATACCACAATCCCAGATCAGCTGTTCCTTTAAGATACTTAAAAATTCTTTTCACAGCTGTTAAGTGAGGTTCTCTTGGATCCGCTTGAAATCTTGCACAAAGACATGTAGCATACATGATATCAGGTCTACTAGCAGTTAGATAGAGTAGAGAGCCAATCATACCTCTGTAATCAGTAATATCTACTGATTTACCAGTATCCTTATCCAGTTTTGTTGCAGTAGTCATGGGAGTGGATGCACTTGAACAATCTTGCATTCCAAATTTCTTCAGCAAATTTCTGGTGTACTTAGTTTGACAAATAAAAGTGCCTTCTTCATTCTGCTTGACTTGAAGGCCTAGAAAATAGCTAAGTTCCCCCATCATACTCATCTGATACCTTGACTGCATCAGTTTGGCAAACTTCTTGCAAAGTCTGTCATTTGTAGACCCAAAAATGATATCATCAACATAAATCTGGACCAGAAGTAAGTCCTTCCCATGGTTGAGGTAGAACAGTGTTTTGTCTATTGTTCCTCTGTTGAATCCACTTTTCAGAAGAAACTGAGCTAAAGTCTCATACCATGCTCTAGGAGCTTGCTTAAGTCCATAAAGTGCTTTATCATGCCTGTAGACATAATCTGGATGTTTGGAGTCTACAAAGCCTGAAGGTTGTTCAACATATACTTCCTCCTCCAATTCTCCATTGAGAAAAGCACTTTTCACATCCATTTGAAAGACAGTAAACTTTTTGTGAGCAGCATAAGCCAAAAATATCCTTATGGCTTCTAACCTAGCAACTGGTACAAATGTTTCATCATAATCAATTCCCTCATGTTGAGAATATCCTTTTGCAACCAGCCTTGCCTTATTCCTTGTAATAATGCCATAACTGTCAGTTTTGTTTATGAATACCCACTTTGTACCAACAACAGATCTATTATTTGGTCTTGGCACTAGGGTCCATACTTTGTTTCTTTCAAATTCATTTAACTCTTCCTGCATTGCTTGCACCCAATCAGCATCTTAAAGAGCTTCTTCCACTTTCTTTGGCTCAGTATGAGAGAGAAAAGAATTGTAAAGACATTCGTTTGAAGTACCTGTTCTAGTTCTGACACCTGCATCAGGATTTCCAATTATCAAATCAGGTGTATGTGATTTTGTCCACTTACTTGCAGATGGAAAGTTTTCTCTAGAACTGGATGCTCCCTCATGATCCATGCTGTCTTCATTTTCATTTTCTGATGCTCCCCCTGAAACCATGCTCTCTGAGTTGGATTCTTCAGAATTTAGATTTTCAGCACTGTCAGAACTTGGCTTATCAGAACTTGACGAATCAGAACTTGAAGATCCAGACGTATGCTCTGAAGTTTCTTGAGATATGGTAAGATCTTGTGTATGCTCCCCCTGCACAGGTGCATCTTCCTTTAGCGTAGTCACCACAGTTTCAATAACATCAGAGTTTAATCCATCAGAATTTACAGTATCAGGACTTAGACTGTCAGGATTTTCAGCATCAGAATTTGAGTCTTCATTTTCAAATCTCAGCTGATCATGGTCAATAAAATCTTCAAGACCAGTAATCTTCTTGTCATCAAAGGAGACATTGATAGATTTCATGACCACTTTTGTTCTCAAATTATAGACTCTGAAGGCTTTTGTGGAAAGTGGATATCCTACAAAGATTCCTTCATCAGCTTTTAGTTCAAACTTTGATAGCTGTTCAGAATGAGTCTTGAGAACAAAACACTTGCATCCAAATACATGAAAGTACTTCAGATTTGACTTCTTTTTCTTCATCATCTCATATGGTGTTTTTCCTTGCTTGTTAATGAATGTTGCATTTTGAGTAAAACAAGCAGTCTACACAGCTTCAGCCCAGAAATAGGTTGGAAGCTTTGCTTCTTCAAGCATTGTTCGTGCAGCTTCAATGAGAGTTCTATTCTTCCTTTCAACAACTCCATTTTGCTGTGGAGTTCCAGGAGCAGAAAATTCCTGCTTTATTCCATGGTTTTTACAGAACTCTTCCATTATCAAATTCTTGAACTCAGTGCCATTATCACTCCTTAAGGTTTTCACAGAATTTTTGACCAATTTATCCAGATGTTTGACATGATCAATCAAGATAGATGCAGTTTCACTTTTTGTGTGCAAGAAATACACCCATGTGTAACTAGTAAACTCATCCACTATGACCAATGCATATTTCTTCTTTGCAATAGACATGACATTTACTGGACCAAATAGATCAACATGTAGTAGATGATAAGGCTCAAGAATTGATGATTCAGTCTTGCTCTTGAATGAAGATTTTCTTTATTTGGCCTTCTGACAAGAATCACAAAGGCCATCAGGAGAAAATACTGACTTTGGCAGTCCTCTCACAAGATCTTTCTTGACCAGTTCATTTATATTGTTGAAATTTAAATGAGAGAGTTTCTTGTGCCAATTCCAGCTTTCTTCAATTGATGCTCTACTCATCAGACAGATTGCAGAACCATCAGTACTTGTTGAAACTTAGCTTCATAAATGTTACCACGCCTGTATCCTTTCAGAACAACTTTGCCTTTAGATTTACTCACAACTTCACAGTGTTCTTCAAAGAAATCAACATGATAACCTCTATCACAGATTTGACTTATACTCAGCAGATTGTATTTAAGTCCTGAGACCAGAGCTACTTCTTTAATAATGACATTCCCAAGATTGATATTGCCATATCCCAATGTTTTTCCAATGTTGCCATCTCCATAAGAAACACTTGGGCCAGCTTTCTCCACAAAGTCTGATAGCAGGGCCTTATTTCCAGTCATATGTCCTGAACATCCACTGTCCAGAACTAGAATATTTTTCCTGTTGCCCTGCAATCACAAAGACCACTAATTATTAGTTTTAAGGACCCAGACTTGCTTGGATCCTTTGGCCTTATTAAGTTTGTTAACATTTGCAGCGGATTTAACATCAGAGTTTATGTTAACATTTTTCTTATCCGAACTTACACTATTAGACTTTGAATCAGAATTTACACTAGAAGGAACAATGGAAACTTTCTTCAAAGAAGGTTTTAATTGATAATAATCATAGTACAAACTATGATATTCCTTACAAGTATAAATGGAATGCCATAAACTATCACAATGAAAACAAGGATTTTGTGGTTTATATCTAACAGACTGACTCTTAACTCCTGATTTTGAAGGTAAGGAGTTAATGTTCTTATTCTTCCTGCAAAAAGAAGCCAGATGATTAGAACTTCCACAGTTATGACATGTTTTCCTAGGAGCATCAGGAACAGGTTTATAATCATTGCTTTTATTCACACCTTCCTTTCTATTCCTATTTTTCCTAGGTGATTTTACCTTGTTTGCATTCTTAACATCTTTCAGCTTATGCTTAAGCTGCTTCTTAGTCATTAAGCATATGTTTACTTCAGCTATCTTTTCCTGTTTTAGTTTGTCAAAAGTTAATCCCTCTCTAACTTCTGATTTATCATTATCAGACTTTTCAGTTACAAACTTAACAGGTTTTAACTTTGACTTTTGCTTAACAACAGGCTTAATTTCTACAGTTCCTTTATCATTCTTATCCTCTCCATAACCTAAGCCCTCTTTTCAATTTTCACTACTTAGCAAATTTTGAGTTGTTCTTCCAGAGTTAGTCCAAGTCCTGATTATCTCTCTTTCCTTTTCTAACTCAGTTTTTAGAGATTCATTCATTTTTAGCACTTCATCCCTAACATAAAGAGCATCATCTCTATCCTTCTGAGTTTGATGGAACATAACTAACTCTTTTTCTAAGAAATCATTTCTTTTCTTAAAAGCAAGATTTTCAGAAGTTAATCTTTCACATGTTAAAGTTTGATCTCTATAACTAACAAACATGGTTTTAAGATATCTTCTCAACTCATTAATATCATCAGCATGAAAAGCATAAGTAGTCTGAGGTACCTTTGTTTCAGCAGTTTCAGAACTGCTCTCAGCACTTTCTTTATCAACATTTGCCATCAATGCATAGTTCTCCTCACTTTCAGAGTCTGAGGTATCTGTCCAGCTTTTCTGCTTTGTGACAAGAGCCTTGCCTTTGTCACCCTTTACCTTCTTGCAGTCAGGAGATATGTGGCCTTTCTCACCACAGTTATAGCATTTGACATTGGTATAATCTCCTCTATCAGACTTTCCTCCTCTGCCTTCAGATCTTTTGAAATTCTTCTTATAAGAACTTATGCCTTTCCTGGAAATTTTTTTCCCTTCCTGAACTTCCTGTATGCAATCTTTGTGATGCCTTTCACCATAAGAGCACACAACTTCATCATCTCCTCATCAGCATCAGTCTCAGGCAAGCTTTCAGAATCTGAGTCATCATCATTTTCAGAACTTGATAACTCAGTATCAGACTTTGTTAAAAGAGCTTTACCCTTGTCTTTCCTTGAGGTAGCTGCCTTGGGGGATTCTTCTTCAGCCTTAAGAGCAACTGTTCTTGACTTTCCTCCTTTTCTCTTGCTTCTTTGTTCCATCTCAAGTTCATGAGTCTTGAGCATTCCATAAATTTCATCAAGAGTTGTTTCATCAAGATTGTAATTGTCTCTTATTGTTGTTGCCTTCAAATCCCAACATTCAGGAAGAGCTAACAGGAATTTAAGGTTTGAATCTTCAAGATCATACTCCTTATTAACCAGTGACAGATCATTCAAGAGTTTGATAAATCTATCATATAAATCAGTCAATGATTCATTAGCCTTTGAATCAAAGTGTTCATACTCTTGAGTGAGTATTGTCTTCCTGTTCTTTTTAATCGTATCAGTTCCCTGACACCTTGTTTCCAGAGCATCCCATATCTCTTTAGCAGTCTTGCAGTTAATTACCCTGTTTGACATTACATTATCAATGGTACTATGCAGTAAGTGTCGTACCTTAGCATTCTTAGCAATTGATGCGATATCTTCAGCAGTATAATCACTCTTTTCCTTTGGTACGGTTTTTGCTGCTTCACCTGCAACTGCAACATCGAGCTTGGTTGGTTTGTGAGGCCCTTCCTTGATTCTATCAAGATATTCTGGATCTGTAGCTTCCAGAAACATGGTCATCCTCACCTACCATATGGCATATTCAGATGGTCTCAGTATGGGAACTCTGATGGTTTCATACCGACTTTGAATTTGTGTCTTTGGAGGTTCTTCAGTTTTGGTAGGCTTAGTTGGAGTTTCTGTGTCAGACATGATTGTGTTTGGATCTTTAACTGTATGTGTGTTAACAGATAGGCTCTGATACCACTTGTTAGGTCACACACACTGTAGAGGGGGTGAATACAGTGTATAATACAATCAAATCGAACTTTAATATCTTGAGTAACAGAAAACAAACTTTATTGAAATAATAAACTCTGTTAAAGTATGGAACTGTTACCTCTCAGTGATGAACAAATATCACGAGAGCTGCTAGGGTTACAATAAATAATCTTCTCGAATATGATAACACTTATAGTGTAAACCCTATGTCTGTGTTTATATACTACACAGTTACAAGATAATCGCTAACTGATATGGAATATAATTCTGCTTCCTAAAATATATCAATCAGATATCTTTTCTTCCAAGTATTCCATTCTTCACGGAACTCCTTCTTCATGCATATCTCTTCTTATGTTTATCTCGATCTTCTTTCCTTTAATTAGCTACTTTCCTTATCTGATCGTCCTTCAGCACTTAAGTTCTGATATCCAACTTCTGATGATTATCTCCTGATAATATAAGTACTGATATCCTTAAGTCCTGACTTCCAGTATAAGTACTGATTCCCAGTTAAGTACTGATTTGTCCTGTTAAGTAAGATTTGAAAACTAAACATAAATCATATTAGCCATGACATTATCAAATATATCTAACATTAACATTATCAACTGTGACACAACCAAAAAGATCTGGGAGAAAATAGAGATTCTATGTGAAGGAACAGAGGAAGTTAGGTCAGATTCTGGTTTATTTGGGTTTATGGCTAAACCAAAAGAAAGAATTACTGAAGTTTTTGAAAGGTTCAATAAATTGATATATGACTTGCAGCTACATGATAAATATTATGAAGCCGAGGAGGTTAACCTAAAATTCCTGCTAACTCTACCTGACCATCTTGAACAGAAAATATCAGCTATTAGAGAAGGAAGAGATTTAAGCAGAATGACTTTGGAAGTTCTATATGGAATCTTGAAAACTTATGAACTTGAAATACTGCAAAGAAAGTCATTGAAAGCACACCATGGTCATGTTGTTGATGGTTCAAGTGCTTTGATTGTGAATGACAGAGAAGAAAGTGAAGATGAACAAGATGATCAAGTTCCAGTTGTTCAAGCTATGGAACAAAAGACCTCAGAAGCAAGTTGTATTGGAGCTGGAGGAAGATGAATATTACAACTTGGATGAGCTAGATGAAATGGACCAATCCATGGCTTACTTGGCTAGGAAATTTTCTAACATAAGAGTTAAGAAACCAAGATTTTTCAAAAACAAGGGACAATCTTCTAACAGCAACAACTGGAAACCAAAAGCTCAGTACAATTCAGTTAGCAAAGGTGGCTACAAAACAGGATCCGTAGACAGATCAAAGATAAGGTGCTTCAATTGTGATGAGCAGGGTCACTTTGCTACTGAATGTAGAAAGCCTAAAAAGGTGAAAAAGGATAAAGCTTACTTGGAACTGAAAGCAAAGTAGAAGCTCTCTTGAAGAAATAGTTTGGAAAAGCCTATATTGTAGAAGGAAAGGGTTGGGATGATATTGATGTTGATGATGAGGATGAAGAAGTTGGAAACTATGCACTAATGGCTTTTGAGCATGGAGAAGCATCCACTTCAAAATTAAAGGTACCAACTCTAACCACTATTGATTTAAATGTTAGTCAATATAATGAGACTATATAAAAGATGAGTGTGGAGATGTTTCATATACACACTAGCTTGGTAGCAGCTACTGAGGAAGTCAGTAGGCTAACAAAAGCTAATGAGAAGCTTGAGAGTGAGAAGTAAAAGATGGATCTGCTGCTTGTGGAGCTTGAGTCAATCAAGCAAGAAAATGAATATTTGAAAAACAAGCTGAAGTGTGCCAATGAGATTGAAGCTATGTTAAGAGAAAAGATTGAAAAGAATGAGGTGAAACTGAAATCATTCAGGATCCACTAGTATAGAATTAACCTTTTATGTTGGTTAAATATTCCATATACGTCGGTTAAATGGCGACGTATAGAGGGGGGACGTATATTTAATGAGGTTTTTATGTCGGGTTAAAAGGCGACGTAAAAGGCTCAATATATGTCGGGTTAATGGCCGACGTAAAAACCATAAAAATCCGACATATATATTAGAAAAGCCGACATATAAAGTGAAATAGCCGACATATATTTTACCCTTTTACATCATTTTATTTAGGCAACCGACGTACACACCTGTTACTAGTATTTTATACGTCATCCATGTTTTAGGAGGAACCGACGTATATTGTCAAAAAATGTAATTCTTTTTCCTTCCTCCCAGACTTTATTGCACAACCAAAAACTTGTTGTAACTAAAATTTGTATAACCAAAAACTCGCCATAACAAAAAAACATGCTTTCAAATTCAAATTGAACACAACCATAGATTAATATCTATTATTATGTATTAAAAAATACATCCATAATAAATATTTCTTGATCTAGCGCAATAACTATTTCATACATTTCAAGCAAATGTCATACATGACACTGACAAATTATCTAACTAGAATCTTACTGCAAAACTGTTGCAAATGATTAGATTCCAGATTAATATTGTCCCTCTGGTACAAAAAAGAGTGATGTCAATGGCCAAGGATTAAATGGTAGCTAATCTCCACTTGGTGGCATTTTTCTTTTGAGTTTGCTCTTTGTTCAATCCCCTAACTTGTGTTTGACAACCTCCTTATTCCCCATTACACATGCAATACATCATGACCATGTGGTCTACTCCATCCCCCTAAAACAAAATTAACACACTTCAACATGAATCAAAGAAATTTTTTTGAATAAGTCAGGAAAAGTTGCAATTAAAATTTTTATATCCTGATACTTTCAATATTACAATACCATCAACCATTTGCATATTCAGGGACTACATAATAGTACTGTGATATTAGGTGCCAATTTATAACCCCCCGTAAAATAGGTAAAATAGGTAGCGGGGACCATATTTCCAAAAAATGGCAAGGGACGCAGACATTCTACTAATAGATAAAAAATATTATAAACAACTCTAACTTGAATCATGAAAAAGAGAGACAAGTATAACACCCTCCAAATCCGGGGTATAGATTTGGGGCATTATTAATAACAACTACAACTAAACCTGCACAAGCGGAATATAAATATAATAATTACCCCGAACTACTACTACTCAGGATCTTTTAAGGTTAAGAGTTGAAAACAAGAACCTCACACTAACTTTATTACAACCCAAATAAAACAATGTGTCTGAAGAACTCTCTTTGTTACAAAACTTTATTCTATCTACATTCTTATCACATAACTTTTATTCAAATTACACCAAACTTTTATTCAAACCATAATACTACTTATCCTATTACACCTGATCCGGTGACTCAAAGCTCTCTTCGGGGATAGGAAGGAACACCCTTGGTATAAGAGGGTCCCGCTGCTTGACTCACTTCTTGACTACGCGGGTCCTGATGGGTTTCATTTTCTACCTTAACTGTAAAATAATAGGAATAACAATAAAAGAGGATGAGCCAAAATTGCTCAACAAGCCTGCAACAATATATATATATATATATAGTATAAAGAGAGAAGTATAAATGAACCGATAATCTGGTGGTTTGAACAACCATCTGAATCTGTATAAGATAATAATTTTCCAACACTGGCGAGTGCCAAATGAACAAGACTAGAAACAAGAACTAACTATGCACTATAACCTGCTGATCAGTCAGAATACAGTGCGGATCTATACCCAACTGTATAAACCCGACCAACATAAAGAGTACCCAGGCAACCACGGCCTATTAATTAATGGTCTGGGTAAAACCCAGCCCGTATAGTAACCATCCAGTCCAAAGTGTAGCATCCGGAACAATCGAAATGCTTTTGATGTATCCCAATACTAGGATATATCAAAGTATATGTAACAAGGGTAAAAGTATTGGAATATGAATAAAGGATTTAATAAACTGGGAGAAATCAAGAATCGAAATGAAATAGAAACAAGAATCAATAACTGGTATAGTGTTTATGAACAAGAATTATCAAAGTGTAACTGATATGGAAAATGAGATATAATTCACTATTCTGAATTTAGAATAGGGGAAAAACTTGCCTTGCGCGTACTTAACCTGGTTCAACTCACCACCTTCGGTCTCTAGCTTGATTTGGCTTGCTGACACTGAACCAATCATAGAAAGATAATCGTTTAGATAACTTACTACATACGCGTATCTCAAATTGATACTACGCAACCCTATCAATCTACCCATGTGTTTCTATCTGACTCGCATATATACACATATATAATTATATAGCACGTAAGGTTCACATAACCACGTAAAGCACATAGTACATAAAGCAAATAATTGATTTTTAGACTTATAATTATTTTTAGAATCGATACTAGACTCATATTTATAATAACTAACCCTAGCTGATTTTATTATAATTTTTCGGGATTTATTTAACTCGATTATACCCCTATTAGGGTCTATAACCATTCACTACCACAAGATCATTCTCTTCTGGAAGAAATTATAACTTACAATTATTTTTATTGGATTCGTTTCATTTTTCTGAGTCTAGGGGTCTTCGTTTCGCTCAAATCGGACTAACGGTTTAATTATTATGAATTGAACAAGATTTAATTAATTAATAATTAATTATAAATAATTAATTATAATTAAATAGCCCACAATTATATTTTTAAATAATTAATTAATAATTATTGTATTTTAAAATAATTAATCCCTAATTATTAGGATTAATTACAATTTATTACAATTATTTACAAATTATTATTACTTATTCGATTAGATCGATTTTTATAAATAAACAACCGATACAACTAACTGATACGCTATTTATCGAATAAATACTTATTACTCGAATTATAATCTAACTCAATAACTAAATACTCGTATAAATACGAGCTACTCGCGTTTCTCCAATTACTATCGAACTGCTATTATTATTACTATGCCTATACGATTAATTAATCAATTAACTATCTGTATTTAGTTATACGATACGAATCATTATTACGATATTCTTCGAATAAACCATCGCTCGACTAATAATTCTAATTATCGAATCACTACTCACATGGATACGGGTTACTCGTAATATAATAAACTAATTATCAGATTATTAATCATATTATTTAATCCTTATTTATTAACTAATTACCTAATTATTAATTAATTACCTAATTATTAATTAATTAGATAACTAATAAATAATTAGATAGATAATTAAATAATTAATTAAATAATTAAATTCGAATTTCTAAATTAATAAAATAATTCAGAAATTATTATTAATAATTTTCAAAATATAAATCTAATTTTTATTTACTTTCTAGAATTATTAGAACTGATTTCTGATTTTAGAAAAAATAAAATAAATATTAAAATTTCAGAAACACAACAACAGGTTTCAGGGTTAGGGTTTTTGGATCAACCCCGGGTCGAAACCGGGTTGGAAACCGGGTTGAACCCGGGTTATCGGGTCACGAAGAACGCCCAGAATCCGACAATTACTCCGACGACGGCGGCCGGAACCGACGAAGCAAAAACAACGACCACAGCTGCGATTTCAATCCCGTTCCTTCACCGTTTTTGTTCCACAACAACCACAAGACGTCCTCTTCTGTTTACCCTTCGTCCTCGTCGAACACGAAGCCGGAAAAACAAAGAACAGCGGCGGCGTCGCCGCTTTCCGGTGAGGCTAAAACGGACACCAACAGGCATGAAACCGGTGCCGTTCGATTCGCAACACAACGATCTACAAGCTTATGACCACAGAATCATCAAACAAACCACAAATCAAGCAACCCGAATTCGAATTAAAATCCCGAAAATACGAAATTAAAATCGACTCAACAATCAACAAAAGTAATTACATAAACGGAAACTACGAATCACCAGCTTCAATTTGACTACTTACATGCTCGATTTGGTTGACAGAATCACGATCAAAATCCTGTTTGATTCTCTGCCCTGTTCTTCACCAACAAACCCTAGTTCTTGATTTTCTGAATTTTTTGATTTTTTTATGATTAATTAACTAATTAATTAACAGAAAATCAGCTATTTATATTTATGAAAATAATACCCCTAAATAAAATTAAGGGGCTAATTACACTCCTAATAAAAATATTTGGCCCCAATTTTTATAATTTTTGGGTATTAATAATGAATTTTTAAATATCCAATAAATACAAAATTAATGCTAAAAATTCCCAAAAATTGTGAATATTACAAAAATGCAAAGAAAAATAATGTATGATAATTTTATGACCATATAAAAATAAAAATGTGATTTTTGTGGGGGTTTTTGGTACCCGAAGGGGTCCGGAAAAGTCGTTTTTCGCGAAAAAGGTAAATTTGTAAAACGTCTAGGGGTTCAGAATAACGATATGGTGTAGGTTGTTTTTGGAAAAATAGGGCCAATGATTTTATTTGAAATACGGGCTTTTAAAACATGGTTTGAGCTGTACGGGTTTTGATATAAGATATATAACTTACGATAAAACATTCAATAAATATCCAAAACACGTTTGGATCAAAACAGACAACACGTAACACATAGCAGTTAGGGTTTAATGACTCAACACATTTAATCACATAATAATACACATAATTTATCTTTATTATGATATAATACAAGCGTAATTTCTCGGTCGTTACATTCTCCCCCTTAACAGGATTCTGTCCTCAGAATCATACTATGCAAATAACTAAGGATACTTTTCTAACATTTCACTCTCGAGCTCCCAGGTTGATTCTTCAACCAGTGGGTTTCTCCATAAAACTCTCACTAATGATACAGACTTGTTTCTTAATACCCTCTCTTGCCGATCTAGAATTCTTATCGGCTGCTCTACATATGACAAATCTGCCTGAATTTCTATTGACTCATATTCTATTACATGCCTTGTATAAGGGTTGTACTTCTTAAGCATAGATACATGAAATACGTTGTGAATATGCTGCATATGGGGTGGTAAAGCTAACTCGTATGCAACCTTCCCAATTTTCTTCAAAATTTCAAATGGTCCAACGTAGCGAGGTTTCAATTTGCCTTTGTTGCCAAACCTGGTTAATCCCTTCCATGGTGATACCTTTAGCAATACATGCTCTCCTTCTTGGTAGTCCATATCCTTTCTGGATAGATCTGCATATTTACACTGTCGATTCTGCGCTGCTTCAAGTCGCTTTCGTATAAGTTCTACTTTTTCCTTGATCTGCTGAATCAGTTCTGGACCTAGAATCTTACGTTCTCCCACTTCATCCCAACAGGTAGGTGATCTGCATTTTCTTCCATATAGAGCTTCATAAGGTGACATCTCGATACTTGCTTGATAGCTATTATTGTAAGAGAATTCCACTTGCGGTAGGTGCTCGTCCCAATTGCCTTCAAAGTCTATTGCGCATACACGTAGCATATCTTCAATTGTTTAAATTGTCCTTTCGCTTTGCTCGTCCGTTTGTGGATGATAAATAGTACTCATGTTCAACTTCGTTCCTAGACATTCCTGGAATTGTCTCCAAAATCTCGAATTGAAATGGGGATCTCGATCCGATACAATCAATACGGGTACTCCATGACGCATTACGATTTCCTTGAGATATAAGTGCACCAACTTGTCCAGTGAAAATCTTTCGTTGATCGGGAGAAAATGTGCTGATTTTGTCAATCGATCAACAATAACCCAAATTACATCATGATTTGCTTTCGTCCTTGGAAGTCTCACTACGAAATCCATAGCTAAGTGCTCCCATTTCCATTTGGGAATATCTAGTGGTTGTAGTAGTCCACTCGGGCGTTGATGTTCAGCTTTCACTCTTTGGTACGTATAACACTTGCTAACCCATTCCGCTATCTCTTTCTTCATATTCGGCCACTAAAAATTTTCCTTCAGGTCTCTATACATCTTTGTGCTTCCGGGATGAATCGAATATCTTGAACTTTGAGCGTCTTGCAAAATTTCCGCTTTTAATTCCGGTACGTTAGGTATCCAGATCCTTGAAGCAACACGAAAAATTCCTTTAACATCTTTCTGACTGGTAATCTCTTCTCCCGTTAAATTGTCGATATCCTGGTCCATTACTTCTTCCTGACACCTTCTTATTTTCTCCAAAAGTTCTGGCTGAAAAGTCATAGCGTAAATCATTTCGGTAGAACTTTCTGGCACACGAACTTCAATCTCCAATTTATCGAATTCCTTGATTAAGTCCTCTGAAGATGTTAACAGGTTCAATCGTTCCTTTCGACTTAACGCATCTGCTACTACATTTGCCTTGCCTGGATGATAATTGATTGAAACGTCATAATCCTTGATTAATTTTAGCCAACTTCGCTGTCGCATATTGAGTTCCTTCTGGGTGAAAATGTACTTCAAGCTTTTATGGTCCGTATAAATCTCATATCTTTCACCGTATAAATAGTGTCTCCAAAGCTTTAATGCGAACACAATTGCTGCTAGCTCGAGATCATTCGTCAGATATTTCTGTTCATGCGGATTTAACTGTCTGGAAGCATATGCGATTACGTTCCCATGCTGCATCAAAACACATCCAAGTCCTCGATACGAAACATCACTGTATATGACAAAGTCTCCTTGATCATCAGGTTACACAAGCACAGGTGCGGTTACTAGTCGATTCTTCAATTCTTGGATACTGGCTTCACATTTTTCGTTCCATTCGAACTTTTCGTTCTTTCGCGTCAACTTCGTCAATGGTATGGCTATCTTCGCAAAATCTTTAACGAATCTTCTATAATAACCAGCTAATCCCAAGAAACTTCTGACTTCCGTTGGCGTCTTTGGTCTCTCCCAGTTTAAAACAGCTTCAATCTTTGCTGGGTCCACTTGAATTCCTTCAATACTGATGATGTGTCCTAGAAACTGCACTTCTTTTAGCCAAACTTCACATTTTGAAAATTTCGCATAGAGTTGCTCCTTTCGTAACGTCTCCAATGTCGTTTTTAAGTGTGTTGCATGTTCTTCTTCTGTCTTTGAATAAATCAAGATGTCATCAATAAATACAATGATAAACTTATCCAAGTACTTCTTGAATACTCGATTCATCAAATCTATAAACGCTGCAGGTGCATTCGTCAGTCCAAAAGCCATCACAAGAAATTCATAATGTCCGTATCTCATTCTGAACGCCGTCTTTGGAATATCTTCTGTCTTGATCTTTAACTGATGATAACCTGATCGTAAGTCGATTTTTGAAAACCATGCTGCTCCTTTCAGTTGATCAAATAAGTCATCAATACGAGGCTGTAACACCCCTAAATCCGGGGTCGGGGATCCGGGTTGTCACGAGTTCTATTTCCCTTAATAACACCCAATCTTAATAAACAATCAACTACTCTGTACTGTGACCCCATAATAAATACACACACCACAAGTTATAGTCTCAGAGATGAATATCCAAAAATAACACGAGTCATTTTATTCCAAAATTAAATGCCATTACACCTTAAAAGGGTTTCTGAATAGATTTACATTTCTTTGCCATTATTACAATTGATAAAGATACATAAGTCTGGTACATCAAAAGTTGAAAGCCTAGCCTATTGGTAGTTCCTACCTCAGCTACAGCGACGTCAACGCCTATAGGAAACTGCGGAACGTTTCCTATCCGCTCGCGAATTGGGAGCTTGGTCCTGTTCATCCTTTCTATCTGTTATTGTGTGATGAAAGAAGAAAGCAAGAGTGAGCAACAAGCCCACCAAAATAATATGTATAATGATTAACAATATATGAGCATTCTCATAGCACTCATGAAAGTCTTGGTCAAGAAGAAATGAACCAAGTTGATATCTTAACGCGACGAAGTCGCAAAATATTCAGTATATATACATATATACTTTTCAAAATCTTTGAAATCCTCTGCCATGTATAATATACATAGAGTTCCAGTTTATAACTGTATAAAACTATCGTTGCTAGGTGATCTCATATATCTAACCCTGTCTCAACGTTTTTGTGAAAATCTTTGTCATGCATAAGATAATCATTAACCAGATATAAGTTGAAAAGATGAAGTTACAAGATACTTCAATATGCTTATATCTTTTCTGAATACTACTTGAACTACCACCATTCAAGTTATAATTAGTTTCAAAAGTTCATCACATAGATGAGACTACAAGACAAGATTTGAATAGATTCAATCTTTGAATATCGTTATAAATAATGAAGTTACGAGATACTTCATTAAGTCCCGATATATATATATATATACACCTATATATATATACATTTCATACACTCCTTGAAAACCTCTGTTATGAAAATTATAAATAGAGTTGCAATATCCAATGAATTTGGAAAGGAGAAAACCTTGGCATAAACCTGATATCTTGCTGATCAGGCAAAGATACCAATAAGTAACCTTTTCTACTAGTAGATGGACGAATTCCCCACTGGTCATCACCCTGGTCGCAATAGGACCTTATGCTGGACTGCCACTCAGCCACTTACACATTTGATGGACTCCCACTGAGCCACTTACACTTTCATGGACGCCCACTGAGCCCATGTTGCTTATGCCGACTCGATAGATGGACTTACTTCCCGAACGTTGGGTAAGTAATCAATTCATTTACCAAAACAACAACCTTGTTGCGAATATGAAATACACCACAGAGCCCGATCCCTCCGGTTTTGAGCGAGTATTTAAATCCCCTTTAAAAGGAAGATCTTAAATATATAAAAAAATGAGTTTTGGGATCCGCTCTAACTTTTAAAAATCATTTTAAAGACTCAAAAACACTTTAAAGAGTGTTTGGAGTAATGCTGATTTAATAAAGTAAATCAGTCCCAATATATTAGAAAATATCTGAATATTATTATTTAAATAATATTCCCATAAAGAATAATCTTTATAAAAATAATTGAAGTAGAAGTTGTAAAACTTATACTTGAAATGAATAGTAAATAACCAAAGATATACTTATACGAAAGTAATATCTTTATTTGAATAATCAAAAGTAAGTTTGATTATCGACACATTATTCTTTAATAAAATAAAGAATATTATTCAGTAAATAATCGGAGTCATAGATCCTCAAATGAATATTCAAATAATATTCATTAAATAATATAAACTGAGTCATAAGTTCTCGAATGAATATTCAAGTAATATTCAATAAATAATATAAACTGAGTCATAATTCCTCGAATGAATATTCAAGTAATATTCATTAAATAATATAAAGTGAGTCATAAGTCCTCGAATGAATATTCAAGTAATATTCATTAAATAATATAAAGTTATCAAATAAACCTTATTCGATTAATAGTTTTGAAAACTATATCAATATATATATATATATATATATATATATATATCATATACTCGGGAACATCGACTCCCGGTTTTAGAAAAGGGTTCACCTTTGGGTCCCCTATCCTTATACGCAACTACTGCTTATCTCTAGCATAGGTATTATGCAACTAATAAGCATTTGAACAAACAGATATATATCAAGATTACCAAACAGACATGCATATATACCATATCACATACTCCAATATATCGCAAGAATTTGCTAATAACAATCATGCATCTATCATAAGATAATGCATATACACATATACATCACAACAACAGTTATACGGATAGAAAACTTGCCTGAGTGCTCCCGGATAGACTTAAGCTTAGAGTGGGTCCGATAACCTATGAACAACAACATAAGTCAGAATTAAACCCCGGTCGCTTAAGAAACTAGACTTTAACCATTTAGAGTCCTAACGTTCGCTTTCGCGCTTAACGATTCACTTAAGTCGCTCGAGTACCCTCGGCTCCACCATTTTAATAAATTAACCATTAAGGGTTTTAAGGCAATTCTTTCGCGAGTACCTTAACAACTGCCTAATACAATTTACATAAATGTTTCATACCCTAATTAGTCATTTAAGGTCCTTAACCAAGGTTTCAAAGTAAGGTGAGGGGTAATGGTTCGGTCGCGAAACGCCGTTACTTAAAACGGTCGTTTCTCCTAAACCGTACATCGGATTCAAGCGTACCACATATCAAAACGAAGCTCGTAACATGAAATATCTAAAAATGGCAATGGTCAAAACCTAAAAGTGAGTTCAAGGGTTCTGATGTTAAGAACAAAAACAGTCTACGGTAAATCGGGCATTGCAACGGCTATGTTTACGCGATTACCCAAATTTATACCACTCCAAATCAACCCACAATCAACATCACAACCAAACTCCATCCATACTTCACCCCAAAAACTCAAAATTATCAATTTATACTATTCTCAAACATGAATTTAAACTATACTTAAGTTCATTAATCAATACTCCAAGAATTACAACTCCAAAACATCACAACACCAACTATCCTCTACATTCACAACAAACAAGCCTCTCATGAACTATAACAACAAAACTAAACCAAATACTCAAGTAAATTTAGGGTTTGTAGGGGTTATACCTTGGAGAGTGAAGAATCCAGTAATTAGCTTGGAATCACCCTTAAAAGTCCTTATCCAAGCTTAATCTAAACAAAAACTCAAGAACAAAAATTTTAGTTCTTGAAAAACACTATTCACCATCTTCTTCCATGATTTTTAGGAAGAGATTGTGAAGGAATTTGGAGCTTAGATTCATAGGATAACTATATCTAAGTACAAGGAACCTTAGATAATTACCTCACGATTTAACAATGCTTGGAGCTTGAATTTGGATTTTCTTATCCTTGAAAATGAAGGAAAGCCGAGAGTTTGATAAAGAAAATGGAGTGTTTTGTGTTTTTTGATTTGTTTGCTTGGTTGCTAGCTTTTGTTTTTGATTAATTACCTTTTTACCCATGAAAAATTGTGTGGTTATTAATCAACCACACCTCCTTCCCTTATGTCATGCTTATGTCACCTTTCCTATGTCATCTTATTACACTTGTCTTCCTCGTGTTGGTGTGATGACATCATCATCCACTAACCCCTTGATTAACTCCTAATTACTTGGCTAATGACCGTTGATCTGTTATGCGGTTCGCTTAACTTTCGTTATCGTTTATCGTTTATCGTTTGAGGGATCATACCCGGGATCTTATTACTTAGGTTTCCTTAACCTTTCTCAATACATTATATTCCTTTTATGATCCTCTCTTATAATCCTTGAATTTAAATCCTTTTTATTCTGTTACCTTATACTCAGTTCTTCTTGTATCTGGTAGATTTTCGGGAAAAATCAAAGTGTTCGAATTTGGATTCTGACGATCTTTACATACACTTATATCCCATATAAAGTACTAATAAGATCTCAGAATAACAATAGAAGAAACCCTACATAGTATGGTATGAAAAGTTTTCTTATTCAACATAATCAGCAAAATCACTATTCATAAGGGTTTAAAAAAATTCCAAAAATTGGGGTTATTACAGTCTCCCCTCCTTAAAAGGATTCCGTCACGGAATCAGATAGAAAATGAATAGGGATACTCTCTTAGCATTGCACTTTCTAACTCTCGAGTAAATTTTCCCACATTGTGGTCCTACCACCAAACTCTGCCTAGTTTGATAACCCTTCTCCTAAGCACTTGTTCCTTTTTACTCTATAACCCTTCCTGGTTGTTCCATATAGGTTACGTCGGGTTGCATGTCTATGCGCTCATATGCCCCTATTTATCTGGCATCCGAATTACACTTCCTTAACATTGATACGTGGAACACGTTATGAACTTGCTACATGTTCAGGGGTAGGGCTAGCTCATATGCTAACTTCCCAATATGTCTTAATACCTCAAAGGGTCCAACAATTCGTGGGCTTAGCTTTCCTTTCTTTCCGAACCTCATCCATCCTTTCCAAGGGATACCTTTATCATTACTAGGTCCCCTCTTTCCTATTCCTTGTCCTTTCGTGTCAAATCAACATACTTTTTATGTCCACCTTGGGCTACTACCAGTCGTCCTCTGATTAGATCTATTATATCCTTGGTCCTTTGGACCACTACTGGTCCGAGCATCTTGCGCTCTGCAACTTCATCCTAACATAAGGGAGATCGACATTGTCTTCCCTCAAGGATCTCCTAAGGCGATATCTCAATACTGACATATGATCTATTGTCGTAAGAAAACTCAATTCGTGTTAAGTGATCATTCCAAATTCTTTCAAGTCTATTGCACAGACTCTCATTATAGCTTTTAGCATTAGAGCTTTTGCTTCTCAATACCCATTCTTTTCCAGTTCGTAATCGCTACTACCTTCCGTTCCTAATATTATACTAGTTATACTTTTGCTCGTTAGCGTTCTATAACCTTTTAATAACCACGTCAACCTTAGTATCATGAATGTGTTTCCATTCCGAATACCACCATAACTTTACCACTCCTTTTTCAGCTGTTTCTATTTTCCAAAGTTTGATCAATCATATAGAAGTAAAAGAATTTATTGAGAGATCACTATGATCATGAACACTTGTTATATCGCATAGTTAGTACAGAAGGTGGCCAGCCTTTAGTACTTGACAAGCAATTAAATAATAGATGGTATCCTACTAGGCTTCTATCACACAGATAGATAGTCATTCGGCAATACCTCCCCTTCTGAAAGGGTTGTTCTTCTCAGCTTATATGAAATGAAAAGAAGAGAAAAGAACGAATTGAAGAGAATTGTGTATATGAGAAAAAAATATACTGCTACAAAATATCTGGCTTGGAACCTACCTCTGAACTATAGAGGTTTGTCATACGAGAACAAAATATATGTATATATATATATCAAGTATTATCGCATCGCATTTCACATGCTTAAATATTTACTATTCCATCCATCATTCTATGGAACCATGCTCTTGCTCGAGCTTATACACAATCACCTTTGAAACTCCCTCGATATCGAAAATCGAATCTGGGATCTCATTCTAGACATTATCGTTACTAGAATTCTATGCTTGCACTGCAACCTTCCTCGTATAGTAACACGACTCTCTATTGATAAGAAGGAATGTATACTCAATAGGTAAATTATCGACCTAGTTTTTCTATCAAAGATAACTTATACGTCAACACGACCCGATTAGTGGTACTTAATCTCAACATCCATTCCAATACAACTCTCACGGTTGTAATCAGCTCATTACTCGCAGAATCATTGCTGCATTACTATGGTCCACTATTGACCTACTATCGTCATTCACGTTCCATGAAATCTTAATATCTAACCATACGGAGTCGATACATGTCGTATCAAATCCTTCCAAGGAGGTAACATAATCACCATTCATGATTCATGAAGAACACTCCTGATCCTGACATACATACATGACATGAAGCAGATAAAATTGCAGAAGAGTTTCAATCAAAGCAACGATAGCAGGTTAATACCATTCTTAATCATATGCCTTCAATAGAAGACTTAACTCAAAGGTTTGTTTGGTCCTTTTTGAAATATGGTCCCGACTTATTCTCAGATAGGACCTTCTAAGATAGATAGCCCGCTAATGGCGATTACACGAATTAAACCTTTACCCAACTACTATTACGGTTGAGTATTGCACAGTCATAAGAAGGAATGTCAATCTTCCGAACCGTAATACAACCTTCCCGGCTTCAACCATCATCACTGTATTCCTCTCGCACGAGTGCCTATAATTATCCTCTTACCTTTAAGGTGTCGACCACCTCTTTGGCCTTTCCTGATAGTAAATTTTCCTTACAGTCAATGTCCTTTTAACCACCTTCCAACTAAATTTTCTACCTTATTTCAATCACTGCTTATGTGAAGATGTTTTCCTTAAAATCTGATGAGTAAAAAAATATCACCATTTTTTTTCCATAAGTTATTGCCTCAGTCTTTAGAGGTTAATCACTGTCATGACTGACTCTCAATCATACTTAGAACATCTTTTATCTTAGGCCCTAATTGCCCTGAACAATTTCGACCTTTACTGGTTCGATCCATACTTTCTCGTGGTTTAACACGTGCCCCACTTGGCATCATTATAACTACGTCATATTTCCTTTATCAACATTTCTATTCTTGAGAATTTTAAATATTACCTTTCTCCTTGTAAAACTTCTAAGGTTATCCTTGAATTGTTCCTCTTGTATTCCCTAGATACAGGGTATATCAAGATACCATTATTAATACTAGAACCATTGTCTATGTACTTCTAAAATTTTCTCTACTGATCCTTAAAGGTTGTTGCTAACTTGATCCTTTCCAATTCATACTGTCAAAACTTATGCTGTCCCTATTAAGGGTGGAATGCCAACCTTTATGCATTCCCCTAGGATTCATCTCAAGTTATCGAAGTTATATCCTAATTCCACCTTTAAAGAGGTACTTGCATCCTTCCATGGATAAATCAAGTTGTAATAACCCCAAAATTTTCAACTTTTTGTAACCCTGTGAATAGTGTTTTAGCTGAATGAGAAACTTTTCACGCCACTCTATGTAGGGGTTCTGTTATGGATATTCTGGGATATTATTAGTACTCTATGTAGTATATAAGTGTATGAAAGATCTGTCACGAATCCAATTCCGAACACTTTGGTTTTTCCCGGAATCCACACGATACAGAGAGAATTGAGTATAAGGGAACAAGGATAAAAAGGATTTTAAATTAAAGGATTATAATAGAGGATCATAAAAAGGAATATAATGTATTGAGAAAGGTTAGGGAACCTAAGTAATAAGATCCCGGGTATGATCCCTTCAAACGATAAACGATGTAACGAAAGTTAAGCGAACCGTTATAACAGATCAGCGGCTCATTAGGCAAACGCTTAGGATAGTTAATCAAAGGGATTAGTGGGAATGATGTCATACAACAATAGAAAGGGGACAAGGAGGGAAAGATGACATCACCACATGACACAAGCATGACATGGGAAGGAAGGAGGTGTGGTGGCTTTGTAACCACACAAATTCAAGGGCAAGAAGGTAATTGACTAAATCAAACACAAAAAAAAATCAACCAAGCCAAGCAAATTCATTCTTGATTAAAATCAAAAAGAAACAAGGCCTTGTTCATCTTTGCTCTCGGCTTTTCACTATTCATAAGGCAAGAAAATTAAAAATTCAAGATCCAAGCTTCCTAAATTGGTGAGTAAATTCCCTAATCATCTCATGCTTAGTTAGGGCTATATCATGAGTTTAAGCCATTAATTCCTTCTCAATCTTCTTCATTTAATCAAGAAGATACTATGAATAGTGTTTCAAGTTTTTAACTTGAAGTTTTTCTTGTTTTCCCTGAAGATCAAGCATTCCTAAGACTTCTCAAAGCTTCTTAAGGCTTCCTAGCTCCTCCCACCACTTCAAGGAAGGTATACCATCTCCAAACCCTAGATTCCTATATATTATAAGATGATTTTGATTAGTAGGATGATATTGTAGCATGTTGTTGTGATTATAGTTTGGGATTTGAAATTGGTAGTGAAATGGAATGGTAAATGTTGTGGTTTTGATTAAAAGAACTTAAGTATGATTAAAGTTAAGTTTAGGCATAAGTATGAATGATTAAATTGAATTAGTTGGGGTTGTATGATGTGATAAGGATGGATGTTGGTTGTATGTTGGATTGAGGTTGATTTGGGATGGTTTTGAATGGTTTAAAATATTGGAAATCGCGTAAACATAGCCGTCGTAACGTCCGATTTTCTTTAGGACTGTTTTTGTGCATAGCATTAGGACCCGAGAACCCCCTGCTATATTATGACCACTTGCCATGTTTAGATAGCTCATGTTACGAGCTTCGTTTTGATATGTAGTTCGTTCGATTCCGATGCACGGTTTAGGAGAAACGACCGTTTCAAGTAACGGCGTTTCGCGAACGAAACTTTTCCCCTCGCCTTACTTTGAAACGTAGGTTAAAGACCAAAAAGGGTTAATTAATGTATGAAACATTTATGGTAAGTGTGTTAGGCAGTTGGTAAGACACTCGCGAAGGAATCGCTTTAAAACTCGTAAAGGTTAAATTATTAAAATGGTGGAGCCGAGGGTACCCGAGTGACTTAAGCGAATCAGTGAGCGCAAAACAAGCGTTAGAGTCTAAGTTAGTTAAAGTATAGATTTACAAGTGATTTTGGTTTAATTCCAACTTACTTGTTGTTTATAGGTTACCAGACTCGTCCCGAGCCTTTTATCACCCCAAGTCGCTCAGGCAAGTTTTCTACCCGTTATACTGTTGTTGTGATGTATATATGCATATGCATTATCTTGTGATAAGTGCATGATTATTATTAGCAAATTCTTGGGATATATTGTAGCATGTGATATGGTACATATGCATGCCTGTTTCGTATCTTGCTATATATATCTGTTGATTCAGTTGATAATACCTATGCTAGAGGATAGCGGTAACTTGCATATACCCTTAGTATAGGGACCCAAAGGTGGAAATATTTTCTAAACCGGGAGTCGAGGATCCCGAGTAGATTTTGTATATATGTATATATACATATATATTTATATATATATATGGTTATAGTTTTCAAAACTATTAATCGAATAAGGTTTATTCGATAACTTTATTTTATTAAATGAATATTATTTGAATATTCATTCGAGGGCTTATGACTCTTTTATATTATTATTGGATATTACTTGGATATTCATTTGAGGATGTATGACTCCTTTATTTTATGAATATTATTTATAATATTCATTCGAGGTATTATGACTCCGCTTATTACTACAATATATTCTTTATTTTATTAAAGAATAAGGTGTCAATAATCAAACTTATTTTCGATTATTCAAATAAAGATAGTACTTTCGTATAAGTATATCTTTGGTTATTTAATACTCGTTTCAAGTATAAGTTTTAATACTTCTACTTCAATTATTTTTATAAAGATTATTCTTTATGGGAATATTATTTAAATAATAATATTCAGACATTTTCTAAATATACTGGGGACTGATTTACTTCATTAAATCAGCTTTACTCCAAACACTCTTTAAAGTGTTTTTCGAGTCTTCAAAATGATTTTTAAAAGTTAGAGCGGATCCCAAAACTCATTTTTATATTTAAGATCTTCCTTTTAAGGGGATTTAAATACTCGCTCAAAACCTGAGGGATCCGGCTCTATAGTGTATTTTATATTCGCAACAAGGTTGCTGTTTGATAAATGAATTGATTACTTGCCCAATGTTCGGGAAGTATGCCCATCTAATTGAGTCGGCATAAGCGACAGGCCGGGGGTACGGTCTATCAAAGTGTAAGTGGCTGGGTGGCAGTCCATCAATGCGTAAGAGGCGGGTGGCGGTCCAGCACAAGGTCCTTATGTGGCCAGGGTGATGACCGGTGGGGGATTCATCCATCTACTAGTAGAAAAGGTTACTTATTGGTATCTTTGCCTGATCAGCAAGATATCTGGTTTATGCCAAAATTCTTTCCTTTCCAAATTTATTGGATATTGCAATTCTGTTCATACTTTACATGACAGAGGTTTTCAGGAAACGTATGTATATATATAGGTGTATATATATATCGGGACTTAATGAAGTATATCATAACTTCATTTCCTTCAAAATATTTCAAAGATTGAATCTATTCAAGTCTTAACTTGTGGTCTCATCTATGGGATGTTTTTTTTTTAAAAACTTATAATACTTTGAACGGTGGTAGTTCAAGTAGCTTTATAAATGATATAAGTGTAATGAAGTATTGGTAACTTCATTCCTTGTTTTTACTTATATCTAGTAAGTAATTATCTTACACATGATAGAGATTCTATTAAGTATCCATTTAGATACTTATATTATTGTTATCACTATGTATTATCTTGCGAGCTGTAAGGCTCACTCTTGCTTTATTTCTTCATCACACAACAACAGTTAGGAGAGATGGCCAGACTCCAGCAGACCCAGCGCAAGCGCGTGGGAAGCGTCCCGCGTCTTCCCGATGATGTTGTAGCTGCTATAGCTGCAGAGGTAGATCTATTATAGTTCAGACCATCTACTTTTGAGAATCAAATATGTATAATTATAACTTGTGGCAGATAATGGCAATTAACTGTAAATTTATCAAGTAATCATTTTGGGTTGTAATAACTGTTAAATGGTGGATTCAAAGACTTGTATTTATTTCAATTTCATCTCTGAGACTATAACGGGTTGTGGTGTGTGTTAGTGTGGGGTCACAGCATAAGGTTATTATTATTAATTAAGTGAAGTGATATTGTGGAAAGAAAGACCGTGACGACCCGGATCTGGGGGTGTTACAGAAATGGTATCAGAGCTAAGCGTTATAAACCTCAGAGATGATGCGTCGATATAATAACAAACTCACAAAGATAATAAGAACTCTTGCCAAGTTCATGGTCGGACTACTTAAAGTAGTGCTGACAGTTAAAACCCTTACGGGAACCCTTATATGTATCATGATAGTAACTTAGCTCGTTTAATGTGTAGGCACCTGAGATAGAGGACCCTGAGATGTTCGAGCGTGAGCATGATGAGGCATTGCTAGATGTTGAGGATCAGGAGGAGCCTGAGATGGAGGAGGATGAGGAGGACCCCTCAGAGGAGTCAGAGACAGAGGTTATTGCTATTCCAGATGAGGAGGACCCGGATGAGGTCCCAGTAGCTGAGGAGCGTGTTGGACCTATGGTAGTGTATGCTGGTATCCCATTACCCACACTTCCGGTGGTCAGAGCCCCTACCCCTCCACCACTATCTTGGATTCCTGATGATGACAGCTCAGAGACCCATACTTCCGAGCCTAGGCAGACCGAGGAGGCACCCTCAGCGGCTCCGGATTCACCACCTCTTGACCCTGCCCACAGGCAGTCTTCGTTAGCACATGGATATGTTCAGGATGTTCTGAGGACCCGAGTGGCTGTTGCCGAGGGCCGACTAGATGAGGCCAGGAGGGAGTTGGATGCAGAGAGGGCGGGTAGGCGTACCCGAGCTTATGAGACTAGGGCTTCTATACCCCGATCCTTGAGGAGGGAGCTTACGGGGATAGAGCTCACATCCCGAGCGAGGCTCGGATCGCTCCAGGGGACAGGCATGGTAGGATCTCCAGGCGGCAGGCCGACTATATCTTCCGTCGTGCGATGGAAAGGGTTTGGGAGCTGACCCGCTCCGGTGTGTGATTCAGGATTGATGATGGAATAGTCTAGTTGTCTAGTTAGCCGAGGCCTTAGTAAGAGCCAATTTTCCGGGATAGTTGACTTGTATATAGCATCCCTTTTTCTGACTAGACAGATAGACTCTTGTGTATCACTTTTGGGACAGATGACTGTAGCACTGTTGTACTTTTGACCAGATCAAACTATGTATTTCTCGCATTATGTATATATTGTTTCCTTTCGGTTCAGTTCCATAGTGGCGGGATCACTGTTTTTATCATTATTATTACTGCACTTCGTATTAGAACTTTCTTAAAATAATAGAATTGCGATATACGTTCTCCCCATTATAAGAGCTGTGCAAGGCACAATGTTGTATATGATTGTGACCTAACGTTGAATTTTCCCAATAATTTTTTTATTATTATCAGAATCATGCCGCCAAGAAAGATTGGAACTAGGGCGAACCCTGGATCTGAAGACCAGGGAAGCCATAACCAGGATGATAGGAACCAGGAGCACAGTGAAGAGGAAGATGAGGATTATGTGGAACAGGATGACTCCCTGTATGAAGAAGAAGAGGAAGCATATGATGTTGAGGGATTTGAGATAGAGGCTGAAGAAGGAGAACCGAGGTTGAGCAACCAGTACCAAACCCAGGCATGGATCCCATGGGCCAGTTCATGCAACTCCTAAGGCAGAATTTGGAACGTCAACCCAACCCACCCCCTCAAGGAAGTAACAATGCTGTGGCAAACTCTTTCAGGGCTTTTAAGTCCCTTAAGCCCCCTGAGTTCCACGGATCAGCCGACCCAGTTGAGGCAAGGGCATGGTTAAAGGAAATGGAGAAATCTTTTGAGATTTTGAGTACCGAGGAGGCACAGAAGACTGTATTTGCTACCTACCTTCTGAAAGGAGAAGCTAACTACTGGTGGGAGGCCAAGAAAAACATGGAGACAGATGCTATTATAACCTGGGAGAGATTTAGTCAGTTGTTTCTGGGAAAGTATTTCCCGAGGTTTATGGAAAACCAGATGGAGCTCAAGTTCTTGGAGCTAAAGCAGAATAACTTGTCTGTAGCAGAGTACGAAGCGAAATTTACTGAGTTATCAAGGTTTGTGCCGGAGTTTGTGAGAACCGAGGAAAAGAAAGCTAGGAGGTTTCAGCAGGGACTGAAACCGTGGATTCAGAATAGGGTGGCAATCCTTGAGCTTACGGACTATGCCACTCTGGTGCAAAAGGCAATGATTGTAGAAGTTGGAAGTGAACAGATGCAGAAGGAAAGAGAGAAGAAAGGAATAAAGAGGAAAAGTATGAGCATGGGAGGAGGTTCTGTAGGAAGGAGCTTCCCAACTAGATTTAATCGAGGAGCAGTGTCCCTACCAGGAAGGAACACTGGGTTTAAGCATCCAATGAGTGTGAGTGTGAGCCAGGGCGGCCAGAAGTCAAGAATGTCCTATTACAACCAGTCTCGACCCCCATTGCCAGCCTGTAACATATGTGGAAGGAATCACACTGGTGAGTGTAAAGGAAAGCCTGTAACCTGTTTTAAGTGCGGTCGGGAAGGCCACTACTCAAATAAGTGCCCATCATCAACCCCTGCCGTCATTCCAACCGCCACTTGTCATCAGTGCGGACGCCCAGGTCATTGGAAGAGGGAATGCCCAATGAACAAACCAGCAGCTTCGGGAGCAAGCAGGGCTGCTTCTAATAAGCCACCTACTGCGAGGACTTTCAACATGACAGTCCAGGATGCTATGAAAGATTCAGATGTGATAGCAGGTACCCTTTCTCTAAATTCAGTCAGTGCAAATGTTTTATTTGATTCGGGAGCAACTAAATTTTTTATATCAAAGGACCTTGCGCGTAAGTTAAGACTTAAGGCTGAACCCTTGATAGAACCCTTACAAGTAGAAATAGCCAATCATGAAATTATACCTGTTAACCAGACTCACCCCGCCTGTGAGATAGGCATAGGGGAGCAATCTTTCAGTGTTGATCTGATTCCTTTTAAATTAGGGGAGTTTGATATGATTTTGGGAATGGACTGGCTATCTAGCAACGATGCTCAGATAGACTGTAAAGGGAAGAAAGTTAAGTTAAATATCCCCGGGAAGAAAGAAGTTATATTTAGAGGAAAGAGGCAGGCGCAGAAATTTTTGACCATGGCCCAGGCCAAAAGGATGCTACGAAAAGGAAGTGAGGCTTACCTAGCCTATGTGGTGGACACGCAGAAGGAGGTGCCCAACTTACAAGATATTCCAGTAGTCAACGAATTTGAAGATATATTCCCACAAGACCTTCCGGGATTACCCCCCGATAGAGTGATTGAATTTGCTATTGAGTTGGCCCCAGGGACGGTGCCAGTTTCAAAAGCACCTTACCGGTTAGCCCTGTTAGAAATGAAGGAATTAGCTATCCAATTGCAGGAACTCTTGGATAAGGGTATGATAAGACCCAGTGTGTCTCCGTGGGGAGCACCAGTTTTATTTGTTAAGAAGAAAGATGGGAGCATGAGGTTGTGCATCGACTATCGAGAGTTGAACAAGCTAACCATAAAGAACAGGTACCCATTGCCTAGAATAGACGATCTGTTTGACCAGCTAAAGGATGTTGTTTATTTTTCCAAGATCGACCTGAGAACTGGATATCACCAACTAAAGATTAAACCCGAAGATATTTCCAAGACAGCGTTCCGTACCAGGTATGGGCATTATGAGTTCTTGGTAATGTCCTTTGGATTAACCAACGCCCCAGCGGCTTTCATGGATTTAATGAATAAAGTATTTAAGAAGTACTTGGACAAGTGTGTGATAGTTTTTATCGATGATATTTTGATCTACTCAAGGACTGAGGCAGAACATGCAGAGCATTTGAGGATAGCTCTAGGAATACTCAGAGAGGAGCAGTTATATGCCAAATTCTCGAAGTGTGAATTCTGGCAGAATGAAGTACAGTTTTTAGGACATGTGATCAATAAAGAAGGAGTATTGGTCGACCCCTCCAAGATAGAGGCGGTCTCAAATTGGGAAAGGTCAACCACACCCACAGAGGTAAGGAGTTTCATAGGATTGGCCGGCTACTATCGTAGATTTGTTCAGGACTTTGCGAAGATCGCAGCCCCTTTGACACGACTTACTCGTAAGACAGAGAAGTTTGAATGGACGGAGAAATGCGAGAACAGTTTTCAGGAATTAAAGAAAAGGTTGATAACGGCTCCGGTATTGGCATTGCCGGACGGAAAAGGAGATTTTGTGATATATAGTGACGCGTCGCACAAAGGATTAGGATGTGTGCTTATGCAGCACGGTAAAGTTATTGCGTATGCGTCGAGACAACTGAAAGAATACGAGGTTAGATATCCTACTCATGACCTTGAGCTCGCGGCAATAGTATTTGCTTTAAAAATTTGGAGGCACTACTTTTATGGAGAGAAGTGCGAGATTTTCACAGACCATAAGAGCCTCAAGTACATATTTACGCAGAAAGAGCTCAACATGCGCCAGAGGAGATGGTTAGAACTAATCAAGGACTATGATTGTGAGATTCTTTATCATCCAGGGAAAGCCAATATGGTGGCTGATGCCCTTAGTAGAAAGGAAAGACTCAGAATGATAACGACTTCGGAAGAGTTGATAAGGGATTTTGAGAGAATGGAAATAGAAGTAAAGGTAACCGGAACTGGAACTGAAAAGCTTTTTGAGATCTCAATGCAGCCAGAGTTATTGGAAAAGATCAGATTGTGCCAGGAGAAAATAATGAATGAAGGCAGAGAGTCAATGACTGGAGAGGAGATCCATACCGAGAAAGATGATAAAGGGATAATGAGGTACTCCTACCGAATTTGGGTTCCGAATGTTCAAGAACTTAAAGATGAGATTTTGGATGAAAGCCATAGTTCAAGGTATTCCATTCACCCGGGAAGTACCAAGATGTATAGGGATTTGAAGGAATATTACTGGTGGCCCAACATGAAGAGGGACGTAGCAGAATGGGTAAACAAGTGTTTGACTTGCCAAAGAGTAAAGACAGAGCACCAGAGACCCAGTGGACTTTTGCGACCCCTGGAGATTCCCGAATGGAAATGGGAACAGATAGCGATGGATTTTGTTGTAGGCTTGCCAAGGACGAAAGCCAATCACGACGCCATTTGGGTAATTATAGACCGACTGACAAAGTCAGCTCATTTCATTTCTATCAATGAGAGATACACAGTCGATAGACTGGTGGACATTTACCTTAAGGAAATAGTGACGCGACATGGAGTCCCAGCGTCCATTGTCTCAGACCGAGACCCCAGGTTCAACTCCAGATTTTGGAGGAGCTTTCAGGAATGTGCGGGGACCAAGTTAAATATGAGTACCGCGTACCATCCCCAGACGGATGGACAGAGTGAAAGGACCATCCAGACACTAGAAGATATGTTGAGAGTCTGTGCAATAGACCTTAAAGGAAGTTGGGATGATCACTTGTCGTTGATCGAGTTTTCTTATAACAATAGCTTTCATTCTAGCATCGGAATGCCGCCTTATGAGGCCCTGTACGGAAGAAGGTGTCGATCTCCCTTATACTGGGATGAAGTAGGAGAGCGGAAGATGCTCGGACCCGAAGTGGTCCAAAGGACCAAAGATATAGTGGATCTTATCAGAGGGCGACTTGTAGCAGCCCAAGACAGACAGAAGAAATATGCAGACCTAGCCCGAAAGGACAAGGAATATGAAGTAGGGGACTTAGTACTGTTGAAAGTATCCCCTTGGAAGGGATTAATGAGGTTCGGAAAGAAAGGAAAACTAAGCCCAAGATACATTGGACCTTTTGAGATATTAAGATGAATTGGAAAGTTAGCTTACGAGCTAGCCCTACCCCCTAATTTGCAACAAGTTCATAATGTGTTCCATGTGTCAATGCTAAGGAGGTATCATCGGGATGCCAGGCACATAGTGGAGTACGAGCAGGTGGATATGCAGCCAGATCTAACTTACGTGGAGAAGCCAGTAAGGATTATGGATAAGAAGGAGCAGGTGCTTCGGAACAAAGTGATCAAGCTAGTCAGAGTACTATGGCAGAATCATAACGTAGAAGAATCAACTTGGGAACTAGAGAGCACAATGCTAGAAAAGTACCCCCATTTGTTTTCTGTTTGATTCCGGGACGGTATCCTTTTAAGGAGGGGAGACTGTAATAACCCCCAAAATTTTCAACTTTTTGTAACCCTTGTGAATAGTGTTTTAGCTGAATGAGAAAACTTTTCACGCCACACTATGTAGGGGTTCTGTTATGGATATTCTGGGATATTTTTAGTACTCTATGTAGTATATAAGTGTATGTAAAGATCGTCAGAATCCAATTCCGAACACTTTGGTTTTTCCCGGAAATCCACAAGATACAGAGAGAATTGAGTATAAGGTAACAGGATAAAAAGGATTTAAATTAAAGGATTATAATAGAGGATCATAAAAAGGAATATAATGTATTGAGAAAGGTTAAGGGAAACTAAGTAATAAGATCCCGGGTATGATCCTTCAAACGATAAACGAGAACGAAGTTAAGCGAACCGTATAACAGATCAGCGGTCATTAGGCAAACGATTAGGAAGTTAATCAAAGGGATTAGTGGGAATGATGTCATCCAACCAATAGAAAGAGGACAAGGAAGGGAGGATGACATCATGAGGATGACACAAGCATGACATGGGAAGGAAGGAGGTGTTGTGGCTTTCTAACCACACAAATTCAAGGGCAAGAAGGTAATTGACTAAATCAAACACAAAAGCAAAGCAACCAAGCCAAGTAAATTCATTCTTCATCAAAAATCAAAAAGAACCAAGGCCTTGTTCATCCTTGCTCTCGGCTTTTCACTATTCATTAGGCAAGAAATTTCAAAAATTCAAGATCCAAGCTTCCTAAATTGGTGAGTAAATTCCCTAATCATCTTCATGCTTAGTTAGGGCTATATCATGAGTTTAAGCCATTAATTCCTTCTCAATCTTCTTCATTTAATCAAAGAAGAAGACTATGAATAGTGTTTTCAAGTTTTTAACTTGAAGTTTTTCTTGTTTTTCTTGAAGATCCAAGCATTCTTAAGACTTCTCAAAGCTTCTTAAGGCTTCCTAGCTCCTCCCACCACTTCAAGGAAGGTATACCATCTCCAAAACCTAGATTCCTATATATTATAAGATGATTTTGATTAGTAGGATGATATTGTAGCTTGTTGTTGTGATTAGAGTTTGGGATTTAAAATGGTAGTGAAATGGAATGGTAAATGTTGTGGTTTTGATTAAAAGAACTTAAGTATGATTAAAGTTAAGTTTAGGCATAAGTATGAATGATTAAATTGAATTGGTTGGGGTTGTTATGATGTGATAAGGATGGATGTTGGTTGTATGTTGGATTTGAGGTTGATTTGGGATGGTTTTGAATGGTTTAAAATATTGGAAATCGCGTAAACATAGCCGTCGTAACGTCCGATTTTCTTTGGACTGTTTTTGTGCATAGCATTAGGACCCGAGAACCCCCTGCTAGATTATGACCACTGCCATGTTTAGATAGCTCATGTTACGAGCTTCGTTTTGATATGTAGTTCGTTCGATTCCGATGCACGGTTTAGGAGAAACGACCGTTTCAAGTAACGGCGTTTCGCGAACGAAACTTTTCCCCTCGCCTTACTTTGAAACGTAGGTTAAAGACCAAAAAGGGTTAATTAATGTATGAAACATTTATGGTAAGTGTGTTAGGCAGTTGGTAAGACACTCGCGAAGGAATCGCTTTAAAACTCGTAAAGGTTAAATTATTAAAAATGGTGGAGCCGAGGGTACCCGAGTGACTTAAGCGAATCAGTGAGCGCAAAACAAGCGTTAGAGTCTAAGTTAGTTAAAGTATAGATTTACAAGTGATTTTGGTTTAATTCCAACTTACTTATTGTTTATAGGTTACCAGACTCGTCCCGAGCCTTTTATCACCCCAAGTCGCTCAGGCAAGTTTTCTACCCGTTATACTGTTGTTGTGATGTATATATGCATATGTATTATCTTGTGATAAGTGCATGATTATTATTAGCAAATTCTTGGGATATATTGTAGCATGTGATATGGTACATATGCATGCCTGTTTCGTATTCTTGCTATATATATCTGTTGATTCAGTTAATAATACCTATGCTAGAGGATAGCGGTAACTTGCATATACCCTTAGTATAGGGACCCAAAAGGTGGAAATATTTTTCTAAACCGGGAGTCGAGGATCCCGAGTAGATTTTGTATATATGTATATATATACATATATATTTATATATATATATATGGTTATAGTTTTCAAAACTATTAATCGAATAAGGTTTATTCGATAACTTTATTTTATTAAATGAATATTATTTGAATATTCATTCGAGGGCTTATGACTCTTTTATATTATTATTGGATATTACTTGGATATTCATTTGAGGATGTATGACTCCTTTATTTTATGAATATTATTTATAATATTCATTCGAGGTATTATGACTCCGCTTATTACTGCAATATATTCTTTATTTTATTAAAGAATAAGGTGTCAATAATCAAACTTATTTTCGATTATTCAAATAAAGATAGTACTTTCGTATAAGTATATCTTTGGTTATTTAATACTCGTTTCAAGTATAAGTTTTAATACTTCTACTTCAATTATTTTTATAAAGATTATTCTTTATGGGAATATTATTTAAATAATAATATTCAGACATTTTCTAAATATACTGGGGACTGATTTACTTCATTAAATCAGCTTTACTCCAAACACTCTTTAAAGTGTTTTCGAGTCTTCAAAATGATTTTTAAAAGTTAGAGCGGATCCCAAAATTCATTTTTATATTTAAGATCTTCCTTTTAAGGGGATTTAAATACTCGCTCAAAACCTGAGGGATCCGGCTCTATGGTGTATTTTATATTCGCAACAAGGTTGCTGTTTTGATAAATGAATTGATTACTTGCCCAATGTTCGGGAAGTAAGCCCATCTAATTGAGTCGGCATAAGCGACAGGCCGGGGTACGGTCTATCAAAGTGTAAGTGGCTGGGTGGCAGTCCATCAACGCGTAAGAGGCCGGGTGGCGGTCCAGCACAAGGTCCTTATGTGGCCAGGGTGATGACCGGTGGGGGATTCATCCATCTACTAGTAGAAAAGGTTACTTATTGGTATCTTTGCCTGATCAGCAAGATATCTGGTTTATGCCAAAATTCTTTCCTTTCCAAATTTATTGGATATTGCAATTCTGTTCATACTTTACATGACAGAGGTTTTCAGGAAACGTATGTATATATATAGGTGTATATATATATCGGGACTTAATGAAGTATATCATAACTTCATTTCCTTCAAAATATTTCAAAGATTGAATCTATTCAAGTCTTAACTTGTGGTCTCATCTATGGGATGTTTTTTTTTAAAAACTTATAATACTTTGAACGGTGGTAGTTCAAGTAGCTTTATAAATGATATAAGTGTAGTGAAGTATTGGTAACTTCATTCCTTGTTTTTACTTATATCTAGTAAGTAATTATCTTACACATGATAGAGATTCTATTAAGTATCCATTTAGATACTTATATTATTGTTATCACTATGTATTATCTTGCGAGCTGTAAGTGTAAGTCATATGTCATAGCCTATTTGTATATTCGAGGATTCAACTCAACTCAAATAAGAATATAATAAGTAAATAGTGGATCGACCGTCAGAGAGATCTTGCAAAGTAATATCTGTCAAAGGATTCAGAAACAAGGTTCATCTACAGACTTGAGGAGGTAATTCACTGGAAGAAGTTCAAGAAGTTGATCATGCCTCAGTGATATAAATCAAGATCGTGGATTTAATCAAGTGACAGAGATCTCGTCAGAGTATCATTAATTACAAGGATTTAATCTGAAGAAAATCAAAGTGTCAAAGTCAAGACATGAAGAAACGTCACGGAAGTTAGTCACTCATGAACCAGACAGTACATCGAGTGTCAACATTGAAGTGGTGGAATTGATTCATAATTTTCAGTGATTTTCAGAAGATCTGCAGAAGGATGGGTGCTGTTGAAGACTAGAATTAATTCTCTATTAATTAATTAAGTCATCTAATTTAATTAAGAAAATAAATTATATCTGCGAAGAATAATTTATTTATTAATTGAATTAATTGATTAATTAATTCTGAATTAATTTTAGGAATTTTCAGAATTTAAATTGGATTAAAATCTGCATTAAATCAGCAAGACAATTGAAAATGAACTAGCATGACAATCAGGATTGTCATACCGATTGTCATGCTAGGCCATTTTCAATAGTCTCACCGAAAGTTACACTAGGAGGATGATTGTCTTGCTAGTTCATTCTGATTGTCATGCTAGTTCATTCAGATTGTCTTGCTAGTTCAATCCATTGTCCTACCGAAAGTCTTGCCAGCTATAGGATTGTCATGCCAATTCAATTCTATTCGGCTGTTGATTAAAAAGAAGTAGAGAAGCAGCATATCAAAATCATCCAGAGAAAAGAAGTCAAGAACATACAGAGAGAAAAAGCAGCCAAATATTTCATCTTATCTGCTAATTCAAAGATCAAATTTCTAGCTTGTAAAGTTAAATCCAATCAACTAGAAATCATTCTCTTGTTCTTGTTTAACAATCTAGCGGATCAAAATCCCTAGAACTTAATCTCAAATCGCGTTTAGCATTTGATTCTAATTATTGCAAAAATAGAAAAAGTTCATGTCGAATTTATTCTAGATTTGTGATAATTGATTTGAGATTAATACCTTGTAATCGATACAGTTGTTATAACACCTTTCAAGTTTAATAATATTTTTATTTAACTTGAATTTTGTTTCACATTTTTTATTCCGCATTTAATTCGATTATTCGGTGCTGTTTGTATTCAACCCCCCCTTCTACAAACACATTGGGACCTAACAGTAAGGCTCACTCTTGCTTTATTTCTTCATCACACAACAACAGTTAGGAGAGATGGCCAGACTCCAACAGACCCAACGCAAGCGCGTGGGAAGCGTCCCGCGTCTTCCCGATGATGTTGTAGCTGCTATAGCTGTAGAGGTAGATCTATTGTAGTTCAGACCATTTACTTTTGAGAATCAAATTATGTATAATTATAACTTGTGACAGATAATGGCAATTAACTGTAAATTTATCAAGTAATCATTTTGGATTGTAATAACTGTTAAATGGTGGATTCAAAGACTTGTACTTATTTCAATTTCATCTCTGAGACTATAACGGGTTGTGGTGTGTGTTAGTGTGGGGTCACAGCATAAGGTTATTATTATTAATTAAGTGAAGTGATATTGTGGAAAGAAAGACCGTGATGACCCGGATCCCCGACCCCGGATCTGGGGGTGTTACATAATTGTGTTTATACGAGTGTGACTAACTACTAAAAACCCAAAGGCAAGTATTTCTATCATTACTTATTGTTCAAGTGATATTTATTTTGAAGTTTATTATGCAAGTACTGTTTTCCCTATTCAGTTCGTAATAGATAAATGTTTTACATATCGCTGAATTAAATAATTCTATTTATGCAAATACTCATCTGTTATTCTATGCTCAGAATAGTCAAGTGATTTTACTTATCTAATTATCGGATTTATAAATGTTTTGTATTTTAAGAAAAGTGATTAGGTTGCGAATATTCCTACCCAAGAATTGGGGGGATAAAATTATTTCGGGTGTCGATTATCATGACCCCATTTCAATAAAAGGTTTTAAGATTGGATCATAATTGCGTAAATGACCGAGACGGACGGTCCAGCGGAGGGCTATTTCTAAGTGCCATATGGAATATTATGACACAATTTTTGTTACAGGCAGATATATTGCCTTTTTGTTGAGTACTCGTGTTTTGGGGTCACGTTTTTACGAATCATGACCTTGTGCTATCACACGGGCTGATCAGCATGTGATAGTACATCCGTCAGAGAATGATCCTAATCTAAATTATCATATCGTTTTTGATATTCATAGAATAAATGATTTATCAACTGTTTCTGTTTTGGAATAATGGTGAAATGCAGTTTTGATTCAGATTCTGATTTATGCTGTTACTTACGTTGTGGTTAAATATCAAAAGTGGTATTAGTATAGATGATTGATGTTGACTTCAGTATGGGTGTTGTGAGCATCAAAGTTTGTATTGATATCTAATTTGATATGACAGCAAAATAAGTATTAATTTTGAAGAGTTCGGTTTTGAGTAAAGTTTATGATTCAATCCATAATCATTGTTTCATGATATTGTTGTTTACGATATTTCCGTAAACACAGTTTTACGAGTTTTATTCTCGTCAAGATTCAAAGTATTGCTGAAGCATTTCGCTCAAAAATATCACAATCAATTATGGGATTCCTCAACTAAAATTTTATGATTCAGCAATTATGATTTTTAAATGTTCTGCGCAGATACAGATGTCGGTTTTATATCAAAATGACCCAATATATGTTATAATTAACTTGCTGAGCATTTCTTCCGCTCATACTTGCCTGTTTTCAAATTTAATCTCCAGTGATGATTAGCTTGCGTTGTTTAGCTGCGTAATTCAAGGAAGCAAAGAAGAAGTTTTTGGAAGGTGGTTGGTCCAGGGTTTACGAACTAGTGTAAGTTTTATTGTATAAGATTGTTTTTATTATTTTATATTATAGTTGTGTATTATATTTCGGCCTAGTATACTTCATTTCGAAGTTATACTAATGGGTTTAGTTTTGAGTTAGAATTTATTGAAAAGAGTTTTAAAGAGAAAGAGAAAAATTTATTTATGGAATTTGGGATTCTTGTTTCTAGAACTGTAACCTTAAAAGATCTTGGATAAGTTGGGGTCATTTATATTAAATATCTTCCGCTAGCATTTGTTTATTGATTTAACAGGTTAATTTGGATTGAAGTTTTATAGTGACGACCAAATCCTCTGACCCCGGATTTGGGGGCGTTACAACCAGTTATTACGACACCTGATTGGACAGAACCTTTTGAGATGATGTGTGATGCGAGTGATTATGCAGTGGGAGCAGTTCTTGGGCAGCGCAAGAATAATCTTTTTCATGTGGTCTACTATGCTGGTAAGACTCTAAATGGAGCTCAAATGAACTACACCACTACTGAGAAGGAGCTCTTGGCTATAGTCTTTGGTTTCGAAAAATTTCGATCTTATCTGCTTGGGACAAAGGTGACAGTATTCACTGATCATGCTGCCATTCACTATTTGGTCTCAAAGAAGGATTTGAAGCCTAGACTTATTCGTTGAGTGCTCTTGCTACAGGAATTTGAGTTAGAGATCAAGGATCGAAAAGGTACTGAGAATCAAATAGCTGACCATCTCTCTAGATTAGAGAATCCCGGTTCGACTTTACATGATAAGACATTGATCAACGAATCTTTTCCGGATGAGCAGTTGTTCGCAGTTCAGGAGGAAGAGCCATGGTTCGCAGATATTATGAACTATCTTGTCAGCAATATAATGCCTCCTAATATGAATGCAGCTCAAAAGAAGAAGTTTCTGCATGAGGTGAAGTGGTACATGTGGGATGAACTATATTTTGTTAGACAGAGAGCTGACCAGATCATCAGGAGATGTATCCCATTCTATGAGACGGGGGGGATATTACAAGACTGCCATTCCACAGTTTATGGTGGACATTATGGTGGTGAAAAGATGGCAGCTCGTATTTTACAAGCAGGTTTTTTCTGGCCTACGTTATTTAAGGATGCACATCAGTTCATTTTAAGGTGTGATCGTTGCTAAAGAGTGGGGAATCTTACTAGAAAGGATGAGATGTATTTAAATATAGTGCTTGAAGTCGAGGTCTTTGATGTTTGGGGAATCGATTTCATGGGACCATTTATCTCGTCCTGCAATAATCAGTACATCTTGCTGGCAGTAGATTATGTCTCGAAATGGGTAGAAGTCAAGGCTCTACCGACGAATGATGCAAAGGTAGTGTTGAATTTTCTCCTTAAGCAGATATTCACAAGGTTTGGAATGCCACGAGTAATCATAAGTGATGAGGGGTCGCATTTCTGCAATCGTAAGTTCACTTCTACGATGCAGTGCTACAATGTGAATCATCGTGTTGCTACTGCCTATCATCCGCAAACTAATGGTCAAGTTGAAGTGTCTAATAGAGAGATCAAGCAAATTTTAGAGAAATTTATTTGTCCATCAAGGAAAGATTGGTCTTTAAAGCTCGATAAAGCTGTTTGGGCTTATAGAACAGCATATAAGACTCCACTTGGGATGTCCCCATTTTAACTTGTCTATGGGAAGGGATGTCATTTACCTGCGGAGCTTGAGCATAAGGCTTATTGGGCGTTGAAGAAGTTGAACCTTGATCTAGATGCAGCTGGGAAAAAGTGAATGCTTCAGTTAAATGAATTTGATAAATTTCGACTTCAAGCATACGAGAACAACAAAATGTACAAGGAAAAAGTAAAAAGGTGGCACGACAGGAAGCTATCTCCTAAGTCATTCGTGCCGGGGCAACAAGTTCTTTTATTCAACTCTCGTCTCCGACTTTTTACTGAAAAGTTGAAATCAAGGTGGTCTGGACCTTTTATCGTCAAAAGTGTATTTCCATATGGAGCGGTGGAGATTTTTGAGAATGAGTAGGCCAAGCATTCAAGGTTAATGGTCAGAGATTGAAGAATTACTATGGGAACACGGCAAACCGGGAAGTGGTTAGTGCCATTTTATTGTCAACTTGATCGAACTCCTCTACGTCAAGCTAATGACGTAAAAGAAGCGCTTCTTGGGAGGCAACCCAAGGCTTTAACCTTTAGGAACCTTTAGAAGTTAGTACCATATCCAAAAAACCCAAAAAAAATAGAAAATTGGGCAGAAAAAAAGTTTTTTCGAGAAACCCCTGGGGCACCCGCCTGGAAATCCTGGGCGGCCGCTCAGGACCCTACTGTCAGAATTTTTTTCGCCTTATAAAAAAACAAGAAAAAATCATAAAAACCAAAAAAAACATAAAGACCAACGATTCCTCTCCCACAAACCCACATTTTATCTCCCAAAAACCCCACTCCTACTCTAATTCTAACCCTAAATCTTACCCTATATATAGACACAACTCCTCCATATACACTCCTATATACTTTCAACTTTAAAACTCTCTCCTACACTCAAAACACAACTCTTAAACACTTTTTCTCAGTTTCAATGGCATCCAAGAGATCCCGAACTGTTGATAGTAGCAGTACCGTTCCAGCTGCTGATTCTTCGAGGGGAACTGCTGCGAGACCCCATTTGATGGATAGGGCTACTGAGGAGGAGTATACTAGGCTTCTTACTAAGCCGATTTTGAAGGAGAGGGGATTTTTACCATCGAGGAGGAATGGTGAGTTGTTACCGATGATTGCGGAGAAAGGGTGGCTTTTTTTTGTTAGTCGCCGGAGGCGATTCCAATGAGTGTGGTTCGTGAGTTTTATATGAACGCCAAGGCTGAAAAGAATGGGTTTACTATTGTTCGTGGGCTTACTGTGGATTATCAGCCTGAGGCGATTCGCCTCCTGACACTCCACCCTTTGAGGGTGATGATGATGATTTCTTCGAGTAGGTATACCCTGTGTTCCTTTCTACTACCTTCACTGGGGACAGTAAAGATTTTAAGTTTGGGGGTGGTAGTTAAGGAATATTTTTGTGTATGTCTCATGTAGTTGTATATTCATGATAGTTTAGTTCATATAGTTGCATATTTTTTGCCATATAATAGTTTTTTTTATTTTATAGCTTTATTTATCATGTCATTTAGCTCATGCATATACCATGATCCCTTTTCCGTTGCTTTACCGATTGATTTGTGATATTGATGCAAGTATATTGATAGCGTTAGAGTGATGATTGAGTCTTGTAAGTTGACATGCATGCTAGAAATACTTGTAATTTCACTAAGTCTTAGAGTATACTTAAGGACTAGATGGTTGTCATGGTTTGATGGTTTTTGAGGTTAATCTATTGATTATGCTTAGAATTTATGATAGGCCCTTAATGATAAAAGACATGAAAAGAAAAAAAATTAGAGTAAAAATTGGAATTCATTTCTAATTGTGGCTAGGTGTCAAATGGCTAGTAGATGACTCGTATTTTTATGTGAATAGTCTAGGGTTGAGCAAGATGGAGCGAAACGCACTTGCTCAGAAATTTGAAAGAATAGAAAAAAAAAAAGAAAAAAAAAGAAAAAAAGGGAAAGAAGAAAAAATAAAGAGTTAATGCATAATTGATCATGAGTGGGCTCTTTGGTATTCGAGTTATTAAGTTCTTAGGGGACTTTGTGCCTAGTGACCTAAGGCTTTTATAGTCTGGGATCCGCTAACCTAACGCTTGCTAAATGGATGCCATTGCATAAGTCTTTTGTGGACCTCACTCATTGCACGGTCAAATAAGCATTTATTGTTGTGTTGAATAAAAGCATGATTCCGTAATAAGCTCCAGTGATCTTGAAGTGTTCTAAGTCATTTTTTGCCTAGAATTTATTCTTCGTATAATCATGTGATTGCCTTGAGGATAATCGAGTTATGATAATTGATCTAGTTTCGAAGCATATATGTTAAGCATCCGCACACACCACGTTTCTAGTTGTATGTTAGTTTGCATGATTTGGTTGATCTTTATTCGCCTAATTGCATTTGTTGAGATGTCATGAGTTGGTTGGTTTAGTCATTGTGAGGGGGATCGCTGCATTTCATGTAGATTGCATTCATGCATGTTTTTGTTTTATTTTGAGTCTGTGACGCTTGAGGACAATCATCAATTTAAGTTTGGGGGTGTGATAAGTGGCATTTTATACCACTTAGAACGTCTTATAATGGATTGAATTGATGTCTTGAAATCAGGTATTTTGTGTATTTGATGTGTTTTCTAGTGTTTTTGCATTTCAGGGTATAACTTGCGTATGTAGGAAGAATTCATCAAAAATAAGCCTAGGGAAGTGTGTGGCATTGGTTGTGGAAAGTTGGGGGCAGAACGCAGCAAAATCAGGAGCAGAATTCAGAATTTTCCAGAAGGTGCTTGGGCGCCCGCTCAAGATACTGGGGCGGCCGCCTGGGAGCTTGGGCGCCCGCTCAGGAATCTGGGGCGGCCACTCAGGGACGAAAATTTTAATACTGAATTTTATAATCCTTATTCTGATGGACTTCTGAGACGGCTGGTTCTTGTGGGCTTCTATATAAGTAGTTCTCATAGACGTTTCACAGAAGTGTGGTATCAAACAAGGAGCAAGGAGAGAAGGAAGAAGACCGTTTTAGCACATCGCAACGAAGAAGAGGAAGCATACGTTTTTTTGTGATTCTTTTATTCGTTGTATCAATGGATGCTAGTTTTCTTTACTTTGAACCTTATTACTCTTGTGATGTACTCTGGTTTTAATAAGTATTTTTATTAGTTTATATTATGTGTATTATCATGTTTTCATATGAACCCATGGTGACGATGAGTTCTATCATGGGCTAATCGTGATCATGGGGTCATAACGGATTTACTATGGATTTCTTTAGTTAGTTGTTTAATACCTTAGTGTGTGATGATTGTATGATATCTAGCATAGGTTGTGCTTATTTGTCTTATGTGCGTCGCGAACATATAAGATAGTCTGTTAATCTCCTGTGAAGCGACGGTGGATCTTGAGGTTTAGAACTTGCCATGCTAGCATAGGTTCATGTATGTGTATGCATGATTAGTGGGTAACTCTAACCGTTTTACTTGCCCTGTGTAATCATAAAAAACAAATTATGATTAAATCATTATGTTGTCAAATTTTGTAGACATATAGGGTCTCAATATAGTTGATGCATATTCAACTTCTATCTTGATTGTGGATGTTTGGTAGAATGGTATTAGTACAACGAAAGTTGGCTTTTATCAGTTTCGTGTTGTTCGGTTAATATCATCACTGTTACATGCAAAGGGTAATAACGATAACTATTGAATGAAGTAGTAATGAAGTTATGATCTTATGTGTGTTTATTATTGTTAATTCAAGTATCAATTAAGTGTTTAATTCTCGTAGTTAATTGTAGTTAATAATTAGTTAATCAAATTTAAGTGTTATTGTCTTGACATTGAGAAGTAATCATACATTGGTGAGTAAGTGTTAATTGAACATAATTAGTCTGAGTCTCTGTGCGAACGAACTAGAATTTATTCTATATTACTTGCAAATGCGTATACTTGCATGAATTATTAGAGTGTGTTTTCGCCCTAACACTGACCCTTGGGATGGGCTTCATCCCAAGCTTAAGCATGGCCTTCCTACTCTTCTTCTCACTCCGACTCTACTTTGATCTACCACTTGCGTCTCCTTGCCCTGCCCAGAATCAAATTTTTAATAACTTAGCAGGTCCTCACCTGAACTACATTCTTTTAAACATAAACTTCAAACCTAGGATCATTGCATATGAAGTGCATAATAGGAAATCTGCTTCCTTTCAATATTCTGGATTATATCTCACACAAAGAAGTAATTTAAACACATCAAAAACATAAAAGATTTAGATGTATTATTGGTTGAAATGCCAAGGATAGTGTCATTTCAACATTTTAAACCTTGTAAATTATGTAAGCATTAATCTGCCTATAAAATATTGAAGCATGACTTGGGGTTATATTAACAACGCACAATTTAATTGACTGGGAAATATTTGAAATTAATTCTCATGTTCATCCTATGAGCTATTTAACTAAACCAGAATCATTCCCTCTACTGAACCCAAAAGATTATAAATAAGCAGAATTCAAGAGTAAAGGCTACATTGATAGCTCATGTGCTGAAAATAGGTACTCTATTCTTTTAGTCACTTATTTTTTACCTTCAATATCAACTTCTTCATTGTCGTCATCCTCGTCATCTTCATCGTCTTCCTCCTCATCTTCAACCACCGGCTCCTACGTATGCAAAGAAGTATTAAGTCATGACTTGATTTAAATTAAATCAGAGCCAACATATCCATATATCAAAATATACTCAAATTTATTAATCCAACACTTCGAATTAAACAAATTGAGCAGTGATTTAACCGTTGTCAACAAACAAATATAGCAATTAAGTCCAGAAAAAGAATGGCAGAGTATCAGACAAAATTAGTAATCAGACTTTACAAGTGTTAAGTTATAAGTTAAATGACAATAGACCACAAACAAAACAAAAACAAAAATCAACTATAAACAGCCGTGACATATTCACATACTAATTATTAAGCACTCTGTGTGAAAAAAAAAGGTATAACAGACTTTTAAATTGATAACCTCGGACAGAGATAGAGCACATATTCAAAATCGATCACGAATCAGCATCAGCTTATAGCTAAAGAAGACTTGGATAATTGCGACACGACAAGACAATCATTAACAACATTCACACAATTACATCACTAACTAATTAGCTTAGGTAACTAAAACAAGTAAACCATATACTTCAACTCAGACATAGCATGTCATATAATTGTAATACAAGTTCAAATTACATTACATACAATCAAGAATCTCCATATTCAATTGTTAGCAGATTCAAGATAAATAAAAACCCCTAAAACCATACTATAAAGACAATCAATATAAAACCTATAGATCTTATCCAGGTCAGGTTGTAAAAGATTGGAACTTTTTAGTTAAAAGCATCAAAGCAAGCATAAAAGAACACACAACTAGAAAATAATTATAAACAGAGAGAGAGAGAGAGTACATCGATGATTTGTTGCTCAAGATGGGCAGCCAAGAGTTCTTCTTGAGTTTGAGCAGTCATTTTGAATGTGTAAAGTGAAGCAAAGAGGGATGAATAATAATATGAAGCAAACCAGAGAACAAGGAACTATAAAACCCGAGACCACCTCTATTTTATGTCTTAAACTCAACTGTACACTACTCTCGGGTCACTCTATTGGACTTTACTTTTTTCTGGGTCAGGGCCCAATATTCTCACCTACAGCCTTAATCAGTTAATTATGGGGTTTTCATCGACATAACATTTTATTTTGGATTAATGCGCAAAATAATTTCATTTTATTGAGGTTTAATTTAATGAGCGAAAAAATCTCCACGATTCTGATAGTAATAGAGAAAATAAACATCTCTGATTCAATGAAGTTCAAATAATTTCTCAACAACTAAAATAATAAGTTAGTATAGTTCTTATATTTAGTTATTTGTAACGATTATTTAAAGGTATAAAAAAGTTTAAGTGGAATATTTATGTTAATATTTTATAAAAAATCTAATGACCTTAACATAAATTATATTAAAAAAATTATACTTTACAATTTTTTATTTATCTCATAAAAACTTTTTACGATAAAACACATTTCATTATAAACTAACAAAACATATGTACACATTTTTAGAAAAATACTTTTTTGAACAAAGTGTTATTTACTAAAAATTATGTATGATCGGTAAACATGACGTGTATTATGTAACATTCTGTATTATGCAGAACAGAAGTAATTATTCTTGAAGTTTATAATTGGATGACCAGCACTTGTAGAATCTAATGGTCTAAAGAAATTTGTATGCAGTGTTTCTTGTTGTGTACATAAAATTGGAGGTGAGCATAAAGAAATTTTTGTTCAGTGTTTCTCTTTGTGTACGTTAAATGAGAGGTGAGCATGAACCGGTTCAGTTCGATTTTTGGATAAAATCAGAATTGGAATTATAAGTTTTTGGTTTTAAAAATTGAAAATTGCAACCGCAACCGAACCATCGGTATCGGTTTCGATTTTAAAAAATCTCGGTTCAATTTTTGTCGGTCTGATTTCGGTTATAAAACCGAATTAAATAAAAATAAATAAATAGAAGAAAATGCAACTCCAATAAAGAAATAATACATAATTACAAAATTAATTTTAGGTTCAAAATTTACTGCACAACTCAAATTCTTGAAAATTTTGGTACAGAGAGACTGGACCAACAAGATATATCTTTGGTTCACCGTCCACCTTTATACAATCTCAAAGCTACCAGAGTATAACATGAATATGTAAGTAATGGGAGTAAAAGAGTAAAATTGCAGTTTCACTGCTTAGTAAATAAGTTATTAGCAACATTTGTCTGGTAGTAGTTAATTAGCTTTTGTCTGGAGCAGCTTTGTCTGCAGTGTCTCCCTAGCCTAGCAACTCATGGTCCATACAGACAAGGTGGCAGCTGTTTGTACTAGTTCTGAACATTGCATTTTACATATGGATGTTTATGTCCTTTTAGTCTAATTAGTTTGTAGTGGTGTTGTTATAAGCCAGTTGTATTCAGTCCTTATGACTTTGAATCAAAGAGCATATCTTTCAGTGCAAGAAAATAGTCTATGTTCTCTCACTCCAAATATTACAATATGCATTCTCTATCTTAATCTTTATGGTATCAGAGCTGCTGTTGTGTTTTTAAAGAATAAATCGAGACTTCTTTTGTGACCTTGCAGATATCCTCGATTCCTTGTGTCTTTCTGCAAAAGTCTTTTTTCTTCTGTCTTGGCTTCTTGATTTTTTTTAAATGCCCCGTGTTCTTGGTTCTTAAGTTATGGCTTCTGGGAGTAAGTTTTAATTTGCGGATATGCTAAAACCCATTGTTTGTTCATCCCTCAGATGGACCACAATCTATCATTGTTCCAAAACTTCAAGGACCTGCAGATTATAGAGCCTGGAAGAGGTCAATGGAGATTCAGTTGTCATCTAAGAGAAAGTTGGGTTTTGTCAATGGATCACTTAAAGGATGTTCTTAGGGAAGAAGCGGATACAAAAACTTTCTTTACCTGATACTTGTAACCATTGAACCTTGTAAATCTTATGTTGTACAAAAGTTGTAATTCTATCAAGCTTTGTGTATTAATTTTATTTTCCATCACTTTAAACTTGGGGTTAGTCTTGTTAACAAGCATGAATTTGTGTTAAGCAATCTTCTCACAAATTGGGGGATGTTGTAGTGCAAGACAGGCTAGTACCTTAACAAAACTATGACAATTTGTCAACCCTAATTAAGTAGTATTATTATCTTAATTTGTATTTTACACTTGTAACACTTAAAGTCTGTAAAAATGTCAAAGGAGCAGACTGTAGTCTTTTTCTATAAACAGTGTCAAGCCTAAGAATTCTATCTAGAAGAAGATCAAGAAGATCATGCCTCAGAAGAATTATCAAGAAGCTTGGAGTTGAATAAATCTGTTTTAGGAAAAATATTCTAAGTCAAGATCTCTACAAGTCACAGATTTAGTGTTATAGAGAAGTCATTCGAGAACTCAAAATGACTTATCGAGAAGTCAGGAAAGGCACTAAAGAACTCACAGAGATATCGACAAGCCAAATTGAAGACATGGAGTTTGGAGATATCGACAAGTCATTTCTTCACTAGAGAACTCAGAATTATCGACAAGTCAACATTCATTAGAGAACTCTGAGTTATCGATAAGTCAAATTTCACTAGAGAACTCGGAGATATCGATAAGCCAAAATTCACTAGAGAACTCTAAGTTGTCGACAAGTCAAATTTGACTAGAGAACTCTAAGTTATCGATAAGTCAATAAGCCATTAGGGAACTCAGAGATATCGATAAGTCAAAGTGAAGATATGAAGACTAGAGATCTCTACAAGCCAAATTCTCTTATAAAGAACTCAGAGACCTCTACAAGTCAAATTTGCTATGGAGTATTAGAGATCTCGATAAGTCAATATACTTTTCGAGATGTCAAGTTCTCTATAGACCAAATAGAGATCTCGAGGTAAAATCTCAAAGTACAAAATTGCAGATCAGTTCAATATCCAAGATTAACAATCAACAAACAATCCAAACAGCTGGATTGACAAGTCTATAAAAAGCAGCTTGAATGATGTGCAAGATCAATGGTGAAGATTAACTGATAAAGGAAGATCAAGATAATCACAGGATGCTAAAGATATGTGTAACACCCCCAAGTCCGGGGTCGGGGATTCGGGTTGTCACGAGTTCCATTTCCCTTATCAATACTTAATCTTAACAGTCAACCAACTACTGTGTACTGTGACCCCACAATATACACACACACACCACAAGTTATAGTCTCAGAGTTGAATATCCAAATATAACACAAGTCATCTTATTCCACAATTATAAACCATTTCACCATAAAAAGGGTTTCTGAATAATTTACGTATTCTTTGCCATTATTACAATTCATAAATATACATAAGTCTGGTACATCAAAAGTTGAAAGCCTAGCCTATTGGCAGATCCTACCTCGGCTATAACGGCATCAACGCCTATAGGAAACTGCGGAACGTTTCCTAACCGCTTGCGAATCGGGAGCTTGATCCTGTTCATCTTTTCTATCTGTTGTTGTGTGATGAAAGAAGAAAACAAGGGTGAGCAACAAGCCCACCGAAATAATATGTATAATAATTAACAATATATTAGCATTCTCATAGTACTCATGAAAGTCTTGGTCAAGAAGAAATGAACCAAGTTTGATATCTTAACGCGACCAAGTCGCAAAATATTCAGTATATATGTATATATATACTTTTCAAAATCTTGGAAGTCCTCTTCCATGCATAATATAAACAGAGTTCCAGTTTATAACTGTATAAAAATATCGTTGCAAGGTGATCTCATATATCTAACCTTGTCTCAACGTTTTTGTGAAAATCTTTGTCATGCATAAGATAATCTTTAACCAGATAAAAGTTGAAAAGATGAAGTTACAAGATACTCCAATATACTTATATCTTTTCCGAATACTACTTGAACTACCACCGTTCAACTTATAATTAGTTTCAAAAGTTCATCACATAGATGAGACTACAAGACAAGATTTGAATAGATTCAATCTTTGAATATCATTATAAATAATGAAGTTACGAGATACTTCATTAAGTCCCGATATATATACACCTATATATACATTTCATACACTCCTTGAAAACCTCTGTTATGAAAATTATAAACAGAGTTGCAATATCCAATGAATTTGGAAAGGAGAAAACCTTGGCATAAACCTGATATCTTGCTGATCAGGCAAAGATACCAATAAGTAACCTTTTCTACTAGTAGATGGACGAATTCCCCACTGGTCATCACCCTGGCCGCAATAGGACCTTATGCTGGACTGCCACTCAGCCACTTACGCATTTGATGGACTCCCACTGAGCCACTTACACTTTCATGGACGCCCACTGAGCCCATGTTACTTATGCCGACTCAAATAGATGAACTTACTTCCCGAACGATGGGCAAGTAATCAAGATGTTTTCTCAAAACAGCAACCTCATTGCGAATGTAAAATACACCATTGAGCCGGATCCCTCAAGTTTTGAACGAGTATTTAAATCCCCTTTAAAAGGAAGATCTTAAATATAAAAATGAGTTTTGGGATCCGCTCTAACTTTTAAAAATCATTTTGAAGACTCGAAAACACTTTAAAGAGTGTTTGGAGTAATGCTGATTTAATAAAGTAAATCAGTCCCGATATATTAGAAAATATCTGAATATTATTATCTAAATAATATTCCCATAAGGATAATATTTATAAAAATAATTGAAGTAGAAGTTTTAAAACTCATACTTGAAATGAATAATAAATCACCAAAAATATACTTATACGAAAGTACGATCTTTATTTGAATAATCGAAAATAAGTTTGATTATCGAAACATTATTCTTTAATAAAATAAAGAATATTATTTAATAATTAAGCGGAGTCATAAGTCCTCGAATGAATATTCAAGATAATATTCATTAAATAAAATAAACCGGGTCATAAGTCCTCGAATGAATATTCAAAATAATATTCATTAAATAAAATAAACCGAGTCATAATTCCTCGAATGAATATTCAAAATAATATTCATTAAATAGAATAAACGGAGTCATAAGTCCTCGAATGAATATTCAAAATAATATTCATTAAATAGAATAAACGGAGTCATAAGTCCTCGAATGAATATTCAAATAATATTCATTAAATAGAATAAACGGAGTCATAAGTCCTCGAATGAATATTCAAATAATATTCATTAAATAGAATAAACGAAGTCATAAGTCCTCGAATGAATATTCAAATAATATTCATTATTTAAAATAAAGTTATCGAATAAACCTTATTCGATTAATAGTTTTGAAAACTATATCAATATATATATATATAAATATATATATATATAATATACTCGGGAACATCGACTCCCGGTTTTAAAAAATGTTCACCTTTGGTTCCCCTATACTAAGGGTATACGCAACTACTGCTTATCTCTAGCATAGGTATTATGCAACTTATAAGCAATTGAATCAACAGATATATATCAAGATTACGAAACAGACATGCATATATACCATATCAGCATGCTCCAATATATCGCAAAATTTGCTAATAACAATCATGCACTTATCACAAGATAATGCATATACATATATTTACATCACAACAACAGTATAACGGGTAGAAAATTTGTCTGAGTGCTCCCAGATAGACTTAAGCTTAGAGTGGGTCCGATAAGCTATGAACAACAACATAAGTCGGAATTAAACCCCGGTCGCTTAAGAAACTAGACTTTAACCAATTGAACCCTAACGTTCGCTTTTGCGCTTAACGATTCACTTAAGTCGCTCGAGTACCCTCGGCTCCACCATTTTTAATAAATTAACCATTAAGAATTTTAAAGCGATTCTTTCGCGAGTACCTTACCAACTGCCTAATCCACTTAACATAATTGTTTCATACCCCAATTAGTTATTTAAAGTCCTTAACCAATGTTTCAAAGTAAGGAGAGGGGTAATGGTTCGGTCGCGAAACGCCGTTACTTAAAACGGTCGTTTCTCCTAAACCGTACATCGGATTCAAGCGAACCACATATCAAAATGAAGATTACGACATAATCTAACTAAACATGGAAAAGTCACAGATTCAATAGTTAGCTCTCTGTCCTGAACACTAAGAACAAGCAGTTGTATGAAATTGGGCAGTACGACGGCTATGTTTACGCGTTTACCAAGTTTTTCAAACCACTCCAAACAACCACCATTCAACTCACAACCAATAATACAACCAACCCTCATCCAAACCTTACTACATCAGTCCCCAAACCTCAAGATTTTCCAATTTATACAACCAATCAAAGACCCAATATTCAAAACCAATACAAATCCACCAAAACTACTTATAATCAAAGATCAAGCCTTAATACTAACAATGCTTCAATAAAACTTAATGGAATCATAAAATCAAAGCTAGGGTTTGAAGTTGATACCTTCCTTGGTAGGTGTTAAGTTTCTAGGAAGCCTTAGGGAGCCTTAATCTAACCTCCTACAATCTTGATCTTTCCAAAGAAATCAAGAACACAAAGTTAGGTTGTGAAGTTTCTAAAAGTCATATTGAAAGAACTGTCAAAAAGAGGGTCTTACCATGCTTATTTGGACGCGACTTGTGAACAAGAGTTGTAGGCCATCTCAGTACCTTTCCAAAGAGCTATAGAACATACTATTTGAGTGAGTATTGAAGGAGATATGATAGTTTGAAGTTGCTGCTCTGGTTTTGGCCGAGAGCTTCTCTTGAATAATGAAAGTCAACTTATGTGTTTTTGTTTTATGAATTGTTTTGGCTTGGTTGATCCACTTTTGTTTTGATTTATTACCTTTTAACCATGGTGAATTTTGTGTGGTTTATAATCAACCAACCTTCCTTCCTTTTTGGTCATGCTTATGTCACTTTCCTATGTCATCTTCCCACACTTGTCCTCTTCTTGTTGGTTTGATGACATCATCATCACTAACCTCTTTGATTAGCTCCTAATTACTTGGCTAATGACCGCTGATCTGTTATACGGTTCGCTTAACTTCCGTTCTCGTTTATTGTTTGAGGGATCATACCCGGGATCTTATTACTTGGGTTCCCCTAAACCTTTCTCAATATTTTATATTCCTTTTATGATCCTCTCTTATAATCCTTGAATTAAATCCTTTTAATCATGTTACCTTATACTCAATTCTTTCGGTATCTGGTGGATTTTCGGGAAAATCAAAGTGTTCGAATTTGGATTCTGACGATCTTTACATACACTTATTTACTTTATGAAATACTAATACGATCTTAGAATTTCCATAACAGTACTCCTATAGAGTGTGGTCTGATAATTTTCCTTAATCAGCATCATCAGCAAAAGTTACTATTCATCCGTGTTTCAAAAATTCCAAAAATTGGGGTTATTACAATATGTTAAGCCAGAAATAGAAGATATACTTTTCTATAAATGGAATTGACAAGTGACTGTTTACAAAAACTAATAGCATGTCTTATTATACACTGTGTAAACCAGCAGTTAACTAAATTATAAAGTTAACATTGGTCCTTTAGTCAGTTGTAACAATTTAGAAAAAAAATCTTGTAACTCTCTCAAGAAGAAGCTAAGCTCTTTATCAACAAAGAGCCTAGAAATTTTATAGCAAAATATTCTTAATTTTAATATAAAATTAAGTGAGTTTTGAAGATTTATGTTCTTTATTTTCTGCAACCTTAATTTCTGCATGAACACATCTTTACTACAAGATTTAATTTACTTTGTTCAACCATAAAAGATTCAAGAAAAGCTCAAAAAACAGTAAAACACATTCCCCCCTGTGTGTTATTCATTTCCTAACAAGTGGTATTAGAGCAAAATCTGAAAGTAAACAGATTCAAGAACTTGGATGAATGAATACACAAAAAATTAGTAGCATCAAAATTCTTACCTTTGATAAAGCTAACTACACTCTTTGGAAAAAGAAAATGTTGTTGTTTATCAGGATGGCCAATCCACTCTATATTCAGATACTCAAAAATGGGCCCTTCATTCCTATGGTTAGAGTTGAAGAATCAATAGATGGTGATATGGTCATTCCAGCTCATTATGCTCCAAAAGATCCTTTTGAGTATTGTTAGCCTGAAAAGGAGAAAGTTTCCCTGGATAGTGGTTTGTAATTGATATTGATTGAGTCACTTGACAATGTAATGTACAACAACATTGTCAACTGTGACACTGCCAAGCAAATATGGGAAAAGATTGAAATACTCTGTGAGGAAACTGAGGAAGTTGGATCAAATCAAAGAAGGATATTGATTTCACAGTATGAGGGTTTCATGGCCAAGTCAAAGGAAAGTATTACAGATGTGTTTGAAAGGTTCAACAAGCTAATAAATGACTTTCAGCTCCATGACAAATTCTATGAAGCTGAAGAGGTGAACTTGAAGTTCTTGCTTACTCTCCCTAATCATTTGGAATAGAAAATCTCAGCAATCATGGAAGGGAGATACTTGAGCAGAATAACACTAGAAGTTCTATATGGAATTCTCAAAACATATGAACTAGAAATGATTCAAAGGAAATCATTAAGATCTGGTCAGGGACATGTTGTAGATGGCTAAAGTGCTTTAATTGTCAATAAAGGCCAAACATCTAATGATGAGCCAAGATCTCAAACTCCAGTTGCCTCAACAAGGGAGCAAAGAACAAATTATTCACAGGAACAAGTCATTCTGGAATTGGAAGAAGATGAGTTCTACACTCTTGATGAACTGGATGAGCTAGATTAGTCAATGGCCTATTTGGATAGAAAATACTCTAACATTAGAGTAAAGAAGCCAAGATACTTCAAGGGTAAAGGACAGTCTTTCAACAAAGACATTAGCTGGAAAAGAAAAGGGATGTACACTTCTGAAACCAAAACTGGCTACAAAACTGGATCTGTTGACAGATCTAAGATAAGGTACTACAACTATGATGAGTTGGGCCATTTTGCTACAGAATGCAGGAAACCCAAGAAAGCAAAGAAGGATAAAGCTTATCTTGAATTGGAAGCAAAGTATGAAGCTCTTCTGAAGAAACAACTAAGCAAAGCTTATATTGCAGAGGGTAAAAGTTGGGATGATTCTGAAAATGATGAAGATGAAGAATTTGGAAATTATGCATTCATGGCCTTGGAGCAAGGAGAATCATCCTCATCTAAATCACAAGTACAAAATCTTACCACCATTGATTTAAATGTGAGTCAATATAAGGAAACTGTAGAGAAGATGACCACAGAAATATTTCACATTCACACAAGCATGGTTGCTACTAATGAAGAAGTTAGCAGATTAACAAAGATAAATGAGAAGCTTGAAAGTGAAAAGCAAGAAACTGAATTATTGCTGGTCGAGCTTGAAGCTGTAAAGCAAGAGAATACTTATCTCAAGAAAAAGCTCAAGTGTGCGAATGAAATTGAAGCAGTGCTAAGGGAGAAGCTGGAAAAGAATGAGGTGAAGTTGAAGTCTTTCAGAAATTCATCTGAACTGGTTGGACAATACCATGAGAAAAACAAACCATGTGCAAACATTGCAATTGGTCTTGACTATGATGCCTTGAATAGAAAGAAGAAAAAGATATGTGACAAAGGAAAAGCAACAGCTAATGAAAATGTTCCAGCTATGCTGAAAAAGGTTGTATCACCTATGTTCAAGGCATGTGAAGTCAACTTCAGTGAAGAAAAATTGATTATCAAGCAAGAAACTGTTGATGAGAACAAAGAGAAGAAAACTGCATAATCAACTCAGTCTTCCAATACTGAAGAGAAACTCATGGACAAATAAAGTCCCAAGACACCTGTTAAAGAGACCAAAACTGAAGATGCAAGAAAGAAAAAGAAAAATAGAAATGGGAAAATAGGGATAAACAAAAGCAACAATTTTGCTTATGTTGCAAATGCTCCAAGAAAGAAATGTGAAAAATATGGCTCTTTGAATCACCTAACTGATCTTTATAAAAAGGCAGCTAGCAAGCAAACTAAAGGAGCATGCAAATACAATGAAGCAATTGCAAATGATCCTGATTCCTTCTGTGATAAGTTTGACTGTATTTCTTGCAACTTAAAAGTGATGAAAAGTTGCCACAAACTGAGAGTAGACCTCAAAGAAACAAAAATTGGGTCAACAACAGAAAGGGAAAATGCTCAACAGTCAATGAACTCTATTTTATCTGAAACTACTCATTCTACTTCTGCTAAATCAGTTAACAAGAAGAAAGTACCCAACACTACTTGGGTTGCTAAACACACTTAAAACTCATTGTGTGCAGGGCAAAGTGAAGAAATTCATCTGGATCATAGATAGTAGATGTTCCAGGCATATGACAGGTGATAAAGCCTTGCTATCACAGTTTGAGGAGAAAGCTGGCCCTTTGGTGACCTTTGGAGACAATAGAAAAGGATTCATAATGGGATATGGCAAAGATTGTTTCTGAAAATATTGTCATTGATGATGTAGCACTGGTAGTTGGTCTTGAAGTGAATCTTCTCAGTGTTAGTCAATTTGCAGACAAAGGCTTTAAAGTTTTATTTAACAAAGAAGAATGTACTTTTATCAGCAAGAAAACTGGTGAAGTTGCTCTGAAAGGAGCAAGGAAAGGAAGCTTGTTTGTTGCAGACTTAGACTCAACAAATAAGGATGGAATTTGTTGCTTTTACACCAAGGCATCAGAAGAATAAAGCAAGCTATGGCATAAGAAGCTGTCTCACTTGAATTTCAAGACAATTAACACCTTGGTCAAAAAGGAGTTAGTAAGAGACATGCCTAAACTGGAATTTGCTCAAGTTGAAGTTTGTGAAGCTTGTCGGAAAGGAAAAATGAAAAGATCAAGTCACAAGTCAAAAACTGTGAGATCTATAAATGCACCATTGCAACTTATTCACATGGACTTGTTTGGGCCATTAAATGTCTTATCAATCTCAAGGAACAAATATGCACTTGTGATGGTGGATGATTTCTCAAGATACACTTGGGTAGAGTTCATGCACTCTAAAGATGGAACTCCACACATCATAATTGAGCATATCAAGAAGATAGAAAAATAGGCTGAGGTTACAATTGTGTAAAAAGATTGAGAAGTGATAATGGAACATAATTCAGAAATGCAATATTGAGTGAATTCTGTAAAGGAAAAGGCATTGTTCAAGAATTCTCAGCTTCTAGAACACCTCAACAAAATGGAGTAGTTGAAAGAAAGAATAGAACATTAGTTGAAGCTGCTAGAATAATGCTGCAAGATGCCAAGTTACCAACAAGTTTCTGGGAAGAAGCTGTTAACACTGCATGTTAAACTCAAAACAGATATCTCATTAACAAGGAACATGGTAAATCACCTTACTCAATCATGTCTAAAAGAAAGCCTATTGTAAAGCATCTTCATATGTTTGGAAGCAAGTGTTACATTTTGAAAGAAAACTATGAATGTGGGAAAATTTGACTCAAAAGACTTTGAAGCAATTTTTCTGGGTTATTCATTGGAAAGAACAGCCTACAAAGTTTATGTGATTGATCAAAAGAAGATTATGGAAAGCACAGATGTGAATTTTGATGATGACAAGTGTCCAGGCTTGGAATGCCTTGATGATAATGAAGCTGAAGCCCTTGCATTTGAAAACCTCAACATTGATAGTGATTCTGATGGGGAAGATGAAGTTGATGCACAACAGATGATAAATGAAGAGACTACTCAACAGGAAAATCATGGAAGTGGAAACTCATATCAAACACCTAAATTTGATTGCACATACTCAGGGGGAGAAAGAGAAGAAGGATCTAGAAGTCATACCAATAATGAAGAAAATGATGAAGGCAAAGGTCTACAAACTCATACAAGGAAGTGGGATAGAAGTCACACTAGAGAAACAATTATTGGTGATCTTACTGCTGGTGTGAGGACTAGAAGTGCAACTGCTAATGAGTGCCTATATGCATGTTTTATGTCTCAAGTAGAGCCTAAAAAAATTGATGAAGCTCTACTGGATTCTGATTGGATATCTGCCATGCAGGAAGAGCTGAATCAGTTTAAAAGAAACAAATTCTGGGAATTGGTTCCTGCACCAAAAAACAGAAGCATTATTAGAACAAAATGGGTATTCAGGAACAAGATGGATGAAAGTGGTATAGTCACCAGAAACAAACCAAGGTTGGTTGTAAAAGGCTACTCACAAGAAGAAGGAATTGATTATGATGAAACTTTTGCTCCAGTTGCAAGACTCAAATTTACTGCACACTCAAATTTCAAAGTGTATCAAATGGATGTCAAGGGTGTCTTCCTGAATGGTGAGCTAGAAGAAGAAGTTTATGTGCAACAGCCACCTGGCTTTGAAGATTCAGAATTTCCAAATTTTGTGTACAAGTTACTCAAGGCTCTATATGGACTAAAACAGGCACCTAGAGCTTGGTATGACACACTGTCAGAATTCCTACTGAAGCATGGTTTTACTAGAGGTACAATAGACAAGACTCTCTTCTACAAGAAATATGGTGAAAATATGAACCTAGTTCAAATCTATGTGGATGATATCATCTTTGGTTCTACAAATGAGAAGTTTTGCCAAAGATTCTCTAAGCTTATGCAAAGTGAATATGAAATGAGTATGATGGGATAACTGAGTTACTTGGACTTCAATTCAGTCAAAAAAGTGATGGTATCTTCATCAGCCAAACTAAGTATGTCAAGGATTTATTGAAAAAGTTTGGTGTTGTTGATTGTTCACCTGCATCTAAACCTATGTCTACTGCAACAAAGTTGGATGAAGATAAGAAGGGCAAGAGTGTAGATATCTCAAGTTATAGAGGGATGATTGGATCATTGCTTTACTTAAATGCAAGTAGACCAGACATCATATTTACTTAAGACGACTTCTCGATAGAGGAATTTCAAACGTCTATTTTTGAGTTCTCGACAAGTCATTCACTTTTATTATAAATACCCAGACTTCTCGATACATATACATACTTATAATTTTCGAGATCTCAAGTGACCTAGCCTTTCAAGCAAAGACCGATTTCTCTCTCAGTTTCACTCATTTCTCAAAAATTCTTCTTACCCATTCTCACTCACTAAACTACAATGGCACAAAACACTGTTAGAGCAACTATCCCAGAGAAAGGAACAAACTATTTGGCTTTTACTGATGCTAACCAAGTCCCTGATAGTTTCAAGGGGTTTGTGAAATTTCTGTCTAAATCTTACATTGCAGGAGCCTTGACTGCTAATCTAGTGTTGTACATGGATGTGTCGCATGTGTTTTGGACTACAGCTGTGGTGAGCACTGTGATGAATGATAATTCTGTATCAATGGTGGTGACTTGCTTAGTTGGAGGACAACAAATTGAGTTTAATGAGCAGGATGTGAACCTAGCTTTAGGATTGCTCACTGCAAATATGGTGGAGGTGTCAACTCCTGATGAGCTGATTGAGTTTCTAGACTTTATCAACTATGGTGGAAGAATCAACTTATCAAGCCTGAATAAGACTAATCTAAGGAAGGAATGGTCATTCATCTTTGATTCAGTGGTGAAAGCATTCACATGCAGGTAGACAGGATATGACAACATTTCAAGTGTGGTGCAAAAGTTGGTGTATTCAATTGCCCACAACAGACACTTGAATGTTGGTATGTTGATCCTGAAGAACTTGCAACCAGGCTAACTATGCCCCTGTCAGCTAGAGATAAAGAAATTTTCTTCCCTAGATTTATTATGTCCACTTTAAATAATAAAGTAGTAGACATACACCTATTGAATAGTATAAATAGTACTAAAATAGGCAATTGTAAGTAAGTGTCCAAAATAATATTTGGCTCACTTACTACAAAGAATAAGGTAAATGTAGGTCTGAAAATCACTCCATTTATGTTGGAGAGGTTTAGCACTTATCCTTACCATATGCCTGACATGAGATCTAACATACAATCTAGCACAGCTATGATCTCTGAACCTGTGGAAGTACAAGCATAGGAACACCATCAGGGATCTTCCCAAGCTGCAACCATTCTTTCAAAACCTTTAGAAGCTAGGAAACCAACCACCTCATCTTCTCAAAAGGATGAGGTGAGTAAAAGAAGAGAAAGGGGGCAACCTTAACTGTTACAACTGAGAGTGGTGAGGATATAGCTGAAAAACAATCATCTCTTGTTGAAAGATCCAAAAGGAGTAAGAAAACTGAGCTGACCACTCTAGCCACCTCTGCATCCTCCCAATAGGATACAGTTGTAAAAGCAACCAATAGTGAGTCTGCACAGCCTGCACAAGAAGCAATTCAAGTGTATGGTAGGAGATATAAGGAAGGCACACACAGTGAAGGCACATCTTTTGAAGCTCCCTCATCCATTCAGGGGGAGCTGCCAACACTCACTTCTGAACAACAACTTCTAATTTCTAAAATTTCTTCTTCCCATACTGCACTTGAATCTATTTCTCAAGTGCAACAAAAATCAAGTGACTTGGTTCTAGAAATCTTGCTCACCACCCAGACACCTCATTTAGATGGTGAGAGGCTACTAGCTGGGGTAGACCTTGATAACACCATCACAAACATGGGGGATTCATCAGTTTTCACTGAAGACCCCATGGAAACTCAAAATGCACCTTAATGTGCCAATAAGTCTTCACAGACTGTAAGGTTTGAGGGTAGTACTCCTGAGGGGGAGCTATCTAAATCCTTTCTAATTCAATTGGAGGTTCCTCATGTAGGGACAACTCCCCTTAAAACCCTAGCATAAATTGCCTTGGCAGTTGATGCTAGGAGTACAATTGCCAATGATCATGTCATAGGGGAGGCAAGTATAGCACATTCAAGTACCAGTGTGTTGCAAGACACACATGGGTTTAAGACTGGTGCACTAGAGAATTCTATAATTTTTCGCGAGACCTTAAATTCTAATTTAGGCGAACTAGAGAATTATATTGAGAGATTTGTTTTATTTATTAACTAATAAAAGAGTGGATAGCATAAGTAATCGTAAAAACTAACTAAAACAAAAAAAAATCAATAAAAAAATAAAAATAAAAGACGCGGCTGTGAAATTTATAACTACTGCTAATAGAAACTAGTGCATGTGATCAGACTATTTAAATTATCATTGATATACTAATGAAAAGGAAAGGAGCAGGAAGGCTAGTAAAACAGAACATGAATATGGGCCACATTTAATATAAATTAAACTAAACTAAGACAAGAAGCAAGTTGGGCCTTCAATTTAAAATGAAATCTATCTAAATGGGCTACAACAACAAAGTTGGATGAAGATAAAAAGGGAAAGAGTATAGATAATACAAGCTATAGAGGAATGATTGGATCTTTACTTTACTTGACTGCAAGTATACCAGACATCATGTTTGCTACATGTTTGTGTGCAAGATTTCAAGAAAATACTTAAAAATCACATCTAATGGTTGTTAAGAGGATTTTCAGATATTTAAAGGGGACACCAAACTTGGGATTGTGGTATCCTAAGTGAACTAATTTTGAAGCTGTTGGATACAAAAATGTAGATTTTGATGGATGCATGATAGACAGAAAGACTACTAGTGGAAACTGTCAATTTCTTGGTCAAAGACTTGTATCATGGTATAGTAAGAAACAATAATCTATATCAACTTCCAAAGTTAAAACTGAATACATAGCTGCTAGAAGTTGTGATCAAGTGCTTTGGATAATAAATCAACTAATGAATTATGGCCTAGTGTTACAATGGATTCCTATCATGTGTGACAATATTAATGGAATATCTATTGTTGTTAATAAAGTTAATCATTCTAGAACTAAGCACATTGATGTAAGGTACCATTTTATCAGAGAACATGCTGCAAATGGTACAATTGCGCTTATTTTTGTTCCAACTAGAAAAACAGTTAGCTGGCATTTTCACTAAACCTTTGGATGAAGCAACTTTTACTAGACTTGTAAGTGAAATTGGTATGCTAAATTCTTCATCCTAAGGTAAGAACTCAGCTAATATTTTATAACAGATTAATTCTTAATAATTAAAATTAATTTGATTTAATTAGGAATTAACTAGAATATAATTTATAAATATTTCAAAATTCTATGTATATTTATTTCCAAAAAATAAATCTAACTTGGAATTTTTCTAATTCTAAGAAAAATTATCCAAATATTAGTTCACATTATTAATATGTGAAATTATTATAAGACAGAGTCCAATAAGAACAAATGTACGTAGAGAACTGAGTTCTTGATTAGTCTAAATGACTTGTCGATAAGTATATAAATGACTTCTCGATAGAGTTCTCAATAAGTTTTTTTTATGACCTCTCGATATACTTCTCGATAAGTTTTTTCATGACTTCTCGACAAGCAATATAGAGATCTCGATATACTTATCGATATAGAATTCTCTACGGTTCAAATTTTAGACTTCTCGATAACTCAGAACTGAAATAATTTAATTCAATAAATTAATTCAGTGTGATACTTTTGATATAAAATAAATTATAATTACATGTTGGATTCTCAATATAAATTAGAATAAATCAGTCCTAAAAGGACAAATTGGGTATTTGTACAACATATCGATATGTCACTATCGAGTTCTCTACAAGAGTCAAGAAAATGACATCTCGACATTAGATATCTATAAGCCACGTGACTTCTCTACAACTCTTTTAAACCATTCATTATTCTCTTATCGAGAAGTCATATCTCTATACTATAAATACCTAGACATCTAGACATAACCCCTCTTTACGCTTTCGAGATCTCAATTGACCTAATTACTGCGATTTTTCACCATTCTCAAACTTTTCGAGCTTTCTCTCTTTCAAAAACTCTTACCCATTGAAACCTATTTTCTCAAATGGCTTCAAACACTATAAGAGTTGTTACCCCAAGGATGGAACCAACTACCTTGCTTTTCTAGACCCATCTCAGGCACTGAAAAACTTCAAATACTTTTTCAAGTTTATAGTTGATTCATATCTAGCAGGAGCACTAACAGCCAACCCTAAGCTTTACTTGGATGTTCTCATTGAGTTCTGGAATACTGCAGTCATTCAAACCAATATCAATGATAATCAAACAGTTTCCATGGTAGTCAATTGCACAATCAAGGGTGTAGCTGTTGAGTTTAATGCAAATGACATCAACAAAGCACTGGGAATTTCTACTGACAACATGTTTGAAGCACCTACTACTCAGGAATTGGCTGAATTCATGGACTTCATCAATTACAGTGAGAAGATTGATATGGCCAGGATGAACAAGAAATACCTGAAAAGGGAGTGGTCTTTTGTCGTTGACTCAAGTGTGGTCCAGAAGTTGGTGTACTCAATGACATACAATAAGCATCTGGATGTTGGAAGCTTGATCCTTGAGGAGCTGAGTACAAAGCTAACCATACCTTTGGTAAGTAGAGGTAAAGAGATTTTCTTCCCAAGATTTATTATGTCTACTTTAAATCATAAAGTAAATGACATACATTTGATTGAAGGTATAAATGTTAATCAAATAGGCAATTACAAACAAGTGTTCAAAATTCTATTTGGATCATTAAATATAAATAACCATGTAAAGGTAAGTCTAAAAATCACTGACTTTATATTGGAGATATTTAGAACTTAATCTTACCCAATTCCTGACATGAGAAGCGGTGCAATATCTAGTATAATTATGGCCTCTGATCTTGTAGAACAACCTAAACAAGATAACCTACAGGGGCCTAACACAGCCGAAAACCCTTCTCCACAACCTCTAGAGGCTAGGAAACCAACTGCTTCATCCTCTCAAAAGGATGGAGTTAGTAAAAAGAAGAGAAACAAACTAACCTGGTAGTAATTAGTAAGACTGGAGAGGAACCAAGTGAGGAAGTGTCACCCTAGGTCAAAAAGCTAAAGAAGTAAAATAAGATAGAGTTGACCACTCAAATGACCACCTCTGCATCTTCTCAAAAGGATGTAGTTATAAATATGAGAATTAAGCATACTCTAATGACATCTTCTCAACAAGATATCATTATTGAAACAAGCACCCTCTTGAGTACTCTCAAGATGGTAAAAGAAGTAATTTAGATGGAACGCACTTGAGTGACAACACATCTTTTGAAGCTCCCTCTTTTACTCAGGGGAAGTTGCCAACACTTAATGCTAACATCATAAATCATATCTCCAAAATTTCTTCTTCATATAATGAAGAGCTTGAATCCACTTCTAAAGCTCTGCTAAAATCAAGTGACATAGTTAAGGATGTAAACGAGCCAAACTGTTCATGTGCTACTCGAACTCGGCTCATAAAAAATTCGAATTTGACTCGAAAATAATCGATCCGAGCTCGAGCTCGAGCTTTTCAATTTTTTAACCGAGCTGAGCTCGAGCTTCAAATTATTCGGCTCGTAAGGTTCGCGAGCCTTTTCGAGCCTCTATTATTTTTAATTTTTTATTATAAATATATTTTTATGTAAAAATTTAATATTTATTATATATTATTTATTTTTTATCCAGTCGAACCGATAATATTTCAATTTTTTGTTAATATTTAGTGAATTAATTCGAGCTTTCGACCCGAACTCAAGCTTACCAAATCTTTTACGAGATGAGCTTCAAACAGAAAATTAAAGGCTCGGTCGAGCTCGTCGAGCTCGAGCTCGAGCCCGAACTATTTTAATCGAGCTCGAGCCGATCCTTTCAGTATTCGACTCGGCTCGGCTCGATTACACCCCTAGACACAGTTCTTGAAACTGTGATCACCACTGAGAACCCATATTTGGATGGTAAGAGGCTACATGTTGAGATAGACCTTTATGATATCATCACAAACACATGTGTTTCATCAGTTTTTACTAAACACCCTGTGATTATAGGTTTCAATGCACCTTTCTGTGCACAACAGTCTTCACAGACTGCAAGGTTTAAGGGTAGTACTCTTGAGGCGGAGCTACTCAAATCATCTCCAACTCCGTTAGAGGTTTCTCTTGAAGAAATAAATCCCCTCAAAACCCTAGCTGAAATTGCCTTAACAATTGAAGTTATGAGTCAAATTACCAATGATCCAGCTATTGGGGAGGCAAGTACAACAGCACATTCAAGTGCCAGTTCTTTGCAAGAAGAACTAGGGTTTGAGGCCATGGCACATGACAGTAACCTGGTCAACTCCCGTCCAATTTAAATGGAGATTCACTTACCAAGTAAAAAACACACTTTCAAAACCACAGTTTCCACTATGAGTTCAAGTGTGACTCCAGTCACAAGTACCGCATGCCACACCATCCAATCCACCTCAACCACAAGCCAACTAGACACAAACCTACCCTCCACTTTTACTCAGCCTCCTGCACATCTCATGGCCCAATGGCTTCAAGATACCCAAGCTCAACCACAGACTATAGATGCTATGCTTGTGGATCATATTGAAGGGTTTTCCAATATAGCACAACAACTGCTAACCTCAGATACGTCTAATTAAGACTATCAGGCTATCATGTTAAACTATAGAGAGGAGGTTGATGATCAACATGAAAAAGTGATAAATGAAGCTGAGCAAGATGGAAATGTTGATGCTTGGCTCTCAAAGACATTCACAATTGACATGGAGGAAGCACTTTCCAGGTTTAAAGATGAGCACATTACTATTATGAGCAACAATTCCAAAGTACGCACTCCACAAGCGGTCTATGATGCCATCAAAGAGGTCTATAAGGCTCAACTCAAAGCTTTCAATTTCATGGGCAAAGGTCTAGAACAGACTCTGGATGGTCATCAAAGTGAAGTCAAGAAACTGGTTAATTAGAAAACTGATGAACTCATGCCTACTCTTACTGAAATCAAAACCAAGTTCATCAAGTTTTTGATAAACTTGCTAAACTGAATCTCTCAACTGTAGAATAAAACATCAAGAAACTCAAGGACTCATTTATTGCTCTTCATAATGTGATCCAACAATAAATCTCCGATAACAATGACACCTAGATCAAAGTGGATCGGCTTCACAGGGCTAGATATGAGCCTTAGGCCTTGGTGATGGAGGAAATTAAAAGAGTGGTGCAGGATACCTTTGGTACAACTATCTCTACTAAAAATCTATAAGTGCTCCTTCTACATCTTCATCTTTTCAAGTTCGAGCTCTCCAAAGTTAAATTAATGAACTTCAGACATCCAATGCATCCACCACTTTTTAACTTTCTTAACCAACCACTATGGTCCAAAGTTAACAGCAAGACATTAAATTCCTGATAAACTCCTAGAAGTATTTTCAAATGCAAACTCGTGTGTTTTTTAGAGCTATCATGGGTGCTTTAAAAGTCCCTCTTCAGGAAACTCCTCAAATAGTAAGGGCCTGGATTTCTCACAATGTCACCTTTCCTGCAACCAAACCTAAGGGGGAGATGATGGAGCCCAAGATAAAATCAAGCCAAAGTGAGGATGATGTTGGGATCGAAAGACTCAAAATAGCAGCTGAAGGCCCTTGTCTTGACAAGGAGTTTGGTGATTTTCTTGAAGTCCTGAGAGTCTCACTCAACTTCAATCATATCTCTTACAAGAAGGTTGTGACAACAATATCAATTTTATGAGAGTGGTATTGGTCACTGTACAAATGTTCAAGGAGAAAAAGAATTGTGGTGAATGTAAATGACTCTGGAGTTGATAGGTGCATGCAGTTTTCTCTCTCCTTTGTAAGATCAAGAAGAGCCTCAGAACTGGATATATACATCAACAAGGTCAAAGTGATCGATCCAGAGGATACTCTTTTTCTACATGAACTTTAATCAGGTCAAATAAAAGCTTTCCCTGAAGCATATCTATAACCTAGCAAATGAGTGGCCTACATATGCCCCAATACAGGAGATGCAAACACTTTCAATAACCAAATCATTATTGCATGACTAATAAGAAGCTGATGATGACCATCGAGACAGAGTTGAAGACCAAGAAGAACAAGACACATGAGGATATTGAGATGATCAAGATATTTTCAAGGTACTTGAAAATGCAAACACCATGCTACCACAAACCAAGATCAATGAAAAAGATGATGACTTGGATGATTATGAGCAAAAGAAAGATGAAGACAAATCTTTTAGCTAAAAATCAAGTCATTCAAGCAAAGAAAGTGGGAGCCATAAGAAAGCAAAAGTAGCAAGGATGATCAAAAGAAAGGGAAGGATAGAGACAAGAAGAAAGATGGTAAAGACACCAAGAAAACCCAATAAGCCAAAAATCCAACACTCTACCAACCTCAACCCAAACCTCTATCCAAATACAAACTCAAAACAACCAAACCTCCAAGCCTAAATACCTCTACAAACTCTAAGCTAACTCTCTACTCAAAATACTTATTCAATCCAACCAACTATTTCTAAAGAAACTTTCAAAACCTCCATCATTCAAAACTCCAATCAAAATTCACTTCAAATCTACTGGAAGAAAAATAAAGAAAATAAGAGTTGAAAATAGTGGTCTATGGAACTGCTTCAATCAAAAGGATTTTCTACCAATTTTAGGTCTTGGAGGTTTCTTTGCATCAGAAGCTTTAGACTTAAGATTTATCTTCTCAGCTGCAAATCAAGCTTCTTCCTCCTTGAGAGTCTCTAAATCCATTCCGGGATTATGCTTGAGAAATAGTCTTCTAGCAATTTCTTCATCAAGTGTCTGAATCTTAGGATCTTTATAATAGACTGTAGTCTCCCTTCCCTTGAGCTTCAGAGTTTGCAAGAATTTCTGATAGTCTTGACTATCACCTTGAATGAGAAGATCAGAACTCGATATCAGAATTTGATTATCAGAACTTGCTATCAGAGTTTGAGCATTTACAACTTCAGAACTTGTCTTCTTCTGTGTAGAAGATTTGTTAGAGTCAAAAATTAGTTTCCTTGAAGAAACTTTATTGTTTTGCCCTTGACCCTTGCCCTTTCTAGGGTTTCCCTGGTCATCTTCTTCATCATTCTTTTTCTTCAGTACTTGACTAGTTGAGCATTTCGACTTCATTACCTTGTCCCCCTTTTTGGTATCATCTGGTAGGAGTAAAGATAGAAGAAGTTCTACTGAAGATTGAATTTTATTCGGTTGAGCTTGTTGAGAGGCTTGATTCTGCAGGACCTTAGTCAGTTGGGCCTATTGATTTTCATGAACCTTCTCAATAGCCTCTACTTTCTCATGAATAGGTCTGATAAACCTGTTCTTGTCCAACTTGATCATCAGGTCCAGTTGATAAGTGGATTTTATATCCACTTGGAATGCTTAATTACAAGCTTAAATTGGTGATTTGGACTCAAGTTGTTGGTATTTTGATGTGTTTTTGTGTTATTGCATTTCAGGTATCAGTTATATGAAGAAAAGATCTTTTAAAGGAAATATGATAAAAGTGATCAGAATTGGAAGCCAAGGCCATTGTCAAGTTTTATAGAATCTCAATAGCTTCGCGTGGGCAGTTGAATCGCCTAATTCTGACGAGTAGAACTCAAGTTATGGCCAAAACAAGATTCATCAGAAATTTTTCCAGACAGGAGCTGAGCGCCCGCCCAGGAGAGCTGAGCGCCCGCCCAGAGAGCTGAGCGCCCGCCCAGGAGAGCTGAGCGGCCGCCCAGGAGAGCTGAACGGCCACCCAAGGCGCGACTGGTTGCTGATTTCGTTGAAAAAGCCTTTTTTGAGTGGAATTTGACGATTTTAAGGGTCCAGGTCCACTAGGGGCGTATATATACTTAAAAAAAGGGTTTTCATCATCCGGGAAGATTGGGATACCAAGGAGAAGACCTAGAAGCACAGAACAACTCCGAAAAAGAAGATCTTATTTTCAACTTATGATTCTTTGAATTAGTTGTAATTTTGGATGCTCGTTTTCGTTCTTGTTGAACCTAGATCTCGTTTATTCGTACTTTAATCATTATTCAGTTTATTAAGACCTTGTTTTATACCATGCTTTCATTGGAACCCAAGGTGATGATGAGTTCAATTATGGGTTAATCATTATCATGGGATTCTAGCGGATTTACTTATGGATTTCAATAATTAATTTGTTTTGATATCTTGGTGTGTGGTGATTGATTGATATCCTAGTATTGGTTGTGCTTATTCGTCTTATGGGCGTATCTAACATATAAGATAGCGTTTTAATCTCTATTGAAGTGACAGTGAATATAGAGGTTTAGAACTTGCCATGCTAGCATAGGTTCATGTATTTCTTATGTATGATTCGTGGGTAACTCTAACCATTTTACTTGCCCTATGTAATCAAGATAGATAACTTATGCTTAAACCGTTATGTTGTAAAATTCTATAGACATATAGGGTCTCAATATAGTTGGTGCCTATTCAGCTTCTATCTCTTTTGTGGATGTCTGGTAGAATGGTACTCGTGCAACGAAAGTTGGCGTTTATCAGTTTTGTGTTATCTGATTAGTGTCATCACTAGCAAATGCTAAGGTTAAAAACGAAAAGGCTATTGAATGAAGTAATTAATGAAGTTAGAATCCCATATTTGTCTTATATAGTTTATTCAATCTTTTATTCTCGTAGCTAATTGCATGTTAGTTAATATCTTAGTTAATCAAAACCCTTATTTGATAATTGTCTTAGCAGTGAAGGATAATCATACATTGATGCATAGGTGCACATTCTGAATTTAACTTAATAGAGTCTCTGTGGGAACGAACTAGAAGATATTCTATATTACTTGCGAACGCGTATACTTGCGTGTAATTTAGTGCGTGTTTTCGCCCTAACAAGTTTTTGGCGCCGCTGCCGGGGACTCGGTGTTAATTTTTAGTTTATGTGCTTGTCATCAGTGGTCGTTAAAGTTCACTGACTCAGATTCTTTTAATTTCACAGTTTATTTGTGTGTGTTTCAGGTACTCATTACAATGGGAGATCCAGCAGCACGAACGAAAGCCTTGATGGATTTTTCTCAACCCAAGATCAATGACATTCAATCTAGCATTATCCGGCCAGCTATCACAGCTAATACCTTTGAGATCAAGCCTGGCATAATTCAATGGGTACAAACTTCAGTCCAGTTTGGGGGTTCTCCGACGGAAGATCCCAATACACACATTAGGGATTTCATAGAGATCTGTGACACCTTCAGGTTCAACGGTATTTCTGAAGATGCTGTAAAGCTGAGACTGTTCCCATTCTCTCTTAGGGACAAGGCTAAGAGCTGGTTACACTCTCTACCAGCTGGTTCGATTACTACTTAGGAAGATCTTGCTCAGAAGTTTTTTACTAAATTCTTCCCTATGGTGAAGACAGCTGCAATCAGGAATGCTCTTACTCAATTTGCGCAGAAATCAGGAGAATCTTTATATGAAGTTTGGGAGTGCTACAAGGAGATGCTTAGGAAGTGTCCTCATCATGGAATGCCTGATTAGATGATCATCAGTTGTTTTTACAATGGGTTGGGAGCACAGTCCAGACCCATGCTCGATGCAGCAGCAGGTAGAGCATTATGGGCAAAGATCTATGAGGAAGCTTATAATCTAATTGAACTGATGGCTGCTAATAAATATCAATATCCAGCCCAGAGATTGCCACAGAGCAAGGTAGCAGGAGTTCTTGAGGTGAACAAAGCTATGGCTATCACTGCTCAACTAAAGGCCTTGTCTATGAAGATCGATTCTCTGGCTAACTATGGTGTTAAGCAGATAATTAGTGTTTGTGAGCTGTGTGCAGGTCTGCATGTGACAGAGCATTGCGCTATATCTAGTGAATCAGCTCAGTTTGTGAGCAACTTTCAGAGATCGCAGGCAACCAGTTCCAGACACTTATCATCCTGACAACTGGAATCATCCTAACTTCAGCTGGAGCAACAATCAGAATGTGATGCAACAGCCGTTCCAGCAGTTTGGAAATAAGCTATTCAACCCTCCTGGTTTTCAGCAACAAATTACACCAAAATAACAACTCCAAATTCAACAACAAAATCATGATGCAGGTCTATCTTCGAATGAAAAATCTGAATTGGAGGAGTTGCGGCTTATGTGTAAAAACCAGGCTCTTATATGCCAAAGCCAGGCTATTTCTATCAAGACTCTAGAGAACCAAATAGGGCAAATTGCTAATGCCTTATTGAATCGGCCACTAGGAACGCTTCCTAGTGATACGGAAACAAATCCAGGCAAGAGGGAATTTGAAGAACAGGTGAACGCCATTACCTTAAGGTCTGGAAAGGTCGCAAGCCCCAAAATTCAGCAAGAAAAAGAGCCTGAAAAATCTCAAGTTTCAAAAAATGCAGTTGTGGCTGAAGAAGAAGTGCAGAAGGAAGCAAATGTGGAACCAAGGAAGACTACTGTGGAACACACTCCTCCTGAGGGTAATACAGGGGAGAAACAGATCTATCATCCACCTCCTTTTCCTAAGAGGCTACAGAAGAAAAAGCTGGATAAGCAGTTTGAGAAGTTTTTGGAGGTGTTCAAGAAACTTCATATCTACATACCTTTCGCTGAAACTCTTGAACAGATGCCTAGCTATGTGAGGTTTATGAAAGGTATTCTCTCTCGGAAAGTGAAGCTCGATGACTTGGAGACCGTTGCTCCAACGGAGGAATGCAGTGATGTGCTGCAACAGAAGTTGCCTCTGAAGCTTAAAGATCCTGGAAGCTTTACTATTCCTTGCTCCATCGGAAACTTTTTGTTCGACAAGTGTTTATGTGATTTAGGAGCTAGCATCAATCTGATGCCCTTATCTATCTTCAAGAAGCTTGGTCTGCCTGATCCGAAACCAACATACATGTCATTGCAACTAGCTAACCGTTCCATCGCTTATCCACGAGGTATAGTGGAGGATGTCTTGGTCAAGGTGGATAAACTCTTCTTCCCTGCTGACTTTGTAATTCTTGATTTCGAGGAAGATAAGAAGATTCCCATTATTTTGGGAAGACCATTCTTAGCTACAGGCCGAACTATGATCGATGTGAAAAAAGGAGAGCTTTCGATGAAGGTTTACGATTAAAAGGTCACTTTTAATGTGTTCAAGGAAATAAAGTTACCCACAGTTAAAGAGGAGTGCTTTAAAGTAGAGTAAATTCAAGTTTTGACTGCACCTCCGTGGAAGAGGAAGTTGGATTTGCCATTCAATTCTCTTGGGTTAGCAGAGCTGAAAATTTCTCAAGAGCGTTTTGAACCATTTACTCAAGAAGCTCCCATACTTGAGCTCAACCGAAAGTCAGATCACTTGAGTTATTCATTCTTAGGTGCACCCCATGATAAGGGGTTGGGATATATTTTTGATGATGTAGAGAGTGGCGGGACGGATCTTCCAGTGCCTACAGAGGGTTCTTCTCATGCGCCACAGACAGTTGATAGGTTTGGTCTTAGTGATAAATAGTACAGGTGAGTGACTAGGCATATGGAGGCCATGCACGACATTCACCATCATTTTGTTGAAGATTTGACACACACTTTCGGAACTGTTGTTCAAGACACTGGTGACGAGGTTGATTGGCCACCTGATCCTCCACCCGACGAGGGTGACTCTCCCGCTACTAGGTATGCCTGAAATCCTTATTATTACCTTCAATGAGGACATTGAAAATTTTAAGTTTGGGGGTGATAATGTAAGGATTAGTAGTGTGTGTCCATATAGATTCATATAGATTCATATTGCATGTTTAGTTGTAGTTCATTCATATTTTTGCATGATTATTCATTTAGGACATATTTGTTTATTTTTATGTGATTTCATATAGTTGCATTTGCATGCATATTTAGCATGATCCCTTAAGATGAACTATGATATTTGATAAGTTGATGTTGATTTCAGTATGGTGATGACGAATAGAGGGATGTTTAAGTCTTAATGAATTGATTTGCATGCCAGAAACAAATATTTTCACAAAGTCTTATAGGGTTGCTTTTGATCTAGCATGATCATACTTGTTTGTTGTTGAGATTTAATCACTTGGTTATATTTAGAATTTATGATATTCTCGTAATGACGTAAAAACACTGATTTTTTTATCTGGAGAAAAACTTGGATTTCATTGCTAGTTGTTGTAAGGCTAGGCGTCAAATGGCTAGTAGCCGGCTCATATTTTTATGAGTAGTCTAGGGTTGAATGAGATAGAGCGAAACACACTCATTCAGAAATTGTTGGAAAAAAAAAGAAAAAAAAAGAAAAAAAAAGAAAAAAAAGAAAAAAAAGAAAAAAAAAGAAAAAAAAAGAAAAAAAAAAAGAAGAAGAAATTAAGTATGTGTTTATGCATAATTGATCAAGAGTGAGCTCTTTAATACTCGAGTTATTAAGTTCTAGGGGACTTTGTGCCTAGTGACCTAAGGCTTTTATAGTCTGGGATCCGCTAACCTAACGCTCGCTACATGGGTATTATTGTATAAGTCTTTTGGGACCTCATTCATTGCACGGTCAAATAAGCATCTTTGCTCTGTGTTCAATAATAGTGTGAATCCTATTATGCACAGTTAAAGAGGAGTGCTTTAAAGTAGAGTAAATTCAAGTTTTGACTGCACCTCCGTGGAAGAGGAAGTTGGATTTGCCATTCAATTCTCTTGGGTTAGCAGAGCTGAAAATTTCTCAAGAGCGTTTTGAACCATTTACTCAAGAAGCTCCCATACTTGAGCTCAACCGAAAGTCAGATCACTTGAGTTATTCATTCTTAGGTGCACCCCATGATAAGGGGTTGGGATATATTTTTGATGATGTAGAGAGTGGCGGGACGGATCTTCCAGTGCCTACAGAGGGTTCTTCTCATGCGCCACAGACAGTTGATAGGTTTGGTCTTAGTGATAAATAGTACAGGTGAGTGACTAGGCATATGGAGGCCATGCACGACATTCACCATCGTTTTGTTGAAGATTTGACACACACTTTCGGAACTGTTGTTCAAGACACTGGTGACGAGGTTGATTGGCCACCTGATCCTCCACCCGACGAGGGTGACTCTCCCGCTACTAGGTATGCCTGAAATCCTTATTATTACCTTCAATGAGGACATTGAAAATTTTAAGTTTGAGGGTGATAATGTAAGGATTAGTAGTGTGTGTCCATATAGATTCATATAGATTCATATTGCATGTTTAGTTGTAGTTCATTCATATTTTTGCATGATTATTCATTTAGGACATATTTGTTTATTTTTATGTGATTTCATATAGTTGCATTTGCATGCATATTTAGCATGATCCCTTAAGATGAACTATGATATTTGATAAGTTGATGTTGATTTCAGTATGGTGATGACGAATAGAGGGATGTTTAAGTCTTAATGAATTGATTTGCATGCCAGAAACAAATATTTTCACAAAGTCTTATAGGGTTGCTTTTGATCTAGCATGATCATACTTGTTTGTTGTTGAGATTTAATCACTTGGTTATATTTAGAATTTATGATATTCTCGTAATGACGTAAAAACACTGATTTTTTTTATCTGGAGAAAAACTTGGATTTCATTGCTAGTTGTTGTAAGGCTAGGCGTCAAATGGCTAGTAGCCGGCTCATATTTTTATGAGTAGTCTAGGGTTGAATGAGATAGAGCGAAACACACTCATTCAGAAATTGTTGGAAAAAAAAAAGAAAAAAAAAAGAAAAAAAAAAGAAAAAAAAAGAAAAAAAAGAAAAAAAAAAGAAAAAAAAAAGAAAAAAAAAAGAAGAAGAAATTAAGTATGTGTTTATGCATAATTGATCAAGAGTGAGCTCTTTAATACTCGAGTTATTAAGTTCTAGGGGACTTTGTGCCTAGTGACCTAAGGCTTTTATAGTCTGGGATCCGCTAACCTAACGCTCGCTACATGGGTATTATTGTATAAGTCTTTTGGGACCTCATTCATTGCACGGTCCAATAAGCATCTTGCTCTGTGTTCAATAATAGTGTGAATCCTATTATGCACAGTTAAAGAGGAGTGCTTTAAAGTAGAGTAAATTCAAGTTTTGACTGCACCTCCGTGGAAGAGGAAGTTGGATTTGCCATTCAATTCTCTTGGGTTAGCAGAGCTGAAAATTTCTCAAGAGCGTTTTGAACCATTTACTCAAGAAGCTCCCATACTTGAGCTCAACCGAAAGTCAGATCACTTGAGTTATTCATTCTTAGGTGCACCCCATGATAAGGGGTTGGGATATATTTTTGTTGATGTAGAGAGTGGCGGGACGGATCTTCCAGTGCCTACAGAGGGTTCTTCTCATGCGCCACAGACAGTTGATAGGTTTGGTCTTAGTGATAAATAGTACAGGTGAGTGACTAGGCATATGGAGGCCATGCACGACATTCACCATCGTTTTGTTGAAGATTTGACACACACTTTCGGAACTGTTGTTCAAGACACTGGTGACGAGGTTGATTGGCCACCTGATCCTCCACCCGACGAGGGTGACTCTCCCGCTACTAGGTATGCCTGAAATCCTTATTATTACCTTCAATGAGGACATTGAAAATTTTAAGTTTGGGGGTGATAATGTAAGGATTAGTAGTGTGTGTCCATATAGATTCATATAGATTCATATTGCATGTTTAGTTGTAGTTCATTCATATTTTTGCATGATTATTCATTTAGGACATATTTGTTTATTTTTATGTGATTTCATATAGTTGCATTTGCATGCATATTTAGCATGATCCCTTAAGATGAACTATGATATTTGATAAGTTGATGTTGATTTCAGTATGGTGATGACGAATAGAGGGATGTTTAAGTCTTAATGAATTGATTTGCATGCCAGAAACAAATATTTTCACAAAGTCTTATAGGGTTGCTTTTGATCTAGCATGATCATACTTGTTTGTTGTTGAGATTTAATCACTTGGTTATATTTAGAATTTATGATATTCTCGTAATGACGTAAAAACACTGATTTTTTTTATCTGGAGAAAAACTTGGATTTTATTGCTAGTTGTTGTAAGGCTAGGCGTCAAATGGCTAATAGCCGGCTCATATTTTTATGAGTAGTCTAGGGTTGAATGAGATAGAGCGAAACACACTCATTCAGAAATTGTTGGAAAAAAAAAAGAAAAAAAAAAGAAAAAAAAGAAAAAAAAAAGAAAAAAAAAGAAAAAAAAAAGAAAAAAAAAAGAAGAAGAAATTAAGTATGTGTTTATGCATAATTGATCAAGAGTGAGCTCTTTAATACTCGAGTTATTAAGTTCTAGGGGACTTTGTGCCTAGTGACCTAAGGCTTTTATAGTCTGGGATCCGCTAACCTAACGCTCGCTACATGGGTATTATTGTATAAGTCTTTTGGGACCTCATTCATTGCACGGTCAAATAAGCATCTTTGCTCTGTGTTCAATAATAGTGTGAATCCTTGTATAACTCTGGTAGAAAGGAGGTGTTATGAGTCATAATGCGTTTATTGTCTATTCTGTATATAAACTTTTGATTGTTTCGATGATAGATAAGTTATGGTTATTGATCTAGTATCGAGAGTATATCTGTTAAGCATCCACACACGCACGTTTCTGGTTTGTGAGTTGGTTTGTGGGATTTATTCGAACTCTGTTTCAAGTAATTGCATTCTTAGAGGCATTGGCTTATTCATTTGGTTATGGTTATTCTGAGGGGATCGATTGCATTATCATTTAGTTGCATTCACGTAGTTGCATTCATGCATTAGGTTTGTTTTGTAGTTTTGAGTCTGTTTATGCTTGAGGACAAACATCGATTCAAGTTTGGGGGTGTGATAAGTGGATTTTATATCCACTTGGAATGCTTTATTACAAGCTTAAATTGGTGTTTTGGACTCAAGTTGTTGGTATTTTGATGTATTTTTGTGTTATTGCATTTCGGGTATCAGTTATATGAAGAAAAGAGCTTTTAAAGGAAATATGATAAAAAGTGATCAGAATTGGAATCCAAGGCCATTGTCAAGTTGTAGAGAATCTCAATAGCTTCGTGTGGGCAGTTGAATCGCCTAATTCTAACGAGTAGAACTCAAGTTATGGCCAAAACAAGATTCATCAGAAATTTTTCCAGACAGGAGCTGAGCGCCCGCCCAGGAGAGCTGAGCGCCCGCCCAGGAGAGCTGAGCGGCCGCCCAAGGCGCGGCTGGTCGCTGATTTCGCTGAAAAAGCCTTTTTTGAGTGGAATTTGATGATTTTAAGGGTCCAGGTCCACTAGGGGCGTATATATACTTAAAAAAAGGGTTTTCATCATCCGGGAAGATTGGGATACCAAGGAGAAGACCTAGAAGCACAGAACAACTCCGAAAAAGAAGATCTTGTTTTCAACTTGTGATTCTTTGAATTAGTTGTAACTTTGGATGCTCGTTTTCGTTCTTGTTGAACCTAGATCTCGTTTATTCGTACTTTAATCATTATTCAGTTTATTAAGACCTTGTTTTATACCATGCTTTCATTGGAACCCATGGTGACGATGAGTTCAATTATGGGCTAATCATTATCATGGGATTCTAGCGGATTTACTTATGGATTTCAATAATTAATTTGTTTTGATATCTTGGTGTGTGGTGATTGATTGATATCCTAGTATTGGTTGTGCTTATTCGTCTTATGTGCGTAGCTAACATATAAGATATCGTGTTAATCTCTATTGAAGCGACCGTGAATATAGAGGTTTAGAACTTGTCATGCTAGCATAGGTTCATGTATTTGTTATGCATGATTCGTGGGTAACTCTAACCGTTTTACTTGCCTTATGTAATCAAGATAGATAACTTACACTTAAACCGTTATGTTGTCAAATTCTATAGACATATAGGGTCTCAATATAATTGGTGCCTATTCAGCTTCTATCTCTTTTGTGGATGTCTGGTGGAATGGTACTCGTGCAACGAAAGTTGGCGTTTATCAGTTTTGTGTTATCTGATTAGTGTCATCACCATCACATGCTAAGGTTAAGAACGAAAAGGCTATTAAATGAAGTATTTAATAAAGTTAGAATCCCATGTTTATCTTATATAGTTTATTCAATCTTTTATTCTCGTAGCTAATTACATGTTAGTTAATATCTTAGTTAATCAAAACCCTTATTTGATAATTATCTTAGCAGTGAAGGATAATCATACATTGATGCATAGGTGCACATTCTGAATTTAACTTAATAGAGTCTCTGTGGGAACGAACTAGAAGATATTCTATATTACTTGCGAACGCGTATACTTATGTGTAATTTAGCGCGTGTTTTCGCCCTAACACCAGCTTATCAGCATTTTCCTGTAGCTTATCAACCTTAGCATGAGTAATGGAGTGTTGACCTTGAAGACTTTTAGTACTGAGAGCTGTGACTTTAAGTTGAGTTTTAAAGTCAGAATTTGTCATCAACTCATCAGCTTTAGCAATATGATCTGATAGAACTTTGGAGCTTGGAATGAAATCAGATTCATTTCATTTCTTGGTCCATTCAACTCCTCTATGAGTTTCTTCCCATAGAACAGGAGCATCTTGTTCAACAAACTTTTTAATCAGTGCCTCATTTCCAAGAGTTTGAGCTGGTGTGTTAACTGGAGCTGACTCTCAAGAACTTGCAAGAAACTCTTCATCTTCTGACAACATAAGTGTGTGTGTGGCTGTTGGAGATTCTGGTACAACTTCATCTATTTTCACATCCAGAATTGGAGTATTTGGAACTTCAACATTTATTGGAGAAACAGGTGGAGTTGTCACTTGTCCTTGTGGAGCTTCCAGAAACCGGACATATGGAACGATCAGCCTATGAAGGTCAATTTCAGGACTTAATCCTGAATCTTCAACTGGAATATTTTCTTTGATAGGAGAGACAGGAGGTGTGATCACTATGTCTGGAACAGTGTCTTGAGCTTGAGGTGGAGGTGGCAAAGCTTCAATCACTATTGGTCTTGATGAGATTAGAGATTCCTGATCCCCTTCCTCAGCTTCTATAGCATCCTCAGATTGAGGTTGTGCCCTATGCCTTTTTGCTCTCATTTTATTTGATCACCTGGATGGTGGAGAAACATGATTTGCATCAGAATTTGCAGATCTTTTCCATTTCTGAATTTCAGACCCTTCAGCTTCTACCTCCTTCTGAAAAATTACATTTTTAGCTTCTACTGTCACAGGTTCTGATGCATGAACCTGGACTTGTTCCTCTTCTTCATCAGACTCATCCCTTAGAATCATCCTTCTTCTCCTTGGTGGAGATTTAGGAACAGATTTTGCTTTTGAAGGTTTGGGTCTTGATGTTATATCAGATGGTTGTGGGTGAGAGGATTGTGCAGGTTGGAAATAAGTTATGATGGTAGGTTGTGGTTGAGGTTGAGAGGATGGAGATGTTTGTGTATTGGTTGTAGGTGTTAATGGAGGTTGAGAGGGTGCTACATCAGGATATATGGTACTGTATGTGTGAGGATCAGCATTTACTAAAAATTGTTTAACTGATTGAGGAATTTGGAGGGGTCTTAGGATAGTCTTCTTATTATCGGTAGATAATAAGTCAGTGAAAGCCCTTTTGTGAAGTTTAAAGGGTTCAATTTTCTCACTAAAGTTTTGTGGTGTATCAGGACAACAGAAATTATAGATAAGTTGACAAAATCTAGCAAAATAGACTATATTGCTATCTTCTTTCATCCTATCACCAATAAACCCTAAAAAACACGTGTATAATCAAAATGTGTTTGATTCAAAAGGGTATACCCGATTTGCTGACTCATTATGGGTATAGTATCAAAGTTTGAGCACTTGTTGGCAAAAGCTTTTGTAATACAGTCAAAGAAAAAACTCCACTCCCTCCTGATGTGGGGTCTCTTCAATTGTCCCAGCTTTGCCAAAGACTTTTCATAGCCCAGATTTGCCATCATTTATTAAAGAGCTGGCTCCTCAACTGTTGAATTGAAAGTGCAATTTTCTGGCAAATGTAGTGCTTGTCGAACAGTTGACAAGGTCACCACATGCTCATCCTCCCCTGTTGTAAAGATAATACTTGGGGAACCAGCTTTTCCACCATCATCATAAACACCAGTCCTCCAAAACTCCAGTATTTTCTTGCCTGAGAGAACCTGGGGTTGGGTCAGTGCATAGCCTATTTCACTTCGAGCAAGAAAGTCTTGGACGAAATGAAGTTCTGAAGGAGCCTCGTCCTTAGAAAGAATAGCCATGTAGTTATTAGGAACAAACTTGGCTCCATTATAGATTAGATCTTTGGGTGCCATTTCTGTAAAGAAATAGGTGAGAAAATGTGTGTTCACAAGGTGTTTGTTAAAATTCCTGTTAGAAAAAGCTTCAGAAAATATTAGAGAGTGAGAGAGAGAATAAGAGAGTTTAAAAATAAAAAATAGTAGGTAAAAGATTGTAAAATCTTTTAACTCTCTTATTTATACACTCCATATGACAACGGTCAATTTTGTGAAGCAGAACGGTCTTTTTACACCTGGCAGCATAGAAACAGTCAAAAAGTAATGAGTGGGCACGGTAAACGTGCAGTAATTATTCCTCACATGTTGTTATCAAAACACACACGCAACCCATAAACAAAATGATTATTATTGTTTTTATCTCACTTAATTATTTTCTGACAAAATATAACTGTTACAGTAAATACTAAAAATAAGTCAAGTAATTAGCTAATGTCACGTAAGCATCAGAGTTTCCATCAGGATTTGCATCAGAACTTGACTATTATCAGAATTTAACGGTCATCAGAATATGGCTTCTGTACTCAAAAAGTGAATGACTGTATATGTGATTCTTCACACAAATACTGACTGGTTTCTTCAGAGTTTAATCATCAGAACTTTCATCAGAACTTGTCCTCAGAATTTATGCAAATAATAATTAACTATTTGTCAAAAACAACTTAATCACCACAGTAATTTTAATCATTCATATGGAGTGAGAGTGTGTGCATTTGCAAATGATCAAATAAAGATTAAAGTCTGATAGACTTCAGATATCTTAGAAATAAGGCATAACTAAGAAAAATGCTCAAATTATGTCTCTAATTTTGAAGTCTACTATAGAATAAATTTATGCAAGAGTCCACCTCAACTGTTTGTGCTTATTTTATGCATCTTTTGACATTCTTTTCACAGTGGCTTCTCAGTGTAAATGAGTCACAACTGCTATCAGAATTTATGCTATTATTAGAGTATTTCTCCAGTAATCAGAGAATGTGAAAAGTCACCAAGAAAAATTTATTTGCTTTTCTAATGCATATAACTTAATACCAGAAATGCACTTGGGTCTTCCCTTTCACATATTTACTCTAGATCTCAAAGGAGTACCTGACTTCAATTTCTTTTGTTTTCTTCAGATAAGTGAGGCTTATCAAGCATGTAGTTCATCCTTAAGATTTACTGACATCAGAATTTGACAGATAAGAAGCAAAAATCTAGTTTGTGACTTAGTAATAAGATACACAAAGTAAATTTGACTAAGATCAAAATTAGAGTTTGCTTGTGTTATGGATTTCCACATAAACAACTAATTCAAACATGGGATACACAGTTTGTTGAAGACTACTAAGTCAGCATCTAACAAATAATCCTCATTGGATTGAATAGTCACAGAACATTCAAAACACTATCAGAGTATATAGAATCACATCAGACAACAATCAGTATTTAATATAATACAATTTAAGCACAAATTACATGAAGATAAGAAAATCTGTAAACACTGATCATAAAGTCTGATGCTTGAGAACAAAAACTAAACAGATTTTGAGGAAGAACCCGAAACCATTCCAAGTTCATTTACCAGTCTTGTAAAAGTAGCTTCACATAGTGGTTTTGTGAAGATATCTGCTAGTTGTTGCTCTGTTGGGACAAAATGCAATTCCACTGTACCTTCCATCACATGTTCCCTTATGAAATGGTACATAATGCTGATGTGCTTTGTCATTGTGTGTTGAACTGGATTACCTGTCATAGCAATAGCACTTTGATTATCACAGTAAATGGGTATTTTATAATATTCTAACCCATAGTCCAGTAACTGATTCCTCATCCAAAGAATCTGTGCACAACAGCTTCCTACAGCAATATATTCCACTTCTGTAGTTGATGTGGAAATTGATTTCTGTTTCTTGCTAAACCAAGAAACCAATCTGCCTCCAAGAAATTGCCAGCTTCCACTTATGCTTTTCCTGTCTATTTTGCATCCTGCAAAATCTGCATCTGAGTAACCTATTAGCTTAAAATATGATTCCCTAGGATACCACAATCCTAGATCAGCTATACCCTTGAGGTACTTGAAAATTCTTTTCACAACTATTAGATAAGGTTCTCTTGGATTAGCCTGAAATCTTGCACAAAGACAGGTAGCATACATGATATCAAGTCTACTTGCAGTTAAATAGAGTTAAAAGCCAATCATACCTCTGTAGTTAGTAATATCTACTGATGCTCCAGTATCTTTATCTAACTTTGTTGCAGTGGCCATGGGAGTGGATGCATTTGAATAATCTTGCATTCCAAATTTCTTCAGTAAATTCCAGGTGTACTTGGATTGATTTATGAAAGTACCTTCTTCATTTTGCTTGACTTGAAGTCCCAGAAAATAGCTAAGTTCTCCCATCATACTCATTTGATATCTTGACTGCATTAGCTTTACAAACCTTTCACAGAATTTGGCATTTATAGAACCAAAGATGATATCATCAACATATATCTGTACCAAAAGTAAGTCCTTTCCATGGTTGAGGTAGAACAGTGTTTTATCAATTGTGCCTCTGTTAAATCCACTTTCCAGAAGGAATTGAGCTAAATTCTCATACCATGCTCTTGGAGCTTGCTTAAGGCCATAAAGTGCTTTATCAAGTCTGTAGATATAATTTGGAAATTTTATATCTACAAAGCCTAGATGTTGTTCAACATATACCTCTTCTTCCAATTCTCCATTGAGAAAAGCACTTTTCACATCCATTTGAAAGACTTTAAACTTCTTGTGAGCAGCAGAAGCCAAAAAGATTCTTATGGCTTCCATTCTAGCAACTGAAGCAAATGTTTCATCATAGTCAATACCCTCATGTTGAGAGTAACCTTTAGCAACCAGCCTTGATTTGTTTCTTGTAATTATGCCATCACTGTCAGTTTTGTTTCTGAAAACCCATTTTGTGCCAACAATGGATCTGTTTTTTTGGTCTTGGCACTAGGGTCCAGACTTTATTTCTTTCAAATTCATTTAACTCTTCCTGCATTGCTTGCACCCTATCAGCATCTTGAAGAGCTTCTTCCACTTTTTTTGGTTCAGTCTGAGATAGAAAGGAATGATAGAGATATTCATTTGATGTTGTTGTTCTAGTTCTGACACCTGCTTCAGGATCTCCAATTATTAAGTCAGGTGTATGTGCTTTAATCCACTTCCTTGCAGATGGCAGTTGATCTCTAGAACTGGATTCTCCCAAATGATCCATGTTGTCTCCATCAGCATTTTCTGATGCTCCCCCTGAAGTTATGCTCTCTGAAATTTCAGAATTTGAGTTGGATCCTTCATGAATTGAAGAATCAGAGTTTCCAAAATTATCAAAATTTGGCTCATCAGAACTTGATGAATCAGAACTTGAAGAGCCAGTGACAGGTTCTGATGCTTCTTGAGAGTCTTGAGATGTGGTAAGATCATTAACTTGCTCCCCCTGCACAGGTGTATTTTCCTTTGGAGTAATTACCACAGTTTCAGTGACATCAGAGTTTAACCCGTCAGAACTTACAGGATCAGGATTTAGGTCATCAGAATTTATAGAATCAGAATTTAAATCTTCATTTTCAAATCTCAGCTTATCATGATCATTGAAATCTTCAAGTTCAGTAATATTTTTATCATCAAAAGATACATTGATAGATTCCATGACAACCCTTGTTCTTAAATTGTAGACTCTGAAGGCTTTTGTGGATAGTGGATATCCAACAAAAATTCCTTCATCAGCTTTTAGATCAAATTTTGACAGCTGTTCAGGATGAGTCTTAAGAACAAACACTTGCATCCAAATACATAAAAGTATTTCAGATTTGGCTACTTTTTCTTCCTGATCTCATATGGTGTTTTTCCATGCTTGTTTATGAGTGTAGCATTATGTGTAAAACAAGCAGTCTGCACAGCTTCAGCCCAAAATTAGGTTGGTAGATTTGCTTCATCAAGCATAGTTCGTGCAGTTTCAATGAGAGTCCTATTCTTTCTTTCTACAACTCCATTCTGCTGTGGAGTTCCAGGTGCAGAAAATTCCTTCTTTATTCCATGCTCTTTGCAGAACTCTTCCATGATTGAATTCTTGAACTCAGTGCCATTGTCACTTCTTATTATTTTAATAGAATCTTTGACCAACTTATCCAACTGTTTGACATGATCAGTTAGAGTAGATGCAGTTTCATTCTTCTTGTGCAAGAAATACACCCAAGTGTATCTTGTGAACTCATCCACTATAACCATAGCATATTTCTTCTTTGTAATGGATATGACATTGACTAGACCAAATAGATCAACATGCAGTAAGTGATAAGGCTCAAGAATTGAGAATTCAGTTTTGCTCTTGAATAAAGATTTTCTTTGTTTTGCCTTTTGATATGAATCACAAAGGCCATCAGGAGCAAATACTAATTTTGGCAGTCCTCTCACAAGATCTTTCTTTACTAGTTCATTTATGTTGTTGAAATTTAAATGAGAGAGTCTCTTGTGCTAATTCCAGCTTTCTTCAATTGATGCTCTGCTTAACAGACAGATTGCAAAACCATCAGAACTTGTTGAAAGTCTGGCTTCATACATGTTACCATGTCTGTAACCTTTTTGAACCACTTTGCCTGTAGAATTACTTACAACTTCACAACATTCTTCAAAGAAATCTACATGATAACCTCTGTCACATATTTGACTCACACTTAGCAGATTGTGTTTAAGTCCTGAGACAAGAGCTACTGATTCAATTATGACATTTCCAAGATTGATATTGCCATATCCCAGTGTCTTTCCCATATTTCCATCTCCATAAGAAACTCCTGGGCCATCTTTCTCTACAAAGTCTGATAGCAGGGCTTTATTTCCAGTTATATGTCATGAACATCCACTGTCCAGAACTAGGATATTTTTCCTATTGCCCTGCAATCACAAAGACCACTATTGGTTAGTTTTAAGGACCCAGACTTGCTTGGATCCTTTGGCCTTTTTAAGTTTGTTAGCATTTGCAGCGGATTTAATTTCAAAGTTTATGCTAACATGCTTCTTATCAGACTTTATATCAGACTTTGCATCAGAATTTACACTAGAAGGAATTACACTAACTTTCTTCAAAGAAGGTTTTATTTCATAATAATTATAGTACAAACTATGATATTCCTTACAAGTATAAATAGAATACCATAAACTACCATAATGAAAACAAGGATTTTTTGGTTTAAACCTAACAGACTGACTCTTAACTCCTGATCTAGGAGGTAAAGAGTTTATATCTTTATTTTTCCTGCAAAAAGAAGCAAGATGGTTATAGTTTCCACAGTTATAACATTTCTTTCTAGGAGCATTAGGAACAGGAAAATAATTACTGCTTTTATTCACACCTTCCTTTCCATTCCTATTTTTCCTAGCTTCCTTTACCTTGTTCACATTTCTAATCTCTTTCAGCTTATGCTTAAGCTGCTTCTTTGTCATTAAGGCTATGTTTATTGAAGCTGGTTTGTCCTGTTTTAATTTGTCAGAAGTTGACTTTTCTTTGACTTCTGTTTTAGAGTCTATCATCTTTTCAAATTTTGATACATCAGTTTTTGCTACAAATTTAACAGGATTAATTTTAGGCTTTTCAGCTTTCTTGGTAAAGTTTGGTTTAGATGACACAGTTTCCTTTTCTTCTCTATCATCAAGGTAACCTAGACCTTTTTTCCAATTTCCATTATCTAAGATTTTCTAAGTTGTTCTTCCAGAGTTAGTCAAAGTTTTGATTATCTCATTTTCCTTTTCCAGTTCAGATTTAAGAGATTTATTCAATTTTAGCACTTCATCTCTAACATACAAAGCCTCATCTCTTTCTTTCTGAGTTTGATGGAACATAACTAACTCTTTTTCTAAATAGTTATTTCTATTTCTAAGAGCAAGACTTTCATATGTTAATCTTTCATTTGTTAAAGTCTCATCTCTAAAACTAATGAACATGGTTTTCAGATATAATCTTAGCTCAGAAATATCATCAGTATGAAAAGCAAGAGTTGATTGAGGTACCTTTAATTCAGCAACATCAGTACTGCTATCAGCATTTTCCATCAAGACATAATTCACCTCATCTTCAGAATCTGAAGTGTCTGCCCAGTTTTTCTTCTTTGTGATAAGTGTCTGTCCTTTATCACCTTTTCCTTTCTTGTAGTCAGGAGATATGTGGGCTCTTTTATCACAATTGTAGCATTTGACATTTGAGTTGTCTCCTCTGTCAGACTTTCCTCCTTTGCCTTCAGACTTTCTGAACCCTTTCTTTTCAGAACTTCCACCTTTCCTTGAAAACTTCTTGCCCTTTCTGAATTTCTTGTAAGCTATCTTTGTGATACCCTTCACCATAAGAGCACACAGTTGCATCATCTCTGCATCAACATCCACTTCAGATAAATTTTCAGATTCTGAATTATCATCATCAGAATATGATGACTCTGAATCAGACTGTATGATGAGAGTCTTTCCTTTTCCTCTCTTTGAGATAACAACTTTAGGAGATTCTTCCTCAGCTTTAAGAGCAACTGTCTTTGACTTTCTTCCATGCACTTTGCTCCTTTGATCCATCTCAAGTTCATGAGTCTTGAGCATACTATAAATTTCATCAAGAGTAGTTTCAGCAAGGTCATAGTTGTCTCTTTTGGTAGTAGACTTCAAATCCCAATTTTCAGGAAGAGCTAAAAGGAACTTTTGATTTGAATCCTCAAGATCATATTCCTTGTCCACCGGTGACAGATCATTCAAGAGTTTGGCAAACCTGTCATATAAATCAGTTAATGACTCATCAGCTTTTGAGTCAAAGTGCTCATACTCTTGAGTGAGTATAGTTTTCCTGTTCTTTTTTATTGCATCAGTTCCCTGGCATCTTGTCTCCAAAGCATCCCATATCTCCTTTACAGTCTTGCATTCAATTACCCTGTTTGACATGACATTGTCAATTACACTATGAAGTAGATGTCTTACCCTTGCATCATTGGCAATAGATGAGATATCTTCAATTGTGTACTCACTTTTCTCCTTTGGTATCATCTTTGCTGGTTGATCAGCAACTGCAACAGAAAGTTTGGTAGGCTTATATGGTCCATCATTGATTCTATCAAGGTATTATGGATCTGTGGCTTCCAGAAACATAGCCATCTTTACCTTCCATATAGGATACTCAGATGCTCTCAATATGGCAACCCTAATACTCTCATATCGACTGTGAGTTTGATTGTTTTAAGTATCTTGAGTTTTGGTGGGCTTAGGTGGGGTTTGTGTTTCTTCAGACATGATTGTAAACTGGATCTTACTGTTTGTAAATCAACAGAGAAGCTCTGATACCACTTGTTAGGTCACACAACACTATAGAAGGGGGTTGAATATAGTGTTTATACAATCAAATCAATTTTGAACATAAGTATGTAACAGTAATCAAGTATATTCAATAAACTATATTACAATAGAACAGTTGTTCTCTCTCAGTGATGAACGATATCACTAAGAGCTGCTAGGTTACAATGTATAATCTTTCTCGTGAATGATAACACTTATAGTGTAATTCATAAGCTGTGTTTATATAGTACATAGTTACAAGATATCTTCTAATTGATATGGAATATAATTCTGTCTCCTAAAATATATCAATCAGATATTATCTTTTACAAGTCTTCTACTCTTCTAACTCTTCAAGCATATCTTCTAATATTTTAGTCACGATCCTTTCCTGTAAATCAGCTGCATTCCTTATCTGAAGTATCCGCACTTAAGTCCTGATATAATTCCTGACGGCCTTAAGTTCTGATATAAGTTCTGACTTTAGTAAGTTCTGATTTCCAGTAAGTCCTGATATTAAGTTCTGAAATAAACACAACAGATCAGACATGACATCTCAAATATATCTAACAAACCTAATATGTGCTTTATATAGAACACGGTTACAAAATCAATAAGGAATCTTATTCTATTACAATAAGGAAACCTATTACATATCTATGTATGATTGCTTATGAGATAAAGTTCTTCACCGCCTTGAATACCTTCTTTCCTTTTCTTCCTTGAATATCTACTGAAGTGACAAATCCTGATGACATCATCTACTGATCATCAAGTACTGATATAAGTAATGATGACGTCACTCTTCAGTAAATACTGATATAAGTCCTGATAAGAACTTCTGATAGTTTCTGTCCAGATATCATCAATTATATCTAACAATCTCCCCCAACTTGTTCATTATGAAAATATGTACAAGTTCCAATTGATGATGTCAAAACTATCTAAATGCAGTAATCAAGTAAACATATCATTCTTACTTCAGTGAATATCAGACTTTACTTTTTATTCTGAATTCTAACACAGTCTGGAAAATCTTCAAGAAACTTTCTCAACAGATTTTCTTCCATTACATCCAAATACCATTATATCCTCTGTTTGTGTTCTTTCAGTTCATCTATTAATTCATCATTCTGATAGATGGCATCCCTGAGATTATGTAACTTTGAATTTCCAAGAGATAGATCATCTAGCTCCGAAACCCAATTTTCTTTCCACCAGGATTAAAAGTTAAAAATGTAGTCCCTAGACTCATTTCTCTATTGGCTCCTCCAATAGGCATATCAACAGCAAATTAATTTTGATCAATGTACTTTGGAATATAGTTAGATTTGTAAGGCGTTCCTCTCTGCTTTAACTGTATCAGGTTCTTTTTGAATGCAGACCATCTTGTAGTTACAAAATTAGTTATCTTGAGAATTGTAGCAGTAAGTTTTAATTCCTGCCATAGTTTGTCTCTTAATTGTTCTTGTGTCAACCTCAAGTTTCTCCCGGACTCTAGAAAATAAATCATTTTCTCTCCAATAAGATCAATAACAATTTGAACTGATATGATCTTCTGTAAATCTTCAAGCATCACATTATCTCCAATTTCTGTTAAATTAGCATGCTTTCTTAGAATCAAAGCATCTCCTACAGATGGATCAGCATTTAACCTACCCAGACCACTTGTGATTCCAGGTTTTATAGCATGAAAACTTCCACTGTAAATCTTCTTTAATGTTTCAGAAGAATCTCTTCTAGGTGCCGATTTCTTGCTTCCCCATAGTAGCTTCTTCTTCTCTTCAATAGTAAGTTATGGCTTATCAGAGACTATGTCTTCAGAATCATGATTTGATAATTCATCCTGAATTGGGTTTGAAAAATCATCAACATGAGTAGGATCAAAGGTTGTGATTAGTTAAATAACAACTTCTTCTTTATTAACTTGAGCAATGTCGGAGGTTAATTCCAATTTTTTAGCTCAGTCCGCTCCATGAATCTTCCTTCGTTGATAAGCTTGATTGACTTCTTCTTCTTCAGCAATTTCATCAGTATCATAAGATTGAGCAACTGTATATATTGGATCTATCAGTATTTGTGATTTAGTTGCCTTAGATACTGATTTCTTCTTTACAACAGGTTTGGCTTTAGGCTTTAAAGTCTTAGACTTCTCTCTTATCTTCTCTTTCCCTTTATGACTCATGTCAGCAGTTAAGATAACTTGAGACCAAAGAGATCTTTCAGCCTCTGCCTGACTCACCTCCCTTATGACTACCCCTTTGGTTGGTCTGTTAGAAGGATACTCTTCATATGGATCTTGAGAGATAACAACAGTATCAGTATTTGTTGTCTTCATGGAATTCTTGAAATCTTATTCTATTTGCCTTAGTTGTTCTAGATCAACTCCAGGATTTTCTTTCTCAAAGATTCTTCTACTCACCTTAGAGTCAAATGCTTGAATCTTTGGATCCTTGTAAAATAGAGTAGTCTTTCTTTCTTTTACTTTCATATTTTAAAGATACTGACTTGCTTCTGTACCAGCTTCTATCTCCAGAATACCTTGGTCTTCATCAGCAGTTGTGACTTGTAAATTTTGTCGAGTTGTTGTAGTAACAGTCAGTTCTTTAAATCTTCTTTCACTTCTCTTACTTTCTCCACCTTGTCCAGATTGAGACCTAGTGATTGCATTTCATGAACCACTAATTCCAACTAGCTCTTCACCTCTTCTCCTTTCACTATCCTTTTTCCCCATTTATTACCTCTATCAGGATTTTCATCATCAGTATTTGTCAATGTCAGCTGCTTGCATTTATATTGAACAATTTTCTCCCTCTTTTAGGCATCATAACCAAGTAGTAGAGAAAGAACCAGCTCCATTGAATTCTGTACCTCTTTAAGTTGTCAGATATTTGAACTTGCTTAGCTTCCAACTTAGCTTGATTGGCTTCAATTGTAATTTGTCTGGCAAAAATTGGTGCACTTTGCTTATAATTTTTTTGATGAGTAGTCAGCCTTGAAGCAATCAATGATTCTTTGACCTGATTAATTTGAGAAGTAGTTGTTTCTTGAGTTGTATGTAAGCATCTGACAATCAGAGTAGATGCTTTCAGATGAGTCATTATATCAAGATTTTGAATTCTCTGTTCAGCTGTTTCCAGATGTTTAACAACATTTGTTTTGGAAATAGGTTATGTATGATCTTTCCATTTATCATTCCAGATTACATCAAAATACTCATGTTTCCACTTGGCATCTAACTCCTTCAGCTTTTGTTGCCTCACATGAGTAAGCATATCTTCAGGGAAGAAAAAATCATCCTCATGATCTATAAGAGCATTTGAAATATTAGCTTCTTCATCATCATTAAATTCTTCATTTTCAACTATATCTTGAACTATCTGATGAACTTCATCACCAGCTTCAGCATGTAAGATAGAATCATAAATTGGCGCAGTATGTGATCCAGCAGCTTCAGAAGCTTCCATACCATCAGCAGTTAACTCCACATCTTCAAGAATTATAGATAAATGAACTGGAGCTTCTAAATTTACTTCCAGAACCTCAGTTCCTGTAGAGTAATGTGGTGACCCTACAATGGATGAACCTTTATGAATGGACTGTTATGCTACTACATCTTCAGCAATAACAGGGATTACTTCAGGTGGTGGAATAGTAGATTGAATGGACTATTTTTCATCAAAAACAGGGATTGCTACATGTGGTGGAATAGTATATTGAATGGACTGCAGAAAGGTATCAGTACTTAGACCAGCAGAGAGATGATCAGCACTTGGTACATCAGAGTTTATCAAAGGGTCAACAGACTGTTGTTCAGCAGTTGTTTCTTTTATACTCTTTGCACCTGTAAAATATGACAATTATCACTTAATCTCTATATTCTTTTAAAGTAGTCTCAATACTCCTCACACCACACAACTCACAACTTTTAATAGTTAGAGTTTCCTCACAAGGATTACTAAATCATGTCTCTCATCTACCTCTCATTTTGCTAGGAAGGATCTTGCCTCTCTTTAATTCTATTTTTCTCTAAATCTTTTCACACAGCTCACAGAAAAGCTCAGATAATTTGTCCTACAGAAATAAGAGGTGGCTAAAGAAGGGTGGTATGTGGTCATACAACTAGAGGTAGTCCTTAAATAAGGTCTAGAAATAATCATACCAACAGGATTTATAACATGCATAATAAATGCTGAAAATACCAAATCAGTATTTAGAATAAATGCTGATAAAGTAAAAACAGTATTTATACCTTATGAATCTGAAGTCACAATTGAACTCACAGTCGACACTGTGGTTATGAAAGTGTGTTCTTCACAAATTATGGGAACCTCCATTTGAATTAGAGAGGATTTGACCAGGTTATTGTCTTGTACCATGGTCTCAAACCTTGTTCTTCTTGCAAGGAACTGACACTTGAATGTGTTATTGAAGGCTATCACATGGTCTTTAGTAAAAACTGATGAAACCCCTGTGTTTCTGTTGGTGTCATAAATATCTACCTCAGCATGTAGTCTCTTACCAACTTAATATTGTTTCTGAGTGGTGAGCATAGTTTCAAGAACCATGTCACTTGATTTTGGCAACATTCAAGAAATGGATTCAAGTATTTCATTTTAAAGAAGAAATTTGAGATAGAAAATATATGATATTGAGATTGAGTGTTGACAACTTCCTTTGAAAGAAAAAGAAAGTTTCAAATAGTAAGTCTTGTTCCATAACATTAGACTTTTGAAACATATATATCTTGATAGACAAGAACACTCAAAGATCATAATTCTCATAAGATCAGAATTAAACCTTTTATCAATTTTTTCTGTGATATCAGCCGCTTCCTGTAATGTTGTGCTCAATTTGTACTGTAGTGAACATATATAACTCAAGCAGAGATTAGTGGTACACATGCACTATTGAATATTTGTTGTATTTAAACATGTAGTACTAATTTGAATATGAACAGCCATGATAAGTTAAGCACAAACAAAATAATAAACATTAATTCAGCTAATAAATCAAAGAAGGCAAAAGATATTTCATCAATATTAAGAAGATGAGTACAAGATTTAGAATTTTAAAAATAAAATCCTAACATAATCTAAGCTACTCATTCTTCTTCTTCTTTTCATCCTCTTCCTTCTTCATCGCCCTGCGATGGAAGATACGAGACATGTTACTTGCTAGAGAAATTATGTTCTCTTGCAGTGCCAAGCGTTCGAGGCGCCGTTGCTCGGCCTCATTGGCCCTTCGCATCTCCTCGAAGTGGACATCTATTCCGAAAAGATGTAGTGATAGGGTGTCATCCCAGTTGAGACGATCAAAAATCGACTGTGGAAGTCCAGTCGGAGGATAATCTTGACCGTCAAATATGACCCTGAGATGGAAGGGATCGAAGTTTAACCTTCCTAGTTGAGGATTGGGAACTAGTCGATAAACTCCATGTTTGAGAGAACAGATGGTAGCCATAGTATTTTTTAGTGCAAGAGTTTTGGATGAAAAGGTTTGGGAAGCTGAAGAGTTGTGTATGAGAAAGCAGTGATTTGTTTTGGAAGTGGAGGATATGTATTTATAGCAGAGGAGATATAAACTGAAAAGACTCTTTGATAAACCATGTAATAATTAAACACAGTATATATACAATATTACGTGTATCTAGGTAAAAAAAGTAGTCTCTCTCTTCTGATTCCCATTCCCAATGGAAGTACTCAAGTGTTTGATAGTTACTTACAACAATAGCTAGCCCATGCAAGTAATTAAAAGATTTTCCACTAACTCACTGTTAATTAAAAATACTGAATAACCATCTATTTCGAATAAATTTAAAATAATTAATGAAATATAATTGTCAATCAAAGTCTAACCATGATCAGTATTTAATTACAACTATCACGATTTATCAGTCAACAGTAGTTTGACCAATATCATAATTTAACTACTATTGTCAGGATCTATCAGTCAAAATAGGTTTGACCAATATAAAAACTTTTACACATAATCAGAGTTTAACATGCAAATACTGAATGAAATTAATTGCATGCTTGCATGGCATCAGAATTTAACACAATTATCAATAACTAGCAAGTATTGATACATCTATACTATATTATAATAGACGAAATATTAAAAGTTTGGTAGTCGGTCGGTCGGTACTTGCTGAAATTACTTAATTACCCTTAATTAATTATTCAATATCTAATTGGTTAGTTAGTCGATCGGTCAATTCCAATTTTTATTGATATTGGAGTCAACTTCCTCAATCAATTTAAATTCTATTTCATATCCAACTCTATATTATTATTAATTTATATTAAAGTCAACTTCTTCTACCAGTTTTAAATTCCAATTCATATTTAGTTTTATATTATCCTAATTTATATTTCAAACTAAAATAAATTTAAGCAAACTAAGTACAATTGTTGAATTTAATTGATATAATATGCATCGTGTTAAAAAAATTAATAAATACTATCAATTCATCTAAAAAATTATATTATATTGAACTAGGATAAACAAAATAATATAAATTAGTCATCCAAGATAATTAAAATATAATTCAACCAACTAAAATAAAATCATATATATTAATTATTCGGGCTAAAATAAAATTATCTTATTTATCCGGACATAAAAAAAATTAAAATCAAATTAAATTTTATTAGTTGAACTTGGTCGTAGTAATGGGCCTCGGTCTAAATTAAAATAAAGTAAATCGGAATAAATCAAATTAATATCAGATTAAGCATAATTCGTATCCTATTGATATGAACCAAAAATTAAATTTTAAGTAAACATAATTATTTTTTATTTTTATTTTTAAAACACACATAAAATGATCAATAAAACTATATCGTTCAATCAATACTATTATATTTTTCAAATAGCTCTTATATTTTATCGATTAAGTAATAACCTCTCAAAAGTAATATTTTTGTTAAAGTTCCAACATAATAAAAACATTGTATTTTTATTCTAAAAACTATAAAATCGCTAAAATAATATTTCCAAAAAACTATGAACATATATGTGTATTAATATAATTATCACAAAATCATATCATTTAAAAAGGTATAAATAAAAAAAAATTGATGAACAAATTTAAAATTTTTAATTTAAAATATTTTTGTTTGAAAGATTATATAATGTTAAAAAAAATTGTGCATCGCACGGGTTTTAAGCTAGTAATGATAAGATATCATACTCTAACTATCAGTAGTTATTCCTTAATTATTAAAGTTTCAGAATGTCCTGATATCATTTCCAATTCATTCACCAATCTTATGAAAGTAGCTTCACAGAGAGGCTTGGTGAATATATTTGCTAATTGTTGATCTTTTGGAACAAAGACCAATTCCACTGTACCTTCCTCCACATGTTCCCTTATGAAATGGTACCTAATGCTGATGTGTTTAGTCATTGAATGTTGCATTGGATTTTCTGTCATTGCAATAGCACTTTAATTATCACAATATATAGGAATAGCAGAATAGTCTAACCCATAATCCCGTAATTGATTCTTCATCCATAGAATCTGAGCACAACAGCTTCCTGCAACAATATATTCAGCTTCTGAAGTTGATGTGGAAATTGACTTTTGTTTCTTGCTATACCAAGAAACCAATCCGCCACCAAGAAATTGGCAGCTTTCAGAAGTATTTTTTCTATCTATTTTGCATCCTGCAAAATCAGCATCTGAATATCCAATTAGCTTAAAATCTGAATCTCTAGGATACCATAATCTTATATTCATGGTGCCTTTGAGATATGATAATCACATATTGTTGCATAATTTTATACCTATCTCTTGCTTGCTTTCATATTTTTAATAAATTAATTTGTTGCATTCTCATCATTTTGTAGATATTTGGAAAAATGAGAAATGTGAAGAAAATAGAAGAATAGGGCAAAAAAATGGAAGAATTATTATATCACCAAGCAACTTGGAGAAAAATCTAAAAGAGATAGTTGGTGGAAATCAATGGTCAAGATCAACACAACATTCCTCACACTTAAATGGCCAAGATTCACCCAACTTTACCCTAAAACCCTACTTATTAGCTATAAATACCCCCTTCCCCTTGTATTGAATACCTTAGTTTTATCTTAGTTTACCCTAAATTTAGTAATAGCCTCTCTTTTCAATTTCTAGATCTAGTTCTCATTTCCATTGTAGTAGCTCTCAAAAATTGTAAACACTCTCTTCAATTAATATCATTCAAGCCTTTTTATTACATCTTCTCCTCTACTTTCATGTCTTGTTATTATTAATTGGGTTATGATATCTTTTAAAATCTCACTCAAGTTACAAATTTGGAGATTTGAAAGGATCCCCTTAGATTTAGATTTATTATTTAATTTAATATTCTAGATTTTCGGCCTTTCTTTTCATTTTTTATTGGTAAAGCTTGTTCCGGCACAAACTCATTTTGTGTTCGGGACTTGAATCTTCACATTATTTAAATACCCAAGTTGTTAGCTTATCATTAGTTTCCAAATTTATTTTATTTCTTTCGAGAGATGTTGTTGATTCATGCGTTGACTTGTGAAAATAAATCATATGGAATCAGTTATCGGTTCATGTTTTTATCATTACTTTACTTTCATTTTTCTTGTTGAGCCCTCTAATTTGTTCATTTAATCTCCCGGCCTTTAGTTAATAATTTAGCTTACTGGTTCTACTAAACAGCTTCTATATAAATGTTGGCCCAAAGTCAAGCCCATTGTTTCCTTCCCTAGCCCATGTTTTTAATCGGTTTAAGTTAATAACATAACAGTAGCATTAATTAGTTTTAGTTAAAGTTGTGTCATTAATATTAAGCTAGTGGTAGTACTATTAATTGGTGTTAATAACTAATTAATATCGAGTAGTAGTACTAGTTACGTAACTATCTTGTAGTGATTAAATTAGCTTGTTTTATTCTTGTTGGCCCATTTTTTATAACTCTAGTGCTTGGCCCATCTTAACTTTAGACCCAAAGTTAAAATTAAGTTTGTCTCTATTTGTTTAAAGTTTGTAGCCCGGTTAGATGTAGTATTCTATCCTGATTGCATGCTTAACTATCTTGTAATTTTTTTTGACGGAAAAATATATATTACTCAAGCAAATCATCTAACAACCAAGAATCCAACACGACAGGAACAGACCTCCTATCGAAAATACGAACTGGAAATAACAATGACTCCCTCGCCAAACAGTGAGCGGCCATGTTGGCAAATCGTGTAATAAAGAACAATGCAATATTTAACTCAACTAATATTCTCCGGCACTCCGTGATTATGCTACCCAAAGGAGATCAAAGATCAATCTTACTGTGAATCAGTTGAATCACAGCCAAACAATCTGATTCCAAAGTAACTTCCCTCCATTCAGAAGCTTTGATCCAACTTAGTGCTTCTTTTATCGCTACAGCCTCTGCATATTCCGGCCTAACCTCTCCTGCAAAAGCTTCCGACCTTCCTTGAATAACCCGACCTTCATCATCCCTTGCCAGTAAACCAATCCCATAACTCGAAGCCTCGAAAAAGAATGTAGCATCAACTGTTACCTTGACTGAATTCTTTTTCAGCATGACCCAAGAACTTGTTCCATCACCATGAATTACATCCCGATACAGAGCCTTTGTCGAATTCCCTTGGGCCTTTCTCCACTCTGCAAGGTATTGTTTTGTCGAGAATACTACATAATTAACCTCATTCCTTTTATTATTCCAAACTACTTGGTTTCTTGCCTTCCAAATACCCCAACACATACCTGCTATCTCTCCATGAGCATCCTTATCTGCATATTCCAACATTTTATTAAACCATTCATCAAAAGTATAGTTACCTGCACTTTGGTGAACACCACCTCGACGGTTCCAACATTGACTGGCAAATGGACATGTGACAAGAATATGCATCACCGTCTCAGCCTCACTATTACAGATGGGGAAAATTGCACTCACTGGAACACGTTTAAAAACGAGATTAGCCCTCGTTGATAAACACTAGTTTATTGCTCGCCACACCATGTTCAACACTTTGGGAGGAGCTTTTATTCTCCAAAACTTTCTTCACAGATCACTGCTACCACCTACTATGAATGACCCTTTTTTATTCTAAAGCAATCTATAAGCACTCCGAACAATATACTCTCCATCTAATTCCTCATTCCAGAACAACTTGTCCACCTCCCCAGTTCCACCAACAGGAGTATGCAAAATATATTGTTGATTCCTATAGTTGAACAAGTCATCAACTACTTCAACATCCCAACTCTGGCCATCCTCAGTTCTCAAATATGCCACCGTTGCTTCATCTAAACCCTGCAAGTCACTTGTTATGTATGGATTCATATTATCAGACAACCAAGGATTATTCATAATTTTAATACCGCTACCATCCCCCACTTTCTAACGAGCTCTCGCCTTAACCACCATTTTTGCCTCCCAAATACTTCGCCAAATAAAACTAGGGTTGCTACCAAGATTTGCATCAAAAAAGTGATCATTCGGAAAATATTTTGCTTTATAAATTTTACTTGATAGTCTATCAGGTCGTGTGACTAATCTCCAACCTTGCTTGCCTATTAGAGCAATGTTAAAACTCTGAAAATCTCAAAAACTCAAGCCTCCCTCCCGCTTATGTCTGCTCATTCTCTCCCAACTCATCCAATGAATCCCTGACTTTGCATTTCCTTTCTCTCCCCACCAGTACCTTGTTAAAGTTCTCTCAAAATCTCTCATGATTTCCAGTGGAAGAAGGAACAAACTCATAGCATAAGTTGTCATAGCTTGTGCCACATATTTTATCAAAACTTCCCTGCCAGCTTGCGTTACCCAACCCTCTTTCCATGACAGCACACGAGTTTTCATTATTTCTTTCAGAAATCCCAAAACACCAGCTTTATTTCGACCAACAAGATTAGGTAATCCCAAATATTTAACTGACCCATCTGCTTCGCCTATTTGTAAAACCTGGCAAATTTTCTATTTGGTTCCATTATCTACATTCAGACTAAACACCACTGAGGATTTTGATAAATTAATTCATTGACCTGATGCTTCCTCATAATATTGCAATAAATCTTCCATTTACAACGCCCCTAATTCATTAGCAGTGCTAAATAAGTAGTTATCATTGGCGAACAGAAGATGATTTATCGAAGGAACATTTTGGCACACTTGAATTCCTTGGATGAGCCTCTGCCTCTCATATTTGTGTAACAGCGTTGACAAACCTTCAACACATAGAATAAAAATATATGGGGACAAGGGATCACCTTGACGAAGACCCCGAGTAGGAACTACTGGACTATTTCCTTATCTCAATGCGTAATGGTATATTTCACAGAAGTCACGCACCTTAAAATTAAACGAACTCACCAGTCATCGAATCCCAACTTACACAAGATTTCACGAAGATAATCCCATTTGATTCTGTCATATGCCTTACTCATATCTATTTTAAGGGCCATGTATCCTTTTTTTCCTCTCCTTTTCTGTTTCAAAAAATGAATCATCTCATACCCCACCATAATATTATCCGTAATCAATCTACCGGGTATAAACGCACTTTGATTTTCAGAGATAACTCCATCCAATAAGACTTTCAGCCGATTAGCCAAAACTTTTGTCAAAATTTTAATCAAAACATTGCAAAGTGAAATCGGTCTTAAGTCATTAACACTTACCGGACTCTTCTTCTTCGGAATAAGCACAATATTGGTTTCATTTAATCCTTCAGGTAATGTGCAATTTTTAAAGAATTCTCTAACCAAGAAAACCACATCTTGTCCAACTATCGACCAGTATTTTTGATAGAATGTCGGGATCACACCATCTGGCCCCGGTGCTTTATTAGGGTCCATTTGAAACACCGTTATTCTCACCTCAAGTTCAGTCATATGTTGCAGCAACTCTGCATTCTGATTCACTATTATTTTCGACTCCACACAATCAACCACCTCTCTCCATTCAGTTTGAGTTGCATTAAATAAATGAGAGAAATACTCCGTTATGTGCAGGTCTAGACCCCCTTCCCAATCAATCCATCTACCCTCACCATCTTTAAGTTGAGAAATTTGATTATTCCTCCTTCGAACACTTGCTGAAGCGTGGAAATATTTACTATTTTTATCATCAGATTGAAGCCACGGTTATTTCGACCTCTACCTCCAGAAAATCTCCTGTTGTTAAAGAATAAGCAGCAACTTGCTTTTCAATTCGTTATACTTATGCACTGCCACAACATCTCGAACCTTCCTCCACTTTTTCATCTCCACCTTACAACTTTTAATCTGACTATTGAACTTGCCTGTTATCTCCTGTCCCCATTGAAACAAATTATCACTAACATGCTTTATTTTTGACTGGATATCTGCATTATTACTTATCTCCCAACTTTCTATTACTAATTGCTTACACATCGGATCCGTCAACCAAGCGTTTTCGAATCGAAATTTCCTTTTGCCTGCTGACTTCTTTCCCTCATCTGGAACCATCAATAGTGGCTGTGATCTGAAGTACTCCCTTCCACATTGTATAACTTTACACCCGGGAATAAACGCAACCAATACTCAGATGTTAAAGCCCTGTCAAGACGAATTTTAGTCCACGTATCAGTATCCCTCCCCCTTTCCCATGTGTATTGATGTCTTATCAGGTCCAAATCAATCAAACCAATCTCATTCATGACTTTGTTAAAACCTTCAATCAACCATTCGGGATATGGTTCCCCGCCAAGTTTATCCTTTTGAGATAAAACATTATTGAGGTCCCCTATAACGCACCATGATAAATTAGCATCTCTAGCCAGTGTCCTCAGTAAATCCCACATTTTCTTTCGTTTCTATCTATCTGGCTCACCATAAACACCTGTTAGTCTCCATGTTTCTTTCCCATCCTCACAAACTTCCACATCAATATGATTTTTAGATAAGCTTCGTAACTTGACTTGCTCTTGAATTTTCAATAACATTGCCAGCCTCCCACATTTTTCTATAGAATCAACAACTATCAGGCCATCAAACTGCAGCATTCTTCTCACTTTCTCCATTGTTCCTCTGTTATCCATGGTCTCGCATAAAAAAACAAATGATGGTCTTTCTTGACGTACAACGTCTTTAAGGAACTGAATTTTTGAGAAAAGACCAATTCCCCGACAGTTCCAACTGAGAACACTCATGATCCTAGGGGGGCCTGCACTGCAGCACCCGCTTTAGCTCGTTTTTTGGTTCTGTGAATCATCCTCATGTAATTCTATCATTGTTGTATCGTCTTGACTATTTTCTGGGCTTGGACTTTTATTTGCAGCCTCCTCAACTCTTTTGCGCTTTGGATCCAATATATTAAGCCCATGGTCAAAATTTTCATTGGGCCCAAGTGTCATGACATTATTCAGCGCCAACTTATCTTTTAAATTACCAGGATATCCCGTAATTTCAGGCTTGTACCCCCTAACATTCCTATCCCCCCTTTCATGCTGTTGGTTTCAACCTTAATCTTATTACATGCTGTAATTAAGGAATTTGATCTATCCTTGATCTTATTACATGCTGTAATTAAGGAATTTCCAGCCCTTGCCTCCATGTTCACCCCCGTGTTAGTCCCCGGAAATTGATTTCCTTGCTTCAACCATTTCGATCCAATTGTGTTATTCCTCCTTCTTAGTTCCGCCTTTATCAAGATTCCATACGGTTTCTCAATACTTTCTATTGGTGCATCAAAAATTTTATCACAAAACTTCTCATTGTGACCCATGAGACCACAGATAAAGCAAAATGCGGGTACTACTTCGTACTTAAAATTCACCCAACACCAGATTTCCTCTGATTTCCTCAATTTTATTCTTCGTTTTAAAGGTCTATCTAGTGGAATTGATACTCGCAAGTATTCACGCCAAACACCTATAAAATTATTAGCGTCTGATTCGACATAAGAACCAATATAGTTTCCAATATCTTGCACAACTCTTTGAGACATAAAACCAGGGCTCAAGTTATGTAGTTGTACCCAGAGATCCAACTTGTTAATCATTATCGAACATGGGTCATCACATTCCTTCAACCTTTCAATCACCAGAGGAAACCTTCCAAACCTCCCGGGACTACCCTCAATTACCCTTCGAATATCAACTTCATGGTAGAATTGAAAAACAAACATGTTGGGTTCTAGAGCTTTCACATAAACTCATCTTCCTGGTTTCCAAAGAGAGGCCATTTTGTGTTGCATGGCCTGGAAATCTATTGGAGAATCCGTTAAGAATTTCCCTACCAAGAACCAGTGACCGTCTATTTCTGAGAGAGAATCCTCAGTAACCCCATCATACATCAATCCACCTTGTTCCTCCTCTTCCAGACGAATATTGGCAAAAATTTCCTCCATGTCACAAACTGCACTTTTCTGGCTATCCATAATGAATAATAAAATAGACAGATACTCATAAACACGGATGTACTAACCGATTATAACATACTCACCATGACAAAAGTCAAGACACAAGTCAAATGCATAGTTACGACTAGTGTTCTGTCCCTGAATCAATAACTATCTTGTAATTTAATTGATCTACTCTTATCGATTGATTGGCTTCTTTACGGCTTAGATTTTTAATGGTGCTTCTGTTTGGTATGTTTATTTAGTTGCTTGTCTAGCATAATATTTTCTAATTTTTTTTAAATGTTTTGTTTTAGTTGTAATGTAGATAAATCTTTTTCCAAAATCTTGTTCTAATTCGCCTAAATTAGAAATTAAGAATGCGGAAAATTACATAGTCTCTGCGGAACGAATTTAAAATATTGAAATTAAAATTGTGCGCTTGCAATTTAAAATGTATATTTTTTGCACATCAAGATATTTAAAAATTCTTTTCATAGCTAATAGATGAGGTTCCCTTGGATCAACTTGGAACCTTGAACAGAGATAGGTAGTGTTAGGGCGAAAACACGCGCTAATATTCACGCAAGTATACGCGTTCGCAAGTAATATAGAATACTTTCTAGTTTGTTCCCACAGAGACTCCGACTAATTTATTGTCTAATTAAACTCACACACCAATGTATGATTACTTCTCAATGTTAAGACACTAACACTTAGAATTGTTGACTAAACATTAACTACAATTAACTACTTAATTAATCACTTAATTAACACTTCAAATTAACAATATTAAAACACTCATGAGATCACAACTTCATTACTACTTCCTTCAATAGCTATTGTTATTACCTTTAGCATTTGACAGTGATGATATTAATCGAATAACACGAAACTAATAAAAGCCAACTTTCATTATACTAATACCATTCTACCAAACATCCACAATTAAGATAGAAGTTGAATAGTCATCAATTGTATTGAGTTCCTATATGTCTACAGAAATTGACAACACAACGATTTAAGCACAAGTTATCCCTTTTGATTACACAGGGCGAATAAAACTGTTAGAGTTACCCACTCATCATGCACACCGTACATGAACCTATGCTAGCATGGCAAGTTCTAAATCTCAAGATCCACCGTCGCTTCACAAGAGATTAACACCCTATCTTATATGTTCGCGACGCATATAAGACGAATACGCACAACCAATACTAGATATCATACAATCATCACACACTAAAGTATTAAACAATTAACTAAAGAATTCCATAGTAAATCCGTTGCAACCCCATGATCACGATTAGCCCATAATAGCACTCATCGTCATCATGGGTTCATATGAAATCATGATAAAAAAAACAAGAAAATAATAACTAAACTAATTATATTAAATCAGAGTACGTCACAAGAGTAAATAGGTTCAAAATAAGAAAACTAGCATCCAACGTTACAACAAAACAAGAATCACGAGAAAATATGCTTCCTCTTCGTTGCTGTGTGCTAAAACGGTCTTCTTCCTTATCTCCTTCACTCCTTGCGTAATACCACGATCCTCTCTCTTGAAAACGTCTCCAAATCTACTTATATAATAGTCCCATAAAACTCAGATTACATAGAAGTGGAAGCCAAACAGAAGTAGAAGTCCTAAAAATAATTATTTAATTTCCCGACCCTGCACGGCCGCTCAGCATAGCTGAGCGGGCGCTCAGCTTTCTGCGCGGCCGCTCAGCATTGCTGAGCGGGCGCTCAGGACCCTTCTGGAAAATTCCTGAGTTTGCTCCGTTTCTTCGCCGTAATCTGCCCATTTCTTTCCTCTTGCAATGGTGAACACATGCCAAGGCTTATTCTTGATGATTACTCCTCCGAAATGCAACTAATACCCTGAAATGCATAGACACTAGAAAAACACATCAAATACACAAAATACTTGATTTCAAGGCACCAATTTAAGCCATTTTAAGATGTTCTAAGTGGTATAAAATGCCACTTATCACACCCCCAAACTTAAATCGATGCTTGTCCTCAAGCGTCACAGACTCAAAAACAAATAAAAACATGCATGAATGCAATCTATATGAAAATGCAGTGATCCCCCTTACTACGAATAAACCTAACCAAATTGCAACAACTCAACAAATGCAGTTAGGCAACTAAAGATCAATAAACTCATGTAAACGAACATACAGCCAGAAACGTGGTGTGTGCAGATGCTTAACAGATATGCTTCGGAACTAGACCAATTATTATGACTCGACTATCCTCAAGGCAATCACATGATTATACAAAGAATAAAAATTCTAGGCACAAAGTGACATACAACACTACAAGAATTCTGGAGCTTATTACGGAATCATGATTTTTATTCACAACACAAATACTTATTTGACCGTGCAATGAGTGAGGTCCACAAAAGACTTATACAGTGGTATCCTTGTAGTGAGCGTTAGGTTAGCGGATCCCAGACTCTAAAAGCCTTAGGTCACTAGGCACAAAGTCCCCTAAGAACTTAATAACTCGAATACCAAAGAGCCCACTCGTGATCAATTATGCATAAACACCATAATTTTTTTCTTTTTTTCTTTTCTTCTTTTTTTCTCTTTTTTTTTTTAAATTTCTGAGCAAGTGCATTTCGCTCCATCTTGCTCAACCCTAGACTACTCGCACAACATGCGAGCCGGATACTAGCCATTTGACGCCTAGCCACAACTAGCAACAAATTCCAATTTTTACTCCAATTTTTTTCTTTTTCATGCATTTATCACTAAGAACCTATTATCGAATTCTGAGCATAATAAATAGATTAACCTCGAAAATAATCAAATCATAACAACAATCTAGCCCTTAAGCATTCTCTAAGACTTAGTGAAACTACAAGTGCTTCTAGCATGCATATCAACTTACACGACTCAATACCACTTAAATGTTATCACTACACTCGCATCAATATCACAATTCAGTCGATAAATCATCACAAAAGGGATCATGGTGAATGCATGAGCTACATGACATAATAAACACATAAAGCTATATATAAAAAAAACTGTATGGCATAAATTATGCAACTATATGAACTAAGCTATCATAAATATGCAGCTATATGACACACACAAAATATTCCTTAACTACCACCCCCAAACTTAAAATCTTCACTGTCCCAGTGAAGGTAGTAGAAAGGAACACAGGGTAATACCTACTCGGAGTCATCATCATCATCACCCTCAGTGGGTGGAGTATCAGGCGGCGGGTATGCAGAGTCCTCACCAAAAACTGGCCACTGGATATCAGCTCCAAGGCCCCGAAAAGCAGTCCCTAACGCAAGGGTGAGCTCCTGAGCAAACCTGCTCTGCGTCTCGTACATGGCATCCATCCACCGTGAAAGCCTCCTATACTGGGTATCAGCCATCCCAGCACCCTCCTGAGCTCTCGAAGAACCAGCCTCATCACGCCTAGGCCTAGCCATAGTAGCACCTCGTGCTGGACGCCCTCCTGGAAGATGATAACCCAGCCCATGCTCCTCGGGCTCACCACCGGTCCACTCCTGCATCCCGTTCCGAGTCCCAGAATCAATCGGAGCTGCCGGCAACTGCAACTGCTCATGAGCCGGCCAGTTCACGCCTACTGCTCGGCACAGCTTCGTAACCGTGGATGCATAAGGGATGTTAATATACTTAGCTCCCCTCAAAAACTTCAAAATTCCTTGGTAGATAAACTCACCAAGGTCCACATAGTACTCCTCATGAAGAATTCCCCATAACAACTGTGCTCTCTCCACTGTGATCTCGTGTGCATGCGAAGAAGGCAAAATATTAGCACAAATAAATACATTCCATGCACGGGCATACCTGTTCATAGCTATCGCCGGGAAGTGGCGATACTCATTAGTGCCGGACTTGAAAGGTCCAAACTGTGCCCGGCCTACAGAGAGTCGCACAAATCAAATCCAAGTCAAAATCCTCAGCAGTCTTCTCATTCCAGTTCTCCTCCTCGGGCTTCCTCTCTCGCTGCCCAATCACACGGCGAATCGCCGCCGGGTGATAATCAACGTCAGCCCACGGACCACAGAAAACCCATTCTTTTCGGCCTTTACGTCGCATAGAACTCGCGAACCACGCTCATCGGCACTGCTTCGGGCGACTCACAAAAAGCTATCCACCCCTTCTCTGCAATCATGGGTAGCAACTCACCATCCCTCCCCGATGGTAAAAATCCTCTCTCCTTCAGAATCGACTTCCCCAAAAGCCTAGTGTCCTCCTCCTCCGCAGCTCTGTCAGTCAACTGAGGCCTTGCAGCAGTACCCCTTGATGAATCAGCAGTAGGGACTGTGCTGCTACTATCGATAGTTCATGCTCTCTTGGGTGCCATTGAATCTCGAATAAAAGTGTTTAAGAACTGAGTTTTTGTGCTTGGGAGAGAGTTTAAGTGTAGGAAGTTTGTGGGAGATATGTAGGATAGGTGTATGTATATATAGGGTGTGGAATAGGTTAAATTAGATTAGGAGTGGGGTTGAGGGAATGAAATCATGGGGTATTAGGAAAAGAAGTCGTGGGTTTATGGGCTGTGTTTGGTTTTTTTAATTTTTCTGATTTTTCTGATTTTTTTCTGAACTTAAAAAAAATTCTGGCAGTTGACCCCCGAGCGGTCGCTCAGCAAAGCTGAGCGGGCGCTCAGGGGGTCACTGGAAAAAAAATTTCAGTCCCATTTTTCTTTTCTTTTTTTTGTGTTTTTGGATAGGTTATTAACTTCTAAGGGTTCGTGTAACAACAACTCATGGGTTGCCTCCCACGCAGCGCTTCTTTTTCGTCATTAGCTTGACGTTGCGTACCTTTCTCACGTAGTCAATAAAATGGCACTAACCACTTCTCGGTTTGCCCTATCCCCATAGTAGTGCTTCAAACGCTGACCGTTAACCTTGATGCTTGGTCCGGATCATTCTCAAAAATTTCCACCGCTCCATGTGGAAATACAGTTTTGACAATAAAAGGGTCCAGACCACCTCGATTTCAACTTCCCAGGAAAAAGTCGGAGACGAGAGTTGAATAAGAGAACTTGTTGCCCCGGCACGAATAACTTAGGATGTAGCTTCTATACATTTGTTATTCTCGTATGCATGAAGTCGAAATTCATCAAGTTCATTAAGCTGAAGCATTCTTTTCTTACCAGCTGTCATCTAAATCCAGGTTCAACTTTTTCAAATGCCCAGTAGGCCTTATGCTCAAGCTCCGCAGGGTAATGACATCCCTTACCGTACACCAACTGAAACGGGGACATACCAAGTGGAGTTTGTATGCTGTTCTGTAAGCCCAAACAGCTTCATCGAGCTTTAAAGACCAATCCTTCCTGGACGGACACACAACCTTATCTAGAATGTGCTAGATTTCTCTGTTAGACACTTCCGCTTGACCATTTGTTTGCGGAGATAGGCAGTAGCAACTCGATGATTCACATTATAACGCTGCATATATAAGTGAACTTACGGTTGCAGAAATTGCGACACCTCATCACTTATGATTACACGAGGTGTTCAACCTGTGAAAATTTGCTTATGAAGAAAATTCAGCACTGCCTTTGCATCATTTGTCGGTAAAGCTTTGAGCTTCTACCCATTTTGAGACATAATCGACTGCCAGCAAGATGTACTGATTATTGCAGGACGAGACAAAGGCCCCATGAAATCGATTCCCCAAACATCAAAGACCTCGACTTCAAGCATCACATTTAACGGCATCTCATCCTTTCTCGTCAAATTTCCCACTCTTTGGCAACGATCACACCTTAAAACAAACTGATGAGCATCCTTAAACAAAGTAGGCCAGAAAAAACCTGCTTGCAGAATACGAGCTGCCGTCTTTCTCACCACCATAGTGTCCACCATAAACCGTTTGGAGTGGCAGTCTCATAATATCCCCTCCGTCTCACAGAACGGGATACATCTCCTGATGATCTGGTCATCTCCCTGTCGAAACAAATATGGTTCATCCCACATATACCACTTCACCTATGCAGAAACTTCTTCTTTTGAGCGGAGGTCAAATTAGGAGGCTATATTGCTGACGAGATAGTTTACAATATCTGCAAACCATGGTTCTTCCTCCTGAACTGTAAACAACTGCTCATCCGGAAAAGATTCATTGATTAATGTCCTATCTTGTGAAGTAGAATCGGGATTCTCCAACCTAGAGAGATGGTCAGCTATTTGATTCTCAGTACCTTTTCGATCCTTGATCTCTAACTCAAATTCCTGAAGTAAGAGCACCCAATGAATGAGTCTCGGCTTCGAATCCTTCTTGGAAACCAGATAGCGAATGGCCGCATGATCAGCGAATACTGTTACTTTAGTACCAAGCAGATAAGATCGAAATTTCTTGAAACCAAAGACTATAGCCAAGAGCTCCTTCTCCGTAGTGGTGTAGTTCATTTGGGCCCCATTTAAGGTTTACTCGCATAGTAGACCACATGAAAGAGATTATTCTTGCGCGCTGTCCAGAACTGCACCTAGCATAATCACTCGCATCACATCATCTCAAACTGCTTTGTCCAGTGGTGCTGTAATAACTGGTGCAGTGATCAAACTCTTCTTGAGAGTCTCGAATGCCGCTAAACATTCATCATCAATTTGAAAGGCACATCTTTCTCAAGCAAATTGCACAACGGCTTAGATATCTTTGAAAAGTCCTTGATGAATCGCCGATAAAAAACCCGCGATGACCAAGAAAACTACGGATTCCTTCACAGAAATAGGTATGGAAGATTTTCAATGACTCCCACCTTGGCCTTGTCCACCTCCAGACCCTTGCTAGAGACCTTATTCCAAGTATAATGCCTTCACGCACCATAAAATGACATTTCTC